>NC_054699.1:38504237-38571737 GCF_016097555.1 Gigantopelta aegis
ATGTGCTGAGTGCGTCATTAAATAAAACATTTCTTTCTTTAACCATATGTCCGACACCATATAACTGCAAATAAAATGTGCTGAGTGCGTCGTTAAATAAAACATTTCCTTCCTTTCCTGCTAAATTGATGAATTCTTCGTGATTAAAAAAACAAAAAACCTTCATCATTCACAATATACAACACTAAATTGCCCTGCAAACGCTCCCCTGAATATCTTTATTTGAAAATGTTCTGCGGAGCATGCTCCCGAACACACCTCCAGAACTCGTTCTCTTTGGAAGCTCGACTCATTTGCCGTCAAGAAACACCGATTGATATTTTTAGATTTTTTGACACACCCCCTTTACAAAATCCAGAATGCGCCCCTGGGATGTAGCTCTTTTTTTTACCCCCGTTTACAAAATCTTGAATCCGCCCCTGGGATGTAGCTCTTTTTTTTTACCCCCTTCCCTTACAAAATTTAGAATCCGCCCCTAGGATGTAGCTCTTTTCCCCCCCCCCCCACCTTACAAAATCTAGAATTCGCCCCTGATTGGTAGCTCTTTTTTTTTTTTTACCCCCCTTTACAAAATCAATAATCCGCCCCTGAGATGTAATTTTTTTTTACCCCCTTACAAAATCTAGAATCCGCCCTGGGATGTAGCTAATTTTTTTACTCACCTCCCCCCCCCCCCCTTTATAAAATCTAGAATACGCCCCTGGGATGTAGCTCTTTGGGAAATGTTTTTATTTCGACAGGAAAAGAATAGTTGTTTAACAACACCGTGGCACATTTTAAACAACGGCTATTTTGTTATTTTTAATTAATATTAAAGTTTATTTTGTTTAACGACACCACTAGAGTACAATGATATAAAATATCCCTTGATGCATCAGGAAAAATGTAATGGATTTCCCCTAACGATTACGTGTCAGAATTACCAAATGTTTGACATCCAGTAGCCGATGATTAATTAATCAATGTGCTCTAGTGGTGTCGTTAGACAAAACATACGTCTTACATATCGTCTACATCCCTCCTTACATAACTTCTAGAGAATATTCCAAAGAGCTGGGATGATATTCTCCAGAAGTTATGTTGGGAGGGATGGAGCTCTTTGGAATATTCATTAGAAATTATGTACCACGACTGGTATCATTTCCTGTTTAAAAAAAAAAAAAAATAGATTAAAAAAAACCCCAACTATCTTTAGTTGCACTTCAACGACTGTCTGTTGTTTTATCTCGCTTTATCCAGAACGAACGTCACACACTGTAACACGACTTGTGTTGGTAATAACTAATCACTGTGGTCGAAGGAGATTAGCCCAGCTTTATTAGCCTCGCTCTCCTGTCTGTAATCATCTTACGAAATGCTCTCCACTATAAACCGCCTCGTGTGATATAACTATGTTTGCAGTGCGACAGTATTAAAAACACACACAAACCTCACTGGTCATTAGTTCCCAGCTAGACTGATAACCCATATTAAGTCGCAGAAGATGAGCCCAGAAGAACACAAGTTCATTTAGGGACCTTTAAGCCCGAGCGGATTACATGATGACTTTATGACGGGCGGAATGATTCCGGGCACAAATCTGATTGGCTTACGGTCCACGTGCAATAAGGGAATTTAATGAAAATTCCAAATTAGAGAATTTTGTGGACAAAAGTTCTTTAAAATATTGATATTAACGATTCCTTATTAAAGAGAATCCATGGCGTATTGGTTTGGCGATATGACTGAAGACTAGGCAGTGTGGGTTCGTGTCCTGATACCGACTCCAGCTGAAAGTTGTTAACACGGTCTTTCTTACTAGCTACTAATATCTGTCCTGAAGAGAAAAAAGTTTGTTTTGTTTAACGACACCATTAGAGCCAATTGATTTATTAATCACCGGCTGTTGGAAATCATACATTTGGTAATTTTGACATTTAGTTTTACATTAGTAGCAAGGGATCTTTTAGATGCACCATCACATAGACAGGAGAGCACATACCACGGCCTTTGATATACCAGTCGTGGCGCACTGGCTGGAATGAGAAATAGCCCAATGGACCCACCGACCGGGATCGACCACAGAGCAACCGCGCATCCGGCGAGCGCTTTACCACTGGATTACGTCCCGCCCCCCTTGAAAAGAAATCCAGGTAGCCGAGGTGTGTCGGGACAGCGTGCTTGAACCTTCATAGATTAAAACCGAAAACAGATTGTGTAGGTGAATCAACTGAACATGTGTCTAGCGCAAAATTTAAATATTACTAATCTGTCACCGTAACTTGACATGACAACAACAACAACAACAACAACAAAACAACAACAACAACAACAACAACAGCAGCAGCAACAACACCACAACAAAACACAGAAAAACTTTAAAAACCCAGTTACAACAGCTTACTTAAGTAACAAACAACAACAACAACAACAATATTAATGACACAGAAAAAAACTTTTAAAAGCAGCTACAAGAGCAACTTCATTAACAACAACAACAACAACAAACAAACAAACAAACAACAACAGCAACAACAAAACATATTCATTTGTCTGGTCAAACGTGAAGTAGTGATGTATATATTGTGTTGAAAGAAGGAAGGAAATGATTTATTTAACGACGCGCTCAACACATTTTATTTACGGTTATATGACGCCGGACATATGGTTAAAGACCACACAGATATTGAGAGTAGAAACCCGCTGTCGCCACTTCATGGGCTACTCTTTCGATTAGCAGCAAGGGATCTTTTATATGCACCATCCCACAGACAGGATAACACATACCACGGCCTTTGATATACCAGTCGTGGTGCACTGGCTGGAGCGAGAAATAGCTCAATGGACCCACCGACGGGGATCGATCCCAGACCGACCGCGCATCAAACGAACGCTTTACCACTGGGCTACGTCCCGCCCAACTCATATTGTGTTGAATGAAATGACACTACTTTACTGGAATACGGTCATTGCGCGTGGTCACCGTACACTACCCCCTACCACCACCAACCCAACACCCCCCAAAACCCCCAAACACAAACCCCCAACTCCCCCCCCCCCCAACGACCGCCCTGTTGCTAGCCAGTCTTCATTAGCATAATATTATGCCAAGTGAAAGAGACAGCGACGTCCACAGAAAAAAAGTGTTTTGTTTAACGACACCACTAGAGCACACTGATTTATTAATCATTATATGCACCATCCCATATCCCACAGACATGATAGCACATACCACGGCCTTTGATATGCCAGTCGTGGCGCACTGGCTGGAACGACCGACGTCCATAGAAGTCGTATTTAAGAAATTCATCTTTGTATGCAATATCTAGCACGATGTGTGTTATGCATAAACGTCGACTGGATATGAGCGCAAAAAGAAGTGCGGCATCGGGTAAATATAAAGATGTCAACAGTGCACACCAAAAGAGAAGACGCGATCAGAATGACCGGAAACTGTTAAAAGGGTCTTGCGTATTACATTATAGATATCATGGCACTATAATATAATAAGGAATTCTTATCTCAAGTCATCCCACGTGCATAAGACAATGTTTGTAATAGATTCCCTTTTAGAGTCTAGACTAATACTATATACTATTTGTAGATTACCTTTTAGAGTCTAGACTAATACTATATACTCTAATTGAGTCTGAGTCACTAATGTCATGACAACGACATATAAATTGTATGTCTGTGACGTTATTAGAGATTACGTCTGGATTCTAAATGTTTTACAAGCACTGGCCCTGGTTTCAATAAATAAATGAATAAATGAATGTTTAACGACACCCCAGCACGAAAAATACATCGGCTATTGGGTAACAAACTATGGTAATGCAAACAAATAAGGTGATAATCAACATCAATATAAAAATTCAAGATTTAAATAAAAACAGTGTAAAGAACTGTACAAAAATACAAATATCACAGATAGATACTGACTTTTACTCAAAATTTCAATTTGTGCTGTATTGGCCATTCTTAAAGAGAATGTTACACCCCTGCACCACTTTTTTCTTTCTTTTTTTTGATTTTGTTTTCATTGTTTTATTTTAACTATATTTTTTTTCCAGGCCGAGCTAAGCAAAACCAATGACGTCGAAATGAAATCGTATGTCTCACAGCAAAACCAATGACGTCGAAATGAAATCGTATGTCTCACAGCAAAACCAATGACGTCGAAATGAAATCGTATGTCTCACAGCAAAACCAATGACGTCGAAATGAAATCGTATGTCTCACAGCAAAACCAATGACGTCGAAATGAAATCGTATGTCTCGCAGCAAAAGGAATAAAAAAAAGTGTCACGTGATAGATTTGTCGATTCCGTGTGTATTAAAATTATCACCTAAGGGTTAAACAAACAAGTTGTTGGAAACAAGATGTTTGCTTTTTGTAATCCAATATTTGCACATTTCAACGGAGAACACTTTCTAGTGAAAAGAACAACAGATTAAAATGGTTGTCCATTATTCCATGGAAATACTACACGTCTTTGTTCATTGTGATGTCTTTGAAACTAGCAATCCAACGATCCATGGTCTTCTGTGGACACGGATATAAAAATCTCTTAGCTAGACACTAAATTTATGGTGTCATTTCTAATCGTGGTAAAAAGAGGGCTGAGTGCTAATTGTGAGACTTAGTAGCACCGAAGTGCTTGTATAATAAATAAATAAATATATTTACAATTCACGCTTTTAGGTGGCCTATTATTATTTTAATTCCACCACTGTTGGTGTTTTAGGTTTGATCGAACTACTCACAAAGAAGACTCCTTAGCAGTTGATTAAAAACACGATGTGAACGATTCGGGCAAAAGGGCGTAATGACCGATAGTGGAACAAATATCGAACTATTGCAACTCATAAACCAGGCCCGTGACAACCGGGGAGGGGGGAGGGCGGAGGACTGAGGAGCGAGGGAGAGGGAGCTTTACCCTGAACTTGAATGGATGAATGTTTAACGACACCCCAGCACGAAAATTACATCGGCTATTGGGTGTCAAACTATGGTAATGCAAACAAATAAAGTGATGATCAACATCAATATAAAAATTCATGATTTAAATAATGATTGAATGAATGAATGACTGTTTAACGACACCCCAGCACGAAAAATACATCGGCTATTGGGTGTAAAACTATGGTAAATGCAAAAAAATTGATGATCAACATCAATATAAAAATTCAACAGGTAAATTAAAACACAGTGTAAAGAACTGTGCAAAAATACAAATATCACAGATAGATACTGACTTTTAATCAAAATTTCAATTGTGCTGTATTGGCCATTCTCAAAGAGAATGTTACCCCCCTGCACCACGGTGAGGTTACAGCACACGCAGGGGGCTGAACTTGAAGACGAAAGTGTATGGTTTATTTATCCGTCTCTATATAAATAATGGGCGTAATGTAGCCCAGTGGTAAAGCGTTCGCCTGATGCGCGGCTGGTTTACGATAGATTCCCTTTGGGCTATTTGTCGTTCCAGCCAGTGCACCACGACTGGTATATAAAAAAGGCCGTGGTATGTGCTATCCTGTCTGTGAGAAAGTGCATATAAAAGATCTCTTGCTGCATTAGGAAAAATGAAGCGGGTTTCCTCTGATGACTACGTGTCAGAATTATCAACTGTTTGACATCCAATAGCCGATGATTAATTAATCAATGTGCTCCAGTAGTGTCGTTAAACAAAATAAACTTTAACTATATAAATAAAGGTAAAAATCTGCACCTACAAGGGATTGTCCATCCTACGGACATGTAAAGGACATTTAAACACTTATACACATTTTATAAAACGAATGAATGAATGAATTATTAAGTGATGAAGAGTGAGTGAACGAGCGAGTGAATGAATGAATGAATTATTAAGTGATGAAGAGTGAGTGAACGAGCGAGTGAATGAATGAATGAATTATTAAGTGATGAAGAGTGAGTAAATGAACGAATGAATGAATGAATGAATGAATGAATGAAATATTAAGTGATGAAGAGTGAGTGAACGAGCGAGTGAATGAATGAATGAAATATTAAGTGATGAAGAGTGAGTGAACGAGCGAGTGAATGAATGAATGAATTATTAAGTGATGAAGAGTGAGTAAATGAACGAATGAATGAATGAATGAATGAATGAATGAATGAAATATTAAGTGATGAAGAGTGAGTGAACGAGCGAGTGAATGAATGAATGAATTATTAAGTGATGAAGAGTGAGTGAATGAACGAATGAATGAATGAATGAATGAATGAATGAATGAATTGTTAAGTAATAAATGGTAAGTGAATGAGCGAGCGAATGAATGAATTGCTAAGTGATGAAGAGCGAGTGAGTGAACGAGTGAATGAATGAATTGCTAAGTGATGAAGAGCGAGTGAGTGAACGAGTGAATGGTTGAATTATTAAGTGATGAAGAGTGAGTGAACGAGCGAGTGAATGATTGAATGGATGATTAATACAGGTAGCCACACAGTCAAAGAATTCCAGTCGAACCGGCTATAGCGGACACCTGTTTATAAAGCTCACTTCAACATGGTTTTAAACCCTAAAAGAAAGCTTTTGTTTTGTTGAACAGAGCCACCTAGGATACATCGATTTATGAATCATCGGCTATTGGATGTCAGTGATTTGGTAACTTTAACATATAGTCTTTGAGAGGAAACCCGCTATATTTGTTTTTAATTTTACAGAAAGAAATTTTTTATACGCACTTTCCTACAGTCGTATATACCAGTCGTAGAGCACGGGTTGGGATAACGTCTAAAAGCAAAGAAATGATAAATTCATTGGGTGACATTTAAAGGTAGGATTAACTGCATTAATTAGGTTAATAGTAGTCGACGTTTTCACACGCGAGTGGGCTACCCAAAACAAATACATTTTTTCTCCCCCCCCCCCCTTTTTTTTTGCACAGTGATATATTAACACCCTGACGTGTGGATCTCGTTTACACAGGCTATCGTGCTGAGAATATTTTCGTACTAATTAAGCGGAAGGAGCTACTCGCCAATTTTATCGCCAAATCTAGCAAATATCCCTGCAGAGCTCAAAACAAACATAGATTTAAATTGTTTTTCTCTTTGCGATAGCAGGCTGAAGAAATGTGGCCTTGGGGTCACAAACAGGATACGGGTATATTTTATAACATGGGGCATATTTTAACAGGAGAGCTAAAATAGTGAACGCTTGTTTGCGAAATGTTGAAGTGAAACCCGAATATATAGACGTGGGAGCCGCGTTTGAAGTCATTGTACGACTGTGTTAAGACAAACACGCGAATACAAACAAGAATCGACAACAAGAGAGTCGCGGAAATAGACGTGGACGCGTTCCTAAAAACGTTCATTCGTCGACTAACCCATTCGTGTGTCCATCCGTCTGTGCATCTGTTAGTCCATGCATCCATCAGTCCACAGTACAAACGTAGAAGTTCGTTTCCTCCCGGACGAGGTTAAATTAAACGTATTTAATCTCGATTTCGTTTGCAAATACAAATACCAAGACTTGAGCTTTTATAAATTCACGCCTACAGCTACAGTAGCGATAGATTCATGATGAAGAAGAAGATTGTGATGATGATGATGATGATGGTGATGATGATGATGATGATGACGATGATAATTAAGATAATGATCACGATAATGACGATGATGATCACGATAAGTAAGATGTTGAAGATGATGATGATAATGATAATACTGGCGTTGATGATGATGATAAAGATGAATATGATGACGATAATGAAGATGACGATTAAGATGAATATTATGACGATAATGACGACGATGATGATAAAGGCGTCCTTTGTAGGCAGGTTCTTACAGACAGGATAGCACATATTTTTAGCATTTTGAATCGGAAATTACTTCGTCTAGACCTCTGAACCATGCACCAACTTTTGTCTATTACAGACAACCTAGACACTAAAGTGTATGTCCATGTCAGCGTGCTTGAATCTGCATCAGACAAAACATATTGCTTGTTTCCAGAATGGCCACTCCACTCATCACCATAGTTAAAGTTAAAGTTTGTTTTGTTAACGACACCACTAGAACACATTGATTGATTAATCATCGGCTATTGGATGTCAAACATTTGGTAATTTTGACATATTTTGACATATACACATGTTGTCTTAGAGAATAAACCCGCTGCATATTTCCTTTAGCAGCAAGGAATCTTTTATATGCAATTTTCCACAAACAGGACAGCTCATACCACACACCTCCAACACCTACAACGCAACCACCTCAGGCGAGCGCTCTACAGACTCAGCTAGATGCCACGCTCTCGTGACTATAACATGCTATTAAAAACTGGCCTCGGTGGCGCAGTGGTTAAGCCATCAGACTACAGGCTGGTGGGTACAGGATTCGCAGCCCGGTACCAGCTCCAACCCAGAGCGAGTTCTTAAGGGCTCAATGGGTAGGTGTAAGGCCACTACACCCTCTTCTCTCTCACTAACCACGAACCAACTAATAACTAACCCACTGTCCTGGACAGACAACCCAGATAGCTGATGTATGTGCCCAGGACAGCGAGCTTGAACCTTAATTGGATATAAGAACGAAAATAAATTGAAATGAATTGTTTTTTTATTAAAATACATTTGCATTGTAATTTTATATGTATACATTACTATTATATTACAGTTAAGTAATTGTCGCCATTATACTGTATGTATATAGGAGAGGACCTAGTAAGTTGCAAACTTGTGTCCAAACATTTTGTTATTTATGCAGTATAATATGTTCTCAATCAATAACATGCATACTCAGTTGTGCAGATGCATTTTATTTTCATCCAGCTGTTTTAAAGGGAAATGACAGGTTTTTCCTCTCTATTCATACTTCCTCGTTTTCAACACAATATGTGTTAAGATATCGTTAATGTATTTTTCTAAAAGATTTATATAAAATGTTCACAACTTACGAGAAAGCAGGAACAATTATTTGTAATGTGTAACCCTTCGCAAATCAAACACACAAGTCGAATTGGAAACATGACTCTTTAAATTTCCATTTCCGGTGCAGGAATTGCGTGTTACGTCATCAATTTGTGAGACCTTTTGTCGGAGCAGCGAGGTGGATTGCAGTAAAGCGGGATCTGTTCGTAACAGGTTTGAGAAATGTGCTAGGTACCGGCCAAAGTTAGTCTCTATTTGCACAGGTGTCATGGAGCGCTCTAGGTAGGCCACTGAACTATTTGAGATCATTTCTGTCAATTTGGATTGTTACGTTAAATCAAGTTAGGCTAAAACAGACGGAATGGAGAACTATGCGGAAATACGCCACCCCAATTGGCTGACACTTGGAAATATATGGTGATATTTTGAAGGAAAAAGATGTGTATTTAAAGACACCATAGCACATGTGACACGACGTAGCTCAGTAGTAAAGCGCTCTAGGATCGATCCCCGTCGGTGGGCTCATTAGGCTCTTTCTCGTTCTCGCTCCACAACTGGTATACCAAAGACCGTGGTATGCACATGCATTATTCTGTCTGCGGGATGATGCATATAAAAGATACCTTGCTGCTAATCGAAACGATTCGCCGATGGAGTGGGGTCAGCGGGTTTCCTCTCTAATTATTTCTATGTTTCTTAATCATATGCTCGACTCGTTATAACCATAGATAAAATGTGTTGAGTTCGTCGTTTCAAACATTTTATTTTACCAAAGCAATTTGCTTACAGGCATGTACATTCGATTTACATAACTTCAGTATTAATAGTCAGTCTTTCTTTCTTTCTTATTTGTTTTTCTTTTTTTCTTTCTTTCTTTCTTTCCATGGCTAAGAAATGTCTGGGTGGGATTTAGCTTAGTCGGTTGAAAAACGTTTGTTTAAAATTTGTCTTGTTTACGACACCACTAGAGCACATTTATTTATTAATCATCGGCTATTGGATGTCAATCATTTGGTAATTTTGACATTATAGTCTTAGATAGGAAACCCGCTACATTTTTCTATTAGCAGCAATAGATCTTTTATATGCTTTTCGTGCTGGGGTGTCGTTAAACATCTATTCTATTCTATTATTTTATATGCACCATCCCACAGACAAGATAGTACATACCACGGCTCAGTCGGTTGAGTGCTCGCTTGAGGTGATTGCGTCGCAGGATCGAACCACCTCGGTGAATCTATTCAACTGATTGGGTTTTTCACATTCCAACAGTTCACCATTCCTCAGTACACCATAACTGGTCAAAGGCCGTGGTATGTGCTTTCCTGTCTGTGAAAAGTTCATATAAAAGATCCCTAGCTGCATTTGGACAAATGTAGCGGTTAGCTCTGATGACTGTGTCAGAATTACCAACTGCTTGACATCCAATAGCCGATGATTATTTAATTAATGTGCTCTAGTGGTGTCGTTAAACAAAACAAACTTTAATAAGTGTGTAACCAATTGTATTTGCGGAATCTGAGCTACAGAATAGAAGAAGAAACCATATGGTAATGGATGTATACCACCAAATCAAATCTCATAGACGACATTACTAACATTTGGATAAAACTGCTGAACCTTCCCTTTAATTACAAAAGTGACTCCAAGTTGGAGCCGGTACCGAGATGCGAACCCACTACACATTAGACTTCAGGCGGATGGTCTGAACACTAATTGTAATTCACCCCTTGCTAGACCATTACAATTTAAACCATACAAAAGTTAAAGATTATTTAAAAATGAACATTCATATGAACCATATCTAGACATACTCCTTTTGAAACGAAGAATTGTATTTACCAGATTTAGACTTGCTAACCACAGACTACCCGTTAAAATAGGAAGATGGATTCATTTACCAAATGAAGAAAGAGTATGTAATATATGTAATAGTAGTTGTATTGGTGACGAATTTCACTTCTTATTTGAATGTAAAACACTAAATAATGTTAGAGTACTATGTTTATCTAATTATCATTATGTACAGCCAAATGTAAAAAAAGAAGAAAAGAATATACTTTATATAAGCAGAGTAAGCATGTATTAATAAAACTATGTGATTAGATTAAACAAGGTTTAACAAGAATGTGATCTAGAAATGAACATGAGTACATGTATTTACTATATTATTTATTATACTTTGTTCTCCAAATGTTATCTGTATATGTTTGTAACTTGCTCACTTTGTAAATATTATATTATTATATTACCTCATGTATGCCATGTATATGGTCTGAGTGAATAAAGAATTGAATTGAAATTGAAAAAAGGGCTCACAAGTCCTAAATAGAGTATTCCCCCCTGAATTCAGCTTCAAACCCCATTCCTAGAGCCAGCAACACCTACCAGCTTTACATCCGTTAGCTTATTCACTGGATTATCCAGGCAGGAAACAAAAAATATGAAGGAAAAAAAAAATTAAGAGACAAAACTTTGTTGGGAAGCAGGTAATTTCAGGAGATTGTTTTCCATTTGGCGTAGACTAATTACTGTGATTTTAATCTTGTGTAACACCTGGTTCACTGCCAGTATCTCATTACGCGCGAGTCCATTGTGTTTTTTCTCCTTTTCAAAAAACCACTTCCGTGTAGAAAACAATTCGACTGCTTTCTTGAGAACTAGTCTTATTTATCGCGATCCCGCAACTCGCACTCAGTCGGTGGCTATTCTAGGAGATATTGGCCGATATTACATGCCAAAAAGTCATCTGAAATCACGTCTGCACCTCGCCTAAAGGTCACGTGGGTGGGGCCTCAGATAGAACTGTAAAACGTAAGCGTGTACCTGATTGCATTCTCGTGGGTTCACCACAAACGCCGGACCGAGAGGCCCAACACCGCGTGTGTGACAGAGATAATGCGCGCGGTTGGTCTAAACAATGGGCCGGCTTTGATTACGTGCATGTTTTTCCATCTGTTGTTTGCGGCGCTTGACTTAAAGTGGATTAGGTATAATTTTTCAACAATAGAGTGTGGTCGAAAACCGGTTGTTAATTACCAGTATTTTAGTGTATACAGTAAGTCAAGAACACGAGCACTGGAGACTGACCTTGGTGGTGTAGTGGTTAACCCATCATTCTTAGGGCTGGTAGATGGCGGGTTCGCGTCGCGTGGCGTCTAAGGGATGACTGGGGAAATATAAGACCAGTACATCCCTCTCTCTCTGTCTCTCTGTCTGTCTGTCTGTCTGTCTGTCTCTCTCTCTCTCTCTCTCTCTCTCTCTCTCTCTCTCTCTCTCTCTCTCTCTCTCTCTCTCTCTCTCTCTCTCTCTCTCTCTCTCTCTCTCTCTCTCTTACTACTATTGGAACACTGTACCAGGTTTCCTCTCTAAGACTATATGGCAAAACTACCAAATGTTTTTCATCCAAGAGTTGATGATTACTAAATGTGCTCTACTGGTGTCGTTAAACAAAATGAACTTTATTTTTAAAACCTGCTAAGGGTGGAGAATGGTACCTGGGTTCGAACCCAGTGCCTCCCAGCCTTCTGTCCGATGGTCGGTCAAAGTGTGCTGATATTCAAGAAGATGCTTCATCACAGCAGAAGTACATGTCTCGTACTAAGGGAATGGGAATGGGAACTTGTGTGTGCCCTGCCAGCAGAAAACTGTCCAAGCACGTCTGTCACAGGTACAACTTCGCCAGCGAGTTCTATCGAAGACAGGCTAGTATTAAGGTCCTACATAGTCTCTAGGGGCGAGATTTAGCTCAGTAAGTTGAGCGCTCGCCTGAGGTGCTTGCGTCAAAGGATCAAACCACCTCGGTAAGCCATTCCACTGATTGAAGATTTTTTCTCTCGTTTCAACCATTGCACCACAACCGGTCAAAGGCCGTGGTATGTGCTTTCCTGTCCGTGTGCATATAAAAGATCCCTTTACGCTAAAGGAAAAATGTAGCGGATTTCCCCTTACGACAACGAGTCATATTTAGTAAATGTTTGACATCCAGTAGCTGATGTTTAATTAATCAATGTGCTCTATAATAATTTTTTAAAACTTTAATAATGTATTCGCCGTAAACAGACCGTTCATAGTCACATATTTACATTATTCATAACGTAAATATAGATCACATAATTATACATACACGTAATACATTATTCATTGTTTATCACACAATTATACATACACATAATACATTATCCATTGTTTATCACATAATTATACATACATAATACATTATTCATTGTTTATCACATAATTATACATACACGTAATACATCATCCATTGTTTATCACATAATTATACATACACGTAATACATCATTCATTGTTTATCACATACATAATATATCCATTGTTTATCACATAATTATACATACACGTAATACATCCCTCATTGTGTTTATCACATAATTATACATACATAATACATTATTCATTGTTTATCACATAATTATACATACACGTAATACATCATCCATTGTTTATCACATAATTATACATACACATAATACATTACGCATTGTTTATCACATGATTATACATAGACATAATACATTATCCATTGTTTATCACATAATTATACATACATAATACATTATTCATTGTTTATCACATAATTATACATACATAATACATTATTCATTGTTTATCACATAATTATACATACACATAATACATTATCCATTGTTTATCACATAATTATACATACACATAATACATTATTCATTTTTTATGACATAATTATACATACTTAATACATTATTCATTGTTTATCACATAATTATACATACATAATACATTATCCATTGTTTATCACATAATTATACATACATAATACATTATCCATTGTTTATCACATAATTATACATACACGTAATATATGATCCATTGTTTATCACATGATTATACATACACATAATACATTACGCATTGTTTATCACATGATTATACATACACATAATACATTATCCATTGTTTATCACATAATTATACATACACATAATACATGATCCATTGTTTATCACATAATTATACATACACATAATACATGATCCATTGTTTATCACATAATTATACCTACATAATACATTATTCATCGTTTATCACATAATTATACATACATAATACATTATTCATCGTTTATCACATGATTATACATACATAATACATTATTCATCGTTTATCACATAATTATACATACATAATACATTATTCATCGTTTATCACATGATTATACATACATAATACATTATTCATCGTTTATCACATGATTATACATACATAATACATGATCCATCGTTTATCACATAATTATACATACACATAATACATGATCCATTGTTTATCACATAATTATACATACATAATACATTATTCATCGTTTATCACATGATTATACATACATAATACATTATTCATCGTTTATCACATGATTATACATACATAATACATTATTCATCGTTTATCACATGATTATACATACATAATACATTATTCATCGTTTATCACATGATTATACATACATAATAATGATACATACATATCCATCACATGATTATACATACATTATACATTACATAATTATACATACACATAATACATTATTCATTGTTTTACATGATTAACATTTATACATGATTATACATACATAATACATTATCCATTGTTTATCATATAATTATACATACACATAATACATTACGCATTGTTTATCACATAATTATACATACACGTAATACATCATCCATTGTTTATCACATAATTATACATACACGTAATGCATGATCCATTGTTTATCACATAATTATACATACACGTAATGCATGATCCATTGTTTATCACATAATTATACATACACGTAATACATGATCCATTGTTTATCACATCATTATACATACACGTAATGCATGATCCATTGTTTATCACATCATTATACATACACGTAATACATGATCCATTGTTTATCACATCATTATACATACACGTAATACATGATCCATTGTTTATCACATCATTATACATACACGTAATACATGATCCATTGTTTATCACATAATCATACATACACGTAATACATCATCCATTGTTTATCACATAATTATACATACACGTAATACACGTAATGCTTGATCCATTGTTTATCACATAATTATACATACACGTAATGCATGATCCATTGTTTATCACATAATTATACATACATCATCATAATTATACATACACATCCATTGTTTATCACATGATCATACATACACATAATAAATTATCCATAACCCACCATATCACATACATTTATTAAACAAATACTGTAATATGTTTAAAACAATACAATGATCTACACGTCATTACGTAATACGTGTTAAACACAGTGAATCCATATGTTTAAAACAATATAATATACACATCATTACGTAATACGTGTTAAACACAGTGAATGTAATATGTTTAAATCAGAATGAATTATATTACATACGTGTTAAACACAGTGAATGTAATATGTTTACGATCTACAGATCATTACGCAATACGTGTTAAACACAGTGAATGTAATATGTTTAAAACAATACAATGATCTACACATCATTACGTAATACGTGTTAAACACAGTGAATGTAATATGTTTAAAACAATACAATGATCTACACGTCATTACGTAATACGTGTTAAACACAGTGAATGTAATATGTTTAAAAAATACAATGATCTACACATCATTACGTAATACGTGTTAAACACAGTGAATGTAATATGTTTAAAACAACAGAACGATGTACACATCATTACGCAATACGTGTTAAACACAGTGAATGTAATATGTTTAAAACAATAGAACGATCTACACATCATTACGTAACGCGTGTTAAACACAGTGAATGTAATATGTTTAAAACCATAGAATGATCTACACATTACGTAATACGCGTTAAACACAGTGAATGTAATATGTTTAAAACAATAGAATGATCTACACATTACGTAATACGTGTTAAACACAGTGAATGTAATATGTTTAAAACAATAGAATGTACACATTTAAACAAAGTGAATATAATATGTTTAAAACAATAGAATGATGTACACATTACGTAACACGCGTTAAACACAGTGAATGTAATATGTTTAAAACAATAGAATGATCTACACATTACGTAATACGTGTTAAACACAGTGAATGTAATATGTTTAAAACAATGGAATGATCTACACATTACGTAACACGTGTTAAACAAAGTGAATATAATATGTTTAAAACAATAGAACTTTCTACACATTATTACCTAATACGTGTTAAACACAGTGAGTGGTGGTGTGCAACCCGACATGACTGATATTTCATTTACTGGTTCCCACAAGATAGTCGTCACGTACGCAGAGGACATAGAGTATACACGAGTACGGCCAAGATGCGCTACGTGCGGACGAAAACAGATGTTTGTAGATGACGATCTACCACTCTTCATATGGGTGTCACGTCTAGTGGTATTCAGTACACAGGTTGTACGGATGGACCCATCCTAAAATAGTTTAAACAGTGTGGGGCAGTAGAAAGATTAATCTAGGGTCTTCTACAACAGGATAAAAATCGTATTTGAAATTTAAAGGGACATACTCTCGTTTTTAAACACTAGACTAGTTTCAATCCGTAAAAATGGACACTTAGTCTGGAGCTCCACGCGGTAAGACGTGTTTGTTTCGCTTGTGCACACTGCACGTGCTTTCGTGTGCTCGACTCGGGGGTCCTTCATTTCGTTGTTTTTCTCAGCGAAATGAAGTTTTCTACTGGGATGTATGCGGCCATTGGAACTGATTGAACGCTGGAACGCTTCTCGTTTCGACAGTCTGCACCACCAGGTTGGATTCTTTTTTTTTAGCGAGATTCCTTGCCTCCACGTCATTTCTCCGTCTGACTGTCGACTTGTTTTTGTCATGACTTGTATGACGGCCATTCTGCAGAACGCCACGGTTGTTCGCGTTTAGTCTTTACATGTCCGAGCCTGTCCTAGCAGCACTGGAAGATTGACCGCCCCACTCTAAGAAGAAATAGGAAGCGGGGTTGGCCCCTACTACTCTTTTTCTAGACTTCACCTTGCTTTATAGTGATACCATCTCGTATCCTCCGGAGTCGGGCCCGTCCGCACCACTATACCAACCCATGACGACTGGACTATACCCTAGTCTGATACTCTCTCTCGTTCAGACGGATCCGGCTTCTCAAGATCTGTATTTCAGCACAGCACTACACCTTCAACGTCTATCGACTATCAATCTAGGGGTTTTCTTGACGGGATGCAACCCATCTCGTCCCTTTAAGCTGTGCACCCAAACGGCCTTAACGAGGCCACTCGCGTGGACATATCGGTCGGACTTTAAACTTTTAGATCTGCGTTCAAAATTTATGTCGAAATTACTTCTTTTTTAAAAAATATTATTAAATAGTCCGATCCTCTCTTCTTTCTCTTATTTAATTTTAGACTGTCCTTCTAAAATGCTCCAAATTATATAAATATTCGGCCGAGCAGTCAATTCTTTTTATTTTTGGCTTGTAACATTTTTCTTTTTTTTATTTATTTTATTAACTTTTTTACTAATTGCTATTTTCAAAATTCTGCCTATTTTCACCACCCCCCCCCCCCTCCATCCCGAGTCAGGCCACCAATCTTATCGGAGGTCGGACTCGGGATGGGCGTGTTCGAAACCCTAGTGGTATATGGGCACGTTAAACTAGTTATCATCAACTTAGTTTGGTTAATTTACAAACAAGAGTACAAACAAGAGTATGTTACGTTGAAATACCCTTACAAATAGACTAAAACACGACTCCATAACCGTTAGTTCTCAGACGCACGAGCGTTTTTAAAAATATGAAAAATGCATTTTGTGGTATTAGAAACACAAGGATAACCAGAAACACTTCGGTTGTACGGAAATGGGTAATCTAAACAATAAAATATAAGTAATGTTTAATTTCAGTGATCATAAACTGCTCTAATAGTGAAACATGTGCCTTAGTGTTTAAAAACTAGGCTCTGTCCCTTTAAAATGTCAATTTTAGTGGGGGTTTGTATTCGGCTGTGGTGACTGCTTGTTACAGTACGTATACGAATACGAGTACGAATACGAGTACTAATGCGAATACGTGTACTAATATGTTTATTTGGAATGCCGATCACTTTATTTCACAGCGTGTTCCACACAAAAATACATAACACTATGAAAGATGTCAATCCAAAATTAATCTTATCACTTTCTAAATACACTTTTCCGTTATTCGTTTTAAAAGTTATTGTTTTATTGACGTCACAATGCTTGTTGTATTAAGTGACGGGAAATAATCCACAAAACAGAATCTACAGTTCGCAATTTTCGTATTACTTACCACATAAATTATTTTCTTATCTATCTATCTATCTATCTATCTATCTATCTATCTATCTATCTATCTATCTATCTTTACTAATAATAATAATAACAATAACAATAACCATAATAACAATAACAATAATAATAATCAAATAATAATCACAATATCTAAATGGATGGAAAGAAAGAAAGAAATGTTTTATTTAACGATGCACTCAACACATTGTATTTACGGTTATATGGCGTCAGACATATGGTTAAGTACCACACAGATATTGAGAGAGGAAACCTGCTGTCGCCACTTTATGGGCTACTCTTTTCGATTGGCAGCAAGGGATCTTTTATATGCACCATCCCACAGACAGGGTAGTACATACCACGGCCTTTGATATACCAGTCGTGGTGCACTGGCTGGAACGAGAAATAGGCCAATGGGCCCACCGACGGGGATCGATCCCACACAGACCATGCTTCGAGCGAGCGCTGTACCAATGGCCTACGTCTAGTCTCAAGCCATATTTTCATATTTATTTATAGAGTTGGACAAAAACGTACATTTCCGTCATCAAATATCTCCCACCACGGGGGGCCCCGCCCTTCTCCCTATGTGCCTGAATACTGGTTTTTGACGTGCTTGTAACTAATCAGACATTTTCAGTCTGTTCTGTTGTCTTGTGCACAGACTGCTGTATGGAAGGAAGGAAGGACGGACGGACGGACGGACGGACGGACGAGAGGACTGACAGGATGGATGACGGACGGACGGACGGAGAGAAGTGAAGGCGGAAAATCATATTTGACAGCAGATGGTATTTTAAATTATTTTTCGTATTTGTAAAGAAAATACTCGACTTTAGCATACCAGCGAAACGTTGTTTGTTTGCGTTCAGCACCTTTCCAGTGACGCGTTTTAATATGCAATCCAAATACGAAACTCAAACAAATGATGGCTCCGGGCACCGCTAGTCGCAGTTTCGTACACACACCCGTTAATAAAATGTAAACACGGCCGTGTCATAGGGCTACTTGAGTAAACGAAAATACGGACCACGTGGTTCGGCACCGCAAACGGGACCGACATTATGCGTTCTATGCCGAGTATATTCCTTTGACGAAAGTCTTTCAAAGTGTTGTCTCTAATCATTTCTACGACGGCAAATAAAAATGTTGGAGGCGTGTATGCAGGTGATGAGGTCGTGCCCCGAGGGGTCAAAGGTCACAGCAGTACGCCTTATTGCCTAAACATAATATCAATTTTTAATAATATCGCTCGGAGGATACGTTCAAACCATGAGGAAAGCATATTGTCACACGGTTTCTATTTCTAGGACTGATCACCATGCACCATACTGGAGGTGGGGGGGGGGGGGGGATTTAGCTCAGTCGGTCGAGTGCTTACTTGAGGTGCTTGCGTCGCAGGATCAAACCACCTCAATGGATCAAAGCAACTGATTAGGATTTTTTCTCGTTCCAACCAGTGCATCACAACTGGTCAAAGGCCGTGGTATGCGCTTTCCTGTCTGTGAAAAAGTGCATATAAAAGATCCCTTGCAGTATTAGGGAAAATACAGCTGGTTTCCTCTGATGACTACAAGTCAGAATCACCAAATGTTTGACATGCAATAGCCGATGATTAATTAATCAATGTGCTCTAGTGGTGTCGTTAAACAAAAATAATAGTTTGAATAGAGGCGGGACATCGCTTAATGGTAAAGCGGTTGGTCTAGGATCGATCCCCGTCGTCGGGTCCATTGGGCTATTTCTCTCAGCCTGTTCCCCATTACTGGTATATCAAAGGCCGTGGTATGTGCTATCCTGTCTGTTGAATGATGAATATAAAAGATAGCTATATGTCAGAATTACCCCTTTTTTTTTTTTTTACATCCAATAGCCAATGATTAATAAACCAATGTGCTGTAGTGGTAACGTTAAAAAACAAAAAACCTTAACAAAACTTTAATAGTTTGAATTAGAATTTTTTTTTGCGGTCTGCGTTAAAGCGTTCGCTTGATTAACGGTCGGTCTGGGATCGATCCCCATCGGAGGGTCCATTAGGCTATTTTCTCGCTCCAACCAGTGCACCACGACTGGTATGTCAAAGGTATGTTCTATCCTGTTTGTAGGATGGTACATATAAAGTATCCTTTTGTACTGACGGAAAAATGTAGAGGATTGTCTCTCTAAGACTATATGTCAAAATTACCAAATGTTTGACATCCAATAGCCGATGATTAATATATCAATGTGCTCTAGTGGTGTCGTTAAACAAAACAAACTTGAACTTTTCACGCGGATTCCGAGATATACTAGTATACGTCTGTACAAAATGCAGGAAGTTTTACTCTGACAACTCCAATCCACAGGATCATGGTCTGGACGAAAATCGTATTTAATTCCAAACAACTAAAATAGATTTAATAATAAAGCAATAGGATATGGATTAACAATTTTAATTAAAAAACAAAAACAGCAACAACAATAACAAGTGTCATCCATCTAGCGATTTGCGGTTTATTAGCTGTGCGCGCATGGGGTGGCGAAGGAGAGAATCTGTTACTGTCATAGTGTAACATGTTCAACTATATTCAAATACATTTTATGTATTTAGCTGTGCATGTACGATTCAATTAATTGTTATTCTGTCACCTATCATTTATGCTATAACTAAGACTTTAGTTAACTAGAAAGAAAGAAATATTTTATTTAACGACGCACTCAACACATTTTATTTATGGTTATATGGCGTCAAACATATGGTTAAGGACCACACAGAGTTTGAGAGGAAATCCGCTGTCGCCACTACATGGGCTACTCTTCCGATTAGCAGCAAGGGATCTTTTATTTGCGCTTCCGACAGGCAGGATAGCACAAACCATGGCCTTTGTTGAACCAGTTATGGATCACTGGTCGGTGCAAGTGGTTTACACATACCCATTGAGCCTTGCGGAGCGCTCACTCAGGGTTTGGAGTCGGTCTCTGGATTAAAAATTCCATGCCTCGACTGGGATCCGAACCCAGTACCTACCAGCCTGTAGACCGATGGCCTGCCACGACGCCACCGAGGCCGGTTTAGTTAATTAGGGACTAGCAATCAGACCAATTAGTGTGAAACTAAATTACAAAAATCCCGGACAGTATGGACTTTAATTGTTGCCCCCAACGTAACAGACTATAAACCATGGCGATTACGTGTCAACAAAAATATATTTATATGTATGTATCTTATAAATATCCGTTTTCTATACGTGGAAAAGAGACACAGTGAGGATAGCTCTGCTGTTTGTATCTTTGAGGTTCTCAGTCGCAGTGTCAACTCTATCGGGAGACCTGTGCGTCATTCACCCAAGAGCTGATCCCTATATTATTATCTGTATTACCACGCTGTTAAAAATGTTTCATGTTGGAAAGAAAAATACAACCTACACACCAACTCTGTTATTCGTTTAATATTCCGGTAAAACAACACTAGGAAAACCTACACTGTGTTAATATGAATCAATGAATGAATGAATGAATGAATGAATGAATGAATGAATGAATGAATGAATGAATGAATGAATGAATGAATAATTAATTAATTAATTAATGGATGAGAGAATGTTTAACGACACCCCAGCATAAAAACGACATCGGCTATTGGGCGTCAAACAAAAATATGAATGAATTAATGACCAAATCAATATAAAAATGCAGAAGTTAAATTAAAACACTTCGCAAAAGTATACAAATATCACAGGTAACTAAATTGAAATTCAGAGTAAAATTCCGAATCCTCGAAAATGTTCATACTAGTTCAGGACAGAATCGAAATGATTTCATCTCATTTTTCCTACCAAATATATATTTTCTCGTTTGCTTTTAATTAAGGACTGTCTGTTATTTCTTTTACGCTCATCAGGGTATGAACAACACCAAAAAAAATTAAAAAATTATCCGCAACTTTGTGAATCATACCCAGATGAACGTAAAAAATATGATATGCGATGCGATGCGATAAATATTATATGATGTGATATATGATATAATATGATATGTGATTAAAAACTTATATCATTGCATAAAAGACAAAGGGATTGGGCACAAGTTTGCCAACTGACTAGGCCGTCTCCTATATATATATATACAATATAAATAAATAAATAAATAAATATATATATATATATATATATATATATATACATATATATACAATATAACAAATGGCGACAATTACATAATTAGTATACAATAGTAATGTATACATACATATATGTATATATAAAATTTGTATTTCAATAACAACCAAATGTAGGAGAAGTGATATTATATACAACTTGAATTTGAAAAAACCCTAGAGATAAACGAACAGAAGCAAAGGAATGTATGTGCAGTCAAACTATTAGACTATTTTAATGAAAATTATGTGTTTGTTTAACATAATATGATATGATAAGATAATTTATATGATTTGATATAATATATGATGTGATGTGATGTGATGTGATGTGATGTGATATATGATATGATGTGATATGATGTGATATGATATGATATTATGTGATATGATACGATGTGATGTGATGTGATATATGATATGATATGATGTGATGTAATGTGATGTGATGTGAAGCGAGAGCGAAGTACATAAAACAATTTCCAAACGAGTTCCATAAATTTCGTATGGTTCTCCCGCGAATGTTATAATTTATTTATTATCCACAAACTTTAAATATGATTGCAATCGCTTCACAATCAAGGTTAATAAAATTCAGCGATGTTCATCACAGTGACGCGGAATGATGTCACCAATATCATAGTCGAGACCGTCGCAAGCCTGCAGCTGCTATGGAAACCCCAGTGACGTCAGAAGTGTGCTATAACAGTTTTAATGTATTATTATAGCCCAGGCTATAAAGACAGAGCGGGGAAATATTATATTTATGTGACCGTTTATTGTAGACCATGTGGGTAATACAATACAATACAATAGTCGGGGTGTGTGTGGGGGGGGGGGGGGGGGGGGGGCATAACAAAACCATCAAGGCACAGGGTTGTCTCTGGTAAAAAAACAAAAACCCCAAAAACACCCCCCCCAAAAAAAACCCCAAAAAAAAACAAAACAAAACAAGACACTATTTTCAGGAGGGGGTACTATCGCCCCTGCACCCCGTTAGGGATGACCATGTAGATTTTTCCCAGGACGATCTGACACCCACTGACCATGTCGATGACGTTGACAAGATGGGAAATGCGTGTTCGCGCTATAATATCGACTGTGTAAGCGGCTCCTAATGGAATATCCGGAGGGCGGAAAGAGCGCTGTGTTTATCTTCAGACCACACCAATCCGGAGAGTGGATACTGCATTCTGTTCGTGCGGCGCGTGTTTGATCGGCCGGCCGTCCGCAACAAAACTGGACAGTGCGGACAGACCTCCGAGAAACTAGTTTAGTATTTGTTGACCCCCCCCACCAAAAAACCCCCACTCCACCCCAAAAAAAAAACCTATAAAAAAAACAATGTAAAAAACATGCAAAAACAAAAAACCGAACCATCGAAAAAAAACCAAAATGTAAAAAAGCATGAGAAAGGAAAATAATATTTTTGTTAACGAAACCTCGGCACAATTTAAGACTACGGCTAAGTGGTGTCTAACATATGGCTTTAACAATATATGCTTTGCGGATGGATGAGGGAGGGAGAGAGAGAGAGAGAGAGAGAGAGAGAGAGAGAGAGAGAGAGAGAGAGAGAGAGAGAGAGAGAGAGAGAGAGAGAGAGAGAGTGAGAGAGAAGAGAGAGAGAGAGAGAGAGAGAGAGAGAGAGAGAGAGAGAGAGAGAGAGAGAGAGAGAGAGAGAGGAGAGAGGGACAGAGATGGAGAGAAAGGGATAGAGAGATATTGTGAGATAGAAGAATAAGGGAGGGAGAGAGAGAGAGAGATATATATGTTGAGATATATTAAAGGTTTATATAGAAATTAAAATGTTAAAAAACATTTAATTAAATTAGATCCAGTGCACTCAGTAAGGTTTTAATGTACTAAGTACTAGTATTCAATATTGTAGTAAGCTTAAATGATACACTGAAGTAAATTATATTTCGTCATGATGTAACTTCCTGGTTATCGAACATATATATGCTAATAAGAAGCCATATCTTTACCAGTGAACGCTTTGTTACATACACAAAAGCGAGTATGTCAATATGTACCCCAACCAAAACGTACCCATTCAAAACGTACCCTCAGTTTTGCCAAAACGAACCTTATTTATATATGTTAAAAATAATAAACATTAATTTATAATTCATTTGCAATATCTTTTCTTCAAAACGTACCCAGTTTGTGGTTGTACGTTTTGGTTTGAGTAAAGTTTGACTTGTATCTACATAAAGACATATTCCCGCGTGTATTTACCAGTGACTACCCGGATATATGCATGGTCAGATACCCTCGTTTGTATGAACCAGTAGCATCCTGGTTATATACATAGACAAATACCCCCATCCTTTACATTCAGCAGTGACATCCTGGTTATAAATGTAGATAATGTTTAAAAATGTAAATTTTAAAATCTTTGAAGTTAAACTCTGTTTGCCATTGATGACCCAGGAAGACAGAAATGACGTAGATGAAAAGAGACAGTCGTAGTGTTTGATAAAGCAGACGCGTATCCAGGGGAAGGGTTTTGGGTTCGAACCCGCCTCCTCCCCTGCTTAAGCAAAATTTCTTGTTTTTTCAATATATTTTTGCGGGGATCATGACTTAAAGCCTCTATAAACTTCGTTCAGCACAGTCTACCCCCCACCCCCCCACCCCTTCCTGCAAAAATCATAAACACACACCGTAAATTCACTAACCCAGACCATAAATTCACTAACCCAGACCGTAAATTCACTAGTGCATACCATAAATTCACTTGCTTATACCGTAAATCCACTAGCACAGATCTTTTATACACTAACCCAGACAGTAAATTCACTAACCCAGACCGTAAATTCACTAGTGCATACCGTAAATTCACTTGCTTATACCGTAAAGTGCATACCGTAAATTCACTTGCTTATACAGTAAATCCACTAGCACAGACCTTTTATTTCACTCTGTTGTATCCAAATTTATTACAGAACTGTAAATTGACCAAACTTGCTATTCATTTTACGGTTTAAAACCGTACATTCACTAACCCAGATTGTAAATTCACTAACCCAGACCGTAAATTCACTAACCCAGACTTTAAATTCACTAACCTAGACCATAAATTCACTAGACCAGACCGTAAATTCACTAACCTAGACTGTAAATTCATTAACTCAGACCGTAAATTCACTAGACAAGACAGTAAATCCACTAGCCCAGACGGTAAATTCACTAGACAAGACCGTAAATTCACTAGCACAGACAGTAAATTCACTAGACAAGACCGTAAATTCACTACCCCAGACCGTAAATTAACTAGCCCAGACCATAAATTCACTAACCCAGATAATAAATTCACTAGCCCAGACCGTACATTCACTAACCTAGACCGTAAATTCACTAGCCCAGACCGTAAATTAACTAACCCAGACGGTAAATTCGCTAACCCAAACAGTAAATTCACTAACCAGACCGAAAATTCACTAGCCCAAATCGTACATTCACTAGCCGAGACAGTAAATTAACTAACCCAGACGGTAAATTCACTAGCCCAGACCGTGAATTCACTAACCGAGACAGTAAATTCACTAGACAAGACCGTAAATTCACTAGCCCAGACCGTAAATTCACTAACCCAGACTGTAAATTCACTAACCCAGACTTAAATTTACTAACCCAGACCGTAAATTCACTAGCCCAGACCGTAAATTCACTAGCCAAGACTACATTCACTATTCCAGACGGTAAATTCACTAGCCAAGACTTAATTCACTAGCCCAGACCGTAAATTCACTAGCCTATTCTAAATTCACTAGCCAAGACCGTAAATTCACTAGCTCAGACCGTAAATTCACTAGCCCAGACCGTAAATTCACTAGCCAAGACTACATTCACTATTCCAGACGGTAAATTCACTAGCCAAGACTTAATTCACTAGCCCAGACCGTACATTCACTAGCCAAGACTAAATTCACTAGCCAAGACCGTAAATTCACTAGCCCAGACCGTAAATTCACTAACCCAGACTGTAAATTCACTAACCCAGACTGTAAATGTACTAACCCAGACCGTAAATTCACTAGCCCAGACCGTAAATTCACTAGCCAAGACTACATTCACTATTCCAGACGGTAAATTCACTAGCCAAGACTTAATTCACTAGCCCAGACCGTAAATTCACTAGCCTATTCTAAATTCACTAGCCAAGACCGTAAATTCACTAGCTCAGACCGTAAATTCACTAGCCCAGACCGTAAATTCACTAGCCAAGACTACATTCACTATTCCAGACGGTAAATTCACTAGCCAAGACTTAATTCACTAGCCCAGACCGTAAATTCACTAGCCAAGACTAAATTCACTAGCCAAGACCGTAAATTCACTAGCCCAGACCGTAAATTCACTAACCCAGACTGTAAATTCACTAACCTAGACTGTAAATTTACTAACCCAGACCGTAAATTCACTAGCCCACACCGTAAATTCACTAGCCAAGACTACATTCACTATTCCAGACGGTAAATTCACTAGCCAAGACTTAATTCACTAGCCCAGACCGTAAATTCACTAGCCAAGACTAAATTCACTAGCCAAGACCGTAAATTCACTAGCTCAGACCGTAAATTCACTAGACAGTTCATTAAAAATAATTGTTTGCTTTTAAGACTTTAAACGAGTAACATAATAACGTCTATCAAGAAAAGTGTTGGAGACTATGAAAAATAGCACCCAACAGTAGTATGTTCATTTGTTGATGATAATAAAATTAATTATAATTATTGATATTGGTGTGATGTGGATGTGTGGGTTTTTGGTCTTGTGAGTATGTGGGTTACAAACGTTTGCAGTGGCGGATCCAGAAAATCCAGGGGGGGGGGGGGGCAGTGACATGAGGTTGAATGCCAACGGAACTTTGGGGAAAATTTGGAGTGGGATCGTAAAAAAAATGAAAATTAATATATAATAAAATTACAACTACATGTATCGCCCCCCAGATCCGCCTCTTGTTTGCTTTAACATGTGGCCTGTCAAGCGATTTTTCCATTCTGTTTGGACAGACGGACAGACAGACAGACAGACAGACAGCATAGACTACGGAAAATCACTGTTGTTGATGATGTTTTTAGCGTGAAGTGCATTTGAAAGCGAATGACCACTCCGGGAACCAGTCGAAATTGTTTGCAATCGTTTAGTGAAAAACAGCTGACCGAACTTTGACCAATTACCAGCCTCGGTGGTGTCGTGGTTAGGCGATCGGACATAAGGCTGGTAGGTACAGGGTTCGCAGCACGGTACCGGCTCCCACCCAAAGGGAGTTTTAACGACTCAATGGGTAGGTGTAAGACCATTACACCCTCTTCTCTCTCACTATCCACTAACCACTAACAACTAACCCACTGTCCTGGACAGACAGCCCAGATAGCTGAGGTGTGTGCCCAGGGAAGCGTGTTTGAAACTTAGTTGGATATAAGCACGGAAATAAGTTGAAATGAAATTAATTTGACCAGTTAGATTGACGAACGGGTAGGTGGATTAACGGAAGGAAGGATGGATGGATGGACGGACGGACGGATGGACTGATGGACGGACGGACATACTGACAGAGAGACTATCTAACCATAAACAATAATTTAAAAAAAAGATTGAGATGTTTGGGAGAGGGAGAAAATCACTTGCCAAATACAGACGACTCGCATAAGTCCGGCGTTTTTAATCACGACCGTCTTTTAGGAGCGAATCACAGCCATTGGACTGCATCAGATCAACATGGCAAACCCACGCCGATATTGGACAACTCAATATTGCTAAGACGACCTGCATAGCTGGAAGCGTTGTTTCGATTAGCGTAAAACTGCGCTTGTCAAAACGCGACGTCTGACAGACGTTTGCCATGTGTGAGTGTCCAAACGAAGCGGTTGTCCACATATTTTAAATCTAGGCAAACGACTATAATTGGTAAACGTGTAGTAATTAGAGTTTGTTTGGTTTTACTACACCACTAGAGCACATTGATTTATTAATCATCGGCTATTGGGTGTCAAACATTTGATAATTTTGACATATAGTCTTAGAGAGGAAACATGCTACATTTTTCTGTTTGTAGCAAGGGATATTTTATATTCATCACCCCACAGACAGGATAGCACATGTCACGGTCTTTGATATACCAGTCGTGGTGCACAGGCTGGAAGGAGAAATAGCCCAATGGGCCCATCGACGAGGATCGATCCCAAACTGACCGCGCATCAAGGGAACGCTTTACCACTGGGCTACGCCCCACCTCATTAATTAGAGATGCGCGGTATAACCGGTGTCGCATATAATTTGCACTCCCCTTGATTTGCACTCCCCAGTCAACATTATACGTAGAAAAAACACTCCCCAGTGCGTATTATACATATAATATATACTCCCCCAGTCTATATTATATGTATAATATGCACTCCCTCTGAATAATATGCACTTTGTATGACATGTAGGCTATAATAATTTTTTAAGTACTCACATAAATTTTTTTTAAAGTGTTTGTGTGGCTAATGCACTTTGTAAACGTTGATATAAATCTCAGTGGCGAATCTAGATGGGTATGTGAATCAGGGGCAGAATAAATTTAATAACTCATCATGTGTGGTGATCGGATGCATCCCAGAATCTCTTGACTCATCCCTTGCTACCCTTTCTTTCCGATTAATATGACAGGAATTATGTGAAAATAACATTGCAAAGCTTGGTCTTAAACATTTTAGAACAAACAAAAAACTGACTTCAGATCCACCCTACCCTAGTTAAGTGCCACCTTGTATGCCCATCAACATTCCCGCATTCATTGTTGATATTAGGGATCCGATATTGACAACCATTGTTTGTTTAAAAACATTTATAATTTTTTAAGTAAAAGAAGTTGTAGAAGATCTGAAAGACAATGGAAGAAAAGCGAATTTTAAACGACCTTGCAAACGATTTTCCGTTGAAAATGGAAAATTATTATACTTTATTATAAGAAGAATAAAGATTAAATAAAGTTAACTTCATTTGGGTGCGTGTCAGTAATATATGTGAATATCAGCGTGTAAAACGATAATATAAACATGCGATATAGCTATACTATAGTTGTAAGTAACGATACTAATCATGTATACAAGCTATATTTATGACGTATACATTCATAATTATCTCGATGTAAAGGAGCGGAACGTAGCCCAGTGGTAAAGCACTCGCCTGGTGCGCGGTCGGTCTAGAATCGCCTATTTGTCGTTCTAGCCAGTGCACCCCGACTGGTAAATCAAAGGTCATGGTATGTGCTATCATGTCTTTGGGATGGTGCATATATAAAAATATCCCTTGCTACTAATGGAAAAATGTAGCAGGTTTGCTAAATCTAAGAGTTTGTCAAAATTACCAAATATTTGACACAATCCTAGAAGCAATTAGTTGATGTTATACAATGTATTTAGTTCAGTGCGTGATAATAAATAGACCATTATTATACACACAACCTGAAACACATTAATTATTACACATCTATTAAATCTATACTCCATGTTCATTACTATACATATAATCTACACTAACCATTCATTATTATACATATAATCTACACTAACCATTCATTATTATACACATAATCTACACTAACCATTCATTATTATACATATAATCTACACTACCGATTTATTATTATACATATAATCTACACTAACCATTCATTACTATACATATAATCTACACTAACCATTTATTATTATGCATATAATCTACACTAACCATTCATTATTATACATATAATCTTCACTAACCATTCATTATTATACACATAATCCACACTAACCATTCATTACTATACATATAATCTACACTAACCATTCATTGTTATACAAATAATCTAAACTCCACATTCATTAATCTAACTACAGATAATCTGAACTCCACATTCATTGTTATGCATATAACCTACACTTTCCATTCATTACTATACGTATAATCTGCACTCCCCATTCATTATTACACATTATATACACCCCCATTCATCATTATACCCATAATATACACTCTCCATTAATGGCTGTACATATAATCTGCACTCCCCCTTTACTACTATATAATACATTCCTATGCATATAATGTGCACTCCCCGTTCAATATCATTCATATAATCTACACTCCCCTTTCATTATAATATGTAATATGCACTCCACATTCAATATTATATATATAATATACACTCTCCATTCATTATTATACGTATAATTTATACTTCCCATTCATTATTATACATATAATATTACTTCTCATTGATTACTATCAATTGACAATCCTGCGAAATGACACTTTGTGTTTTCTAAATATGCATATAATATGCACTCCCCATTCATTATTATACACATAACCTACACTACTCATTCATTTGCTATACATATCATCTGCACTATATATATATATATATATATATGTATAACAAGCAATCTGGGAGTACTACTAACGCAATACATGTCCGTGTTACATGGCCCGGTTTTTTGTATCTCCTAAGTTCAAGGGGCCAAACTCTGTTAAAAATGAGTAAATCACCATGAAAGTTAATCTTGATCTGTAAACAGTACATGGCAAAGCTATATAAAAAATGTCATCTCAGTATCTTCAGGCATTGGAATCAAAGTCCGAAAAACACATTTTTATATCTCCTAAGTTCACGGGCTATACCTCTGTAAAACAGATATGTAACTTGCCATAAAAGTCAAACTTGATCTGTAGTAGTACATGATAAAGCTATACACAACAATTCAGCTCAATATCTTGAGGCATTGCAAAAAAATAAAAAATAAAAAGAGTCCGAAAAACTAAGTTCCACATCTCCTACGTTCAAGGGCAATAACTCTGTCAGAAATTAATAAATCTTTGTGAAAGTTAAACTTGATATGTAATAGTATATGATAAAGCCATACACGTTTCAGCTGAATAAGCATGAGGCATTGCAGAAAAAAAAGTCTGAAAAACTAATTTTCGCATCTCCTACGTTCAAGGGCAATAACGCTGTCAAAAAGTATTAATCTTTGAGAAAGTCAAACTTGATCTGTAATAGTATATGCTAAATCTATATAGAAAATTTCAGTTCAATATATCGAAGCATTGAAAAAACAAAGTCCGGCAATCAAATTTCCATATCTCTGTCAAAAAATAGGTAAATCGTCATGAATGAATGAATGAATGAATGAATGAATGAATGAATGAATGAATGAATGAATGAATGTTTAACGACACCCCCAGCACAAAAATACACATCGGCTATCGGGTGCCACAAATGGTAAGTATATAAAAACATTATTTAATCTGTAATGGGTACACTATAAAGCTATATGCAAAATTTGAGCTCAGTATCTTTAGGCATTGGGGAGGGGGGGGGGGGGGGGAGGGGGGAAGACGTCCAAGGAAAAACAAATTTCCGTATCCCCCTATGTTCAAAGGCCATAATCCGGTCAAAATGTGTAAATCGTCATGCATGTCTTAATATGTAATGGTATATAACAGAATTATATACAAAATTTCAGCTGATTATGTGGGACATACAGACAGACGGACAGACAGAAGGACGGAGATGAAACCTATAACCTCCTCCGGTTGGACCGACAGGGGACTAATAATGAATGTGGATTGTATCCATTGAATAGCACTTGAATAATTATCAATCCAAAGTTCTTTTAAGAGACAATTAATGTATTCAGTATTTAACATAGTAGTGGAGAGTGCATATTATATGTATTATAATAACTAGGGGAGTGCAAATAATTCAAGGGGAGTGCGTATTATACGTACAATAATAACTGGGGGAGTGCAAATTATATGTATAATAATGACTGGGGAGTGCATATTCTTGGGGAGTGCAAATTAAATGCTACACCAGTATACCGCAATATAAATTGTGATCAATACGTATCGCGATAGCATGCGCTACAACAGCTTGCTCTGAATGTGCACGTAAAGCCCTATGACCTGACCTGACCTGACCTGACCTGACCTGACCTATCGCGATAGCGTGCGCTACAACAGCTTGCTCTGAATGTGCACATAAAACTCTATTACCTGACCTATCGCGATATTTTTTATAGCGTACTGGTATATTGCGCATCAATAGCTTCACTATTCCGGAACGAAGTTTGGTTGGCTGGTGTATTATTTTATAAAGTTATACAAAATATACATGAAATTAGAACACTTTATAAATTTTAATAATTGAGAATTAGTCTTCGCAGTATATTCTCGGAACCGAACATACGGGTACTTCGGCCCTATCCGCTATTGTTTATCACGTGACGCGGTGAAGCTTCTCCTTAGTTATATGGTTTGATAGTGAATTTAATCAATTTCAGTCGATCTTTTACATCAGTTAACGGCTAAGATGCCTAAAACATGTTGTGCAGTTGGCTGCATAAACCATAACTTGATGTTAAAAAAAATATCGTTTTACAAATTTCGAAAAGAAGAGACCAGACGCCGCTCCTGGGTAGAGGCACTAAAACGTGACAAACATGACGCAACGCCATGGCTTCCCCACACAGAATGCAACTACGTTGAGTTTAATGTTGTTGCTTGTCAACAATAACCGACGTTAATAGCAACCAAAATGGTTAAAGCATGCGCATTGATAACATTTCCACATTATACTGTAAATAAAATACACAATTCCATATACTTATATGAAAAAACCAAAAAAACCCGGATGCATCCAGTTCTTGAATAAAGAGTATACTCTTTTTATCATCAAATTTGTGTGGTCTTCATTTTTCATTTAATCTAATTTTAGTTCAATCAAGACATTCTCTATACTTGTATTTATTTTGCCATCTTCGGCTACTACATCTATTTATTTATTTTTATTTTTAAAATAAAAAGTATGTACAGTTAAATTACACACACACACAATAATAATAATTTATTATACAAGTTGTTTTTAAACTTTATTTATTTATGTGTGTGTGTGTGTGTGTGTGTGTGTGTGTGTGTGTGTGTGTGTGTGTGTGTGTGTGTGTGTGTGTGTGTGTGTGTGTGTGTGTGTGTGTGCAAATGTGTCTGTAGCAGGCCTGCAGTACGAACATATAGGTTTTCAACTACTTTATATATAAATATGGCTTCTCCCCCTAACAAGGTTGTCCCTACTACTCAAGATTTTGCCCCCCTACCCCACTCCAGATAATACATTTGGGCTATTACACGTCCGCTGGTACAATATTATTGTACCTGCGGACGTGTAATAGCCCACATGTATAATGTATTAAATAATAAAGGTATACTTGTATCTCGGATACATACATACGCATACATGTGTACAATATATATATATATATATATATATATATATATATATATATATATATATATATATATATATATATACACACACACACACACACATACATACATACATGTATATATGTTTCTGAATTTTTTTAATTTATTCCGTTATAAATCAATGTAATTTGGTGGTTGTGGCACATTTGTAGATTTTGCTTCTGTTCAAGTTAAAGGACATACCTTTTTGAATCTACATGTCGTTTTATGGTATTCTGCAGTTCTTCGGATTGTGTGTGTGTGTGTGTGTGTGTGTGTGTGTGTGTGTGTGTGTGTGTGTGCGTGCGTGCATGTGTGCACACAATCTGTTTCAGCAATTATCTGCAATAAAATGAATGGTCATCGCCATATTTGATATTCGTTTTTCTTTCTAAAAACAGTTTCACATGGAGAATAATATGGCATTTAACCATCTCATTCATACATTTTCCTTTAATATGCTACATAAATGCATCTATACAAGAGGTAATTTAACCCAGGTTAAAAGCAACTTAGGTTAAATATGTGTAGCAGAAGGCATATTGATGCAGATCAATTTACTAACAGTCATGATATTTGCCCCATCTCCTTTCTCCACCTGTATCTTAGTTTTGTACATATTACTTAAATTTAATTGCAATAACGATTCCAGTACAGCCCAAGACAAAATCTGCAATATCCACTGACTAGGTATAAAACGACACTAATATATATATATATATATATATATATATATATATATATATATATATATATATATATATATATATATATATATATATATATATATATATGTTGGTGTGTGTGTGTGTTTGTTAATCATTATTTACTCAAGTAAGTTTTTGTGTTTTATTAATAAATATACCATGTTAAACCCTATTATTAAAACAGTTATATGTTTATTCGATGAGGTAACACTATGTTTTAGTAGGTTGTAGACCGTGACATGAAAATAATATGGGAGTTATTAATTGCTACCCTAACTTTGATTATGGGGGGGCAATTTAAAATATTAATATTCACATGCCATAGGGAGCTATATATTATTCTCCTTGAACTAATCTCAGGGAGTGATGGGTAGCTAGAGAGAGATATAACTCCCCTTAGGTCTGAGGTTGGCTATATTTTATTAGTGGTATTTTCTTTTCGCCTGCATTCAAGCGGTAAGGAAGGCCAACATCATGAGATAATTTCACAATCTGTAAAAACAAAATCATTTCATTAATTCAAGAAACTGGGTTTTTTTTTAAAGAATAAAAGAATGTATTCAGTGGAACATTTTCACTGTTGCCAATACATCTGTATAATAAGAATGACAATAATAATACTGTAATTTAAAGTTGTAAAGTAACAACATTGCAATTGTTTAATTATTACATTCTATTTGGAAATAAAATAATTATGTTAAATCATAAAAATAATTATCTTGAATCATGCATATAAATTTTATTATTATACATACAAATTATATATTTTGTAGCTCACATCATAATTATTATAATATTAATAATTATCTTATCATTTCAAAGTTGTTAAAATTTATAACAAAAAATTGCGTCTAGTCAGGTCCCCTCGACAATATAAGCTATACGGAAACATGTCGGTAATAAATATAGACTGTACTAATTCATATTCCCGTTGTTCGCTTCTATTATATGACAACCCAAGCTGCTATAATACTCATAAGACATGCTGCAACTATGTGTTAGCTACAAAAAATAAATGACAATATGCAAGGCATGCAAACAGTTAATATGATAACTTTATTCTATGTAAAACAGTAATCACTAAGGCTTTGCTTCACCCCCCCCCCCCCAAAGACCCGGATGATCGGTAACTAGGCTGTGTGACGTCACGCCGGTTCCGAGAATTGTGGTACGTATCGCATTCCAGAGTCCTGGGCCCGGTTTCACAAAACATCGTAAACCTAGTTTCGCACATAAACGTAAATCTTGGACTAAAGCACAATTTGTTTTATTACTAATAGTACCACTAATATAGTTTGAAGTTCACATATTTAATTTTCTTTTGACTTTAAAATGCTCCATTTTCCGTAATGGTGTAAATTTGTTTACATGAAATAGATGCCAAATACGTGTAAACGTAGAATTGGCATAACCGCTAGTCGCAGACGTAACCTTACGATGTTTTATGAAAGGGGCTTCTGAATCGTAATATAACGCAAAACAAAATATTTGGCAATACCTATCGCTAGTAGTTGGCGGGACGTAGTCTAGAGATAAAGCGCTCGCTCGATGCTCGGTCGGTGTGGGATCGATCCCCGTCGGTGGGCCTATTCACCACGACTAGTATATCAAAAGCCGTGGCATGTACCACCTTGTCTACCAGGACGTAGCCCAGTGGTACAGCGTTCGCTCGATGCGCGGTCGGTGTGGGATCGGTCCCCGTCGGTGGGCCAAATGGGCTATTTCTCGTCCCAGCCAGTGCACCACGACTGGTACATCAAAGGCCGTGGTATATACCACCTTGTCTGTCAGGATGGTGCATATAAAAGATCCCTTGCTGCTAATCGAAAAGAGTAGCCCATGAAGTGGTGACAGCGGGTTTCCTCTCTCAATATTTGTGTGGTCCTTAACCATATGTCTGACGCCATATAACCGTAAATAAAATGTGTTGAGTGCGTCGTTAAATAAAACATTTCTTTCTTTCTTTCTATCGCTAGTATTAATTGATTGAAACATATTTTATGATACAAAAGTTATCCAACTTGCGAGGCCCTTTCTCAGTTGCAAATATAACAACAAAAATATTGGCGACTACGACGTTCTATTAAGAATATAAGCATTCAAGACCTATATACTGCCACAGAGGAGAAAGAAAGAAGAAATAAATGACATCAAATGAAAGTGAAAGAAGAAAGAAGCGAAACGAAATAAAAGGAATTTAGTTTCTGTTCAGACTAACTAACTGACTTTGTTAATAGAAATACAACGGACAGTTTGGGCACTGCTAATATTAATTTAAACAGACATTGTTTTATTTATCAGACCGTACTGTTTATTTACTGTATTTCTGTACGTAATGGAATATTTGTTTGGTAGTATCATCATTGGACGGAGTTCCGCTATTTAGCACTGATTGCAGATTAATTGGTAGAAAATTGTTCAGAGAGTCTGAAAGAAGTGTTTATTTATACTTATTATACAGTTTACATTCACAGACATAATAGCAGCTGGTATCATGACAATATCCACGGTATCAAGACGGCTCCGTAACACACTAACAACCGTATTAATATTTATCTCTTAGATAGTACATTATTATATTATATTCAATTTACATTATATTGCATGTATTTCATATTATATTATATTATATTATATTATATTATATTATATTATATTATATTATATTATATTATATTATTATATTATATTATTTAATTATATATTATATTATTTAATTATATATTATACCAGTGTTAAGATAAATATAAACGTTTATAGTAAAATATGTTCTGATAATATATATTTTAAACCTGTTTTTTAAAATTGTTGTTATGTTAGATGGCTTGCATTTCTATTATTTGTATTATGCAGTGTATATCTATTTAGTGTATGAGAAATGGGTGGCAGGGGTTCACACATAAAATATAAATATATTTTCAAAATAAGTAAATCAAGTATAACAAGGCAAACATAATTAAGTAAACAAACAAACAAACAAACAATAAATAAATAAATAAATAAATAAATAAATAAATAAATAAATAAAGAAGGATGGATGGAGGTATGGATAGATAAGCCAGCGCAAACGGACGAACAAGCCATTGAATAAACAAACGAACGAATGAATGAATGAATTAATTAATGAACACATGAAACATAGTAAATTAGAAAAATAATAATTTGTTCCAAAAGCTGTTATAATATTTGGCCACAGCAGCAACGAAAGAAGAATAATATAATAATAATAATAATAATAATAATAATAATAATAATAATAAAGACCACCCCACTAAAAAACCCCAAACAAAAACAACAAAAACAAACAAACAATACAAAATGAAACGAAAACAAATCAAAACAAAAACCAGAACAAATTGTACTTAAGAATTGAGTCAAACTGTCTTTCTTATTTATTTATTTATTTATTTATTTTATTTATTCATGTATTTATTTTATTGTTTATTGACGTGTATTCATTTCATTTATTTATTTTTCAAATAAAAACCGACAATATGGATGACATCTAAGTAGTGAATAACAAATTTGTTTTGTGGATCTTTCTGGGCGAATACAATACATTAAACAGACGTCAAGCTTTGAGCGAAAGTGAAGCGTTTATGTTTAATCAATTAAAATATCTTGACTATAGATTGACGCTAGAGCAAGGTGTGACCGCTTATACTGACGACACACTGTACCGTCGCGTCACCTCCGTTATTGATCGCTGTCAAAGCATAGCCATATAGAAAAACGACACAATCCATTCACTGTCGTTTATATTACCCATTTCTATACCGCGCTTTCAAATTTGGGAATTTAATTGAAATCGGATAAAGGAACGAAGAAATCGGCGAGATCCGAGCACACGTGCTTATTTAACTATATGTTAATGACATGTATTATCGTGGCGCAGGTAATTTCACCGAGACAGTTTCGTGTCATATTTTATAGCATTAGCATAATATGTTCAGTCTTAAAACGAATTTCATCCAACTAATCGGAAGAATTTGCATGATAAAACATCTGTGGACATTTTGATTTTACTGAGGCGGTTTGTAACAATTCACACAGTTTCGCAACAACTGCCGCGCCGGATTCAATTTATCTCGTATATTTACGATACACAATAAAATAGATTTCAGACAATTCAATTTTACACGATACCTTGCGCAAAACTCGCTTCAGTTGTCTGTTTTTTATACAATTAATTTCCACGCGTTTGCGTAAACATAAAACGGAAACATATTTCTCAGTTTTATATCACATTATTTGTTAAAATGTAGATTTTCCTAATCAATATCTAATTTAGATATCGTCATACAAAATACACTTATTTAGTCCCGTTTGTCCAAACGAGTGAGCGCGGAAGAACGACCTTTTCACGTCATCTGAACAGGAACAAAAAACAGCTGCTCAGGTACGCATCACAAAAATGAATGAAAAGAGAGAGAGAGAGTATGTACATAAATTAATTAAACAATTTCAATATGTATAGTAGATAAGGCAATCTGTGCTATCTGCTATTACACACTATGTGTATAAGGCTGTTATATATATATATATATATATATATATATATATATATATATATATATATATATACAGAGAGGATTCGTCACGAGTATGTTTTTAATATGGAAAATATCAACCGAGTCTATGTTAATCGGTATTTGTCGAGGCTCTGTCACAAGTAGCGAATTCTATTTATCCTATAACACTTCTAAAACAACATTTTAATTAAATTTTTAATAATTAATTTCTTTGCGTCTATACACTTTACGGCAATCTGATTGGTCCAGAGGTGCTTTTTTTTTGTTCATATCTCGATGAACCCCAAAAAATTAAGCCACGCCCACTCGCACTATTTTAGTGCAACAAGCCGGATTATTCTGGCAGTCATATTTAGATATTTTGAAGAAAACACACGTAAACGCTACAAAAAATGTATACGATAAATTAATGGAAAATGCTATAGCAGAGTAGACATATGGATCTATACGCATTGATTAAACCCCCACCCCAAAAACAACAACAACAACAACCTCTTCGCTAATCATGACAAGATGATGAGACTCGGTCGTTGGCCAAAGAAATCATGTAGGAAACTTAACGCCTGTAACTTACTTGTAAGCGATGTTCAACAGCTGTTGGCGAAAATTAAACGGTTCCACCGACAACATAAATGTTAGACACGTTCCCTTCATTCACTTTCATAAAATATAAACTAAACATGAATAGGACAATTCCTTCCAATATAACTAAATGATCCGTAAAAATGCACAGCAGCTAGAGGAAATGACGTCATTTACAAAAAATCACCTGATTCAAATAATAGTGAATGAACGTTCGCATTCTTACGCGACATAAGTATCAATGAAGTTTACACAAACAATACTACAGGCATATTTAAAGCTAAACAAAATAAATTCAGTTATGTATTGTTAAAGTATGCATATAAATTTAATTATAAGAATTGACCGCAATTATTTTTCGGTTCATGCAAGTATGAACCGAAAAAACGATGTGCATACTTTTGTACGCGGGATCATACAGTGTGCAAATAATTTTTTCGGTTCATACTTGCATGAACCAAAATATAATTGCGGTCAATTCTTAAGTAAATCTCAGTACTAAAGTCGCCGCCATCGGTAATATGACGTCATCACGATTAGCACAAATTAGTTTGATGTTACACATTTTAACTAAATCTTTGAAAACGTTACGCTCAGGTATACAGGTCTTGTTGGCTTGTAACCAAATGACCCATTCACAGCAACACATTACCTAGAGACCTTGCAAATATGCATACCATTATTAACCGGGTTAATACACTAAATTATCACATGGTTTTATGACATGGGTATCATGGGTAAGTTATAGGGGAAAATATATGTATATAACACAACCTTATATATATATATATATATATATATATATATCTACTTTTTAAATTTCAATATGTAAATACGATTTTGTTATAAAATTTCGATTGGTCGAAATAATATCAAGTGAGTTAAAAAACTGAAAACTGCCCTCTTTACCCTGTCTCAAACGCTTATGGCACTACTTTCAGCAATGCCTAGAATACAAAAGAAATTGTTTCATTTATTTGTTTTAGTCAGATTAATACAATAGCGGTTTATACGTTAGTCCAGGGTTGCTACATTATGTAGCCCCACTCCCGTGGCTAGAGATATTCAATGTTGGGCTAGTAAATAACTACTATTGACATGCCCGATGACTAGTGAAAAAAGGTCAAATATTGCAGTTAAGTATATTTTGTAAATATGAATATCCTAAACGCAACCTCCCAGTGTTAGTGTTTTTAAGCTCTGTCTTCCTCTTTAGGTAATATTATTAGTTGATCATTACTATCAATTAGTAAAATTGTATTAACTTAGAGTAAAGTAGGGCTAGATAATTTTTAATCGTGGCTAGTACAAAATTTAAGTCACGGATCCCATGGCTAGTAAATTTTATAAAAACAAATTCTAGAATCCCTGCTTAGTCATTAATGTTGAATTAGTAAATGTTATTTATTATTTAAAATCGTATTAATGTATGAACGAATGTGAAAAATCCCTCATTCGGAATACCACGGAATAACAATTCCACTTATTCACGGAATAACAATTCCACTTATTCCGTGTATTCATTTCCCGAAAAAACAACCCGTTGTATTGTTATTTCAAAGTATTTTTTATTACATATATAGCAATGAAATATATAGGTCTACGGAAACTATAAAAGTGATATTCGGTGAAAAGTCATATTTTCACTGTATTTTAATTACAGCGAAAATATTAAAATCGTATTTACTTTCTTGAACAAGTTCATGATTAAATTATCTCCCTTATTCTGTTTTGATTATTTAGGCCAGTGTCGCTTCAACGTTTGATGATTACCAATGCATTGGTCGAATTTGAAAAATAAACAAATGTTATTTGAACAATTGTACCTATATAACAGGGATATGAAGTGTAATTACGATAAAATATCTAAACTTAATACGAAGCTATATTATGATAACACAATATCCTGTCGTCGAGCGTAAGTTAAAGTTGAACTTGGCGTTCTATTCGTTTTGTTTTTGTGGGGTTTCTGGGAGAATCGCTTTGCCAGGTAGATTTACACAGCAGTATTATTAAATAAATGTTAATTTAATAAAAAAAATATTTGTTTACTAAATTTCTTTTTTTTAAATCTATGATCAAGTAAAATTTCTGGAAACGTTCCACAGGAACAAATATATCATGGCGTTACGTGTTTTCGATAGGATATTAACAAAAAAAACCCTACAAAACAAAAAAACCCTGAAAGATATTGTCAAAAATTAGGAAAGAAAAAGAAAGAAATGTTTTATTTAACGACGCACTCAACACATTTTATTTACGGTTATATGGCGTCAGACATATGGTTAAGGACCACACAGATTCTAAGAGGAAACCCGCTGTCGCCACTACATGGGCTACTCTTCCGATTGGCAGCAAGGGATCTTTTATTTGCGCTTCCCACAGGCAGGATAGCACAAACCATGGCCTTTGTTGAACCAGTTATGGATCACTGGTCGGTGCAAGTGGTTTACACCTACCCATTGAGCCTTGCGGAGCACTCACTCAGGGTTTGGAGTCGGTATCTGGATTAAAAATCCCATGCCTCGACTGGGATCCGAACCCAGTACCTACCAGCCTGTAGACCGATGGCCTGCCACGACGCCACCGAGGCCGGTATAATATTTTTTTTTTTAGGAAAGATGTGTATAATAAATAAACCATTTCATGGTGGGGGTTTTTTAATACGATTTTTATGTCAAACCATATCACTCCTTGGCACAAAGACGGTATGGGAAGCGCAAATAAAAGATCCCTTGCTGCCTGTCGTAAAAGAGTAGCTAGCCTATGTGGCGACAGCGAGTTTCCTCTAAAACAGTGTCAGAATGACCATATGTTTGACGTCCAATAGCCGATGATAAGATAAAAAAAATCAGTGTGCACTAGTGGCGTCGTTAAATAGAACAAACTTTACTTTGTAGCTGACTTACGCGTGACAGACACATGATTGTCACGTTAACTATATACGTCACAATGTAATTGATTTCCATCGTGTTGTTTTTCATTGGATATATGGCATTGGTGACCTGGTCATCACAAATTGTTAACGCACTTACGTAAGTAAACAAGGTATGTGCCATCATAAATAACGTGTGGTGTTCTCATCACGGGTGTGTAAGAAATAACTTTTCTTACGCATGACAGTTTGTTAAAAACAATTAGCGTGTGTAGAACCGACATTAGGAAGAGACACACCCACTTCTCAATCCTCTCCATACCGTCGTTCATTCATTTTATTTATTACAACTTATTTTCGTGCTTATATGCAATTAAGGTTAAAGCACGTTGTCCTGGGCACACACTTCAGCTACCTGGGCTGTCTGTCCTGGACAGAGAGTTAATTTTTTAGTGGTTAGTGAGAGAGAAGAGGGTGTAGTGGCCTACCTATTGAGCCGTTAAAACTGGTTCTGGGTGGGAGCCGGCACCGGGCTGCTAACCCTGCACCTACTAGCCTTATGTCCGACGGCTTAACCTCGACCGCACCGAGGCCGGTATATACCCCTAAAATATGCCCTTTAATAATTAAAGGCTGGAATCAAACCCAATCGGTAGAGTGCTGGCCTGAGGTGATTGCGTCCTAGGAACTAATCTTGTCAGTGGACCATTTTATGGTTTTATGATTCCCCCACCCCTATCTCAACCAGTACACCACGACTGGTATATCATGGGCCGTGGTATATGCTGTCCCATCTGTGAGAAAGTGCATGTAAAATATTCTTTTGCTATTTATAGAAAATGTGGCAGATTTTCTCTAAGACAGCATTATCAAATGTTTGACATGCAGTAGCCGATGATTGATTATTCAATGTGCTCCAGTGATGTCGTTAAACAAAACAAATACTCTCAATTTTTCTATCAATTTCTCTCTCTCTCTCTCTCTCTCTCTCTCTCTCTCTCTCTCTCTCTCTCTCTCTCTCTCTCTCTCTCTTCCATACCCCAAGACTGGTATGTTAAAGGCCGTGGTATTTACTGTCCTGTCTATAGGAAAGTGCATAAATAAAGATTACATACTGCTACTGGAACAAATATAGTACGTTTTCTCCGATGACTTCGCGCCAGAATTACTAAGTGTTTGTAATCTAATGACCGATGATTAATTAATCAATGTGCTCTAGTAGTGTCGTTAAACGAAACAAACTTTACTTCCATAGTGTACCACTGGCTGCAGTAATATTGGTATAGTGTTTTCCTTAGACATTTAGAAAGATATGGTAGACTGAATACTTTTAAGGCATTTTCACCATTTCCCTTAAAGACGTCGACAGACGGGATAACTTCTTATTGCTTCTTTTTCAAGTCTTCATAACAAATACATAAGATGAGCCCAATTAGTCGGAGTCCAAACAATGATCTCACCATTCAGTCTATTGTTACCACGGAAACAGACGAACTGCGACTGATGGGAAGCTAAATAAACAGTTCGCACCTGTGACTATCGTCAATTTCGTGAAATTAATGCACACATTGTGCGGGGACTGGAGGGTGAAATTGGTGCAAAAATGTTTACAGTTGAATTTAGAAGAGCCGCATTAGAAGTCAAAACTTTTAAAGTAGCGAACCAAGGGTGAAAAGTGACGTGTCGCTGTTTACCCGCGGCCTGGTCGCCCGCGACCTTCAAGAATGGTAAAGAAAGGAAAGGTCACATTTGCAACAATCTACAAGAAATCCTTCCACTGAATTGCTAAATAGACGCGCATTGAAAGTAGCCACATTAAAATCAATCTTGTGTTTGCCCGCTGAGAGTGAAATCGCCATGGCTCCTGCACAATGTTTCGCACCTGCATTCACCGTCCGCGTTCACAAAGAACTTCAATGAAGTCGTGCGGCGAGCTGCGCCCCTTTTCTCTCGCTCTTTTGTGTGCGGAGGCGATATTGGCCGATCTTTTGTGCGAGGAGGATATATTAGCTGGAGAGATTGTTCCTGGCTCTTCACGTCTGAGGCACATGTTCGCGCATCCATTTGCGTCTAAATTATTCGCCGTCAGCCAGCGATGGAGGTGTTTGGGCACTCTTCATTGTTGTCATAGCAATGTCATTTACCGTCAAGTGCCACCTATACATTCCTGATGAGAATAAATCTATATCGGACGACAACTTCTCTGTCTTATCCGCGGAGATCAGAAGCGTTTACTCTTCGTGATGTGGATCTGTCAGAAACTGTTACGAACAACAGGTGGCCTCTCAAACCCATTCTCGCGTCTTCGGCTTGGTGTTGCAAGAGAGTTAAAGTTTGTGTTTTATTTAACGATATCACTAGAGCACATTGATGCATTAATCATCGGCTATTGGGTGTCAAACATTTGGTAATTTCGAAATATAAAAAACATATATGAGGAAACCATCTAAAAAAAAAATTGTTCATTGGCAGCAAAGGATATTTTATATGCACCATCCCATAGACAGGATAACACATACCACGATTATTGATATAGCAGTCGTGGTGCACTGGCTGGAGCGAAAGTAACCCAATGGGCCCACCGACGGGGATCGATCTTAGATCGACCGCAAATCAGACGACCGTTTACCACTGGGCTACGGCTCGTCCCCGGCCTTGCAAGAACTAACATAATCAGGGCTAGGCGATAGGTCATAGGATCAATCGCCGTCAGTGGATTCAGTTGTTCCTCTTGTACCAACTAATGCCAACGACAGGTACATCAAAAACAGTGGTATGCCATGTCCTGAGAATGGTTTTAAACAGTCTCATATCGGCGAAGTCAGACGTTGTGCCCACGACAGGCGTGCTTGAACATCAAAGGTAGCTGTATGCCATGTTTTCATTATGCGATCGTGGATATAAAAAAAAAGTTTCCTTGCTATTTCTCTGTCTTGGACACAAATCTCTGTCAGTTTGTCTGATGGAAGGAAGGAAATGTTTTATTTAACAACGTACTCAACACATTTTATTTACGGTTATATGGCGTCGAACATATGGTTACGGACCACACAGATATTGAGGTTTGTTTGATGGAAGCACGCCATACCCATTTTGGTAGGTGTCGTCTACATGGAGGCGGATAGTTTGAAATGCGTTGAGATGTCGTTAAAGAAACAATCCTTACTGTTTCATAGCACTCCTCATGCACATGACGCATATTGAATGACATAACGCATGTCCAGTCGTCCCATCCCAGACCAAAGATACGTCCACTCCCGCATTAATTTTAAAACATATGTACAAACCACCACAATAGAAATTATAACTTTTAATTTAACTGAAGGTGGTTGCATTCAGGCATATTAATATATTAAAAGCTTTAGTATGTCGTCATCATCATCTATATTGTACATAGTGACATGCGAATCACTTCACCTAACTTCAACATCTGTGGACAATAATTGACAGTAATCTTGTAACAAAACATGGACATTCACGTTTCGATTCCATACAAAGATTTATTACCCATATGGTTACAAATATCTTGGTACATATCAAAGCGATACGTCCCACTAGAAGCCAAGTGGGACGTAACACTTTTGACGCCATACGAGGACGTCATCAATTAGCGCACTACAACCTTACAGGAACGTCAACGAAACGAGATAAGTGATATAAATTAAGATCGATTATGGGTAATAAATAGGATATTAAACTCGCTACCATTTTGTATTATTTTTATGTCCCTCGTGAAATAATTTTCATTGTCACTCGCTAAAGCTCGTGACAATTGAAAATTATTTCACGAGGGAGATAAACATGATACGAAATCGAAGCTCGTTTAATATCCTATAATGACGTCATGATGGAGGGATGACGTTCAATAAGCCAGTAAATATAAAATAGTGCTGTCAACATCAGATCGTGCGTATTTTGTAATTCATTATGTTATTGTGCTATTTCGCTAGTAATACCGTTAACGCCTTGCTAATCAGTATTTAATCGATTCTATAGCCAGCACTTGCTGTGGTGCAATAAAACATCTTATGTTAAAGTTTGTTTTGTTTAACGACACCACTAGAGCACATTGATTGTTTATTAATCATCGGCTATTCGATATCAAACATATGGTCTTAGAGAGACTAGTAGCAAGGGGTACTTTATATGCACCATCCCTCAGAAAGGATAGCACGTACCACGGCCTTTCGTATACCAGCCCCCTATCCCGAGTCAGACCACCAATCTTATGTTCGAAACGCTAGTGGTAATGGGCACGTTAAAGTATCTATCTGATATACCAGTCGTGGTGCACTGGCTGGAACGAGAAATAGCCCAATAGGCCCTCCGACGGGGATCGATCCTAGACCGACCGCTCTTATGTTAAAGCGACGAGCAGACTGGAATGGGAAATAAGACGAGTACAGGAAATCAAGATAGCACCAGTAAATCTGAATCTAATAAACAAACAAGGCCACACTACACCGTAACAGACATTTCACTTTGCTGTTATTACAAACAACGGTCGTAATGATTCGAGCCCTGATTCCAGGACTTGAGATATTGGTACACAGCAATAATGGCCTGGGAAAATTGGTCAGTATGTTTAGACGAGTCTTTTGTGTTTAATCAGGTGTTTGTTAACTCGTCACTAGCTCGCCGTCAATTGATCGTGCATTAGAAAAAAAATATTGTTAATCTTGTTGACAGGGGATATGAAAAGCGTGGTCTCTTAGTTAACAAAACACGGTGATGGTTTCTTGTTTTCCTTGTATAAATAGGCTAAAAATCCCACTGAAACTTGACGCGCGATCCGTGTTGTGATTGCAGATATGAAATCCCACAGAAGTGTTTCCATTTCATGCGGCGTGTGGCAGTTGACGCTGAAGGTATCGAGTTATGACATAGACGATGGTGATGTAATTTATTTATCGGTTTGGGATCGATCCCAGTCGGTGGGCCCATTTGGGCTATTTCTCGTTCCAGCCAGTACATCACGACTGGTATATCAACAAAGGTCGTGGTATGTGCTATTCTGTCTGTGGGGTGTGTGCATATAAAAGATCTCTTAACTACTAATGGAAAAAAAAACAATGTAGCGGGATGCCAACCATAAACATACGGGTCTCAGCTAAAGAACGTCAGAAGCGGCACGTCGAAGGGGGGGGGGGGGCTGTGGGGGAGCTCTAGTTTCCCCAAATCAAAAATATTGTTGGTAGTAAATCTTAAGGCAGAGAGAGAGAGAGAGAGAGAGAGAGAGAGAGAGAGAGAGAGAGAGAGGAGGAGAGAGAGAGAGAGAGAGAGAGAGAGAGAGACACACACAGCGAGAAACACACACACAGAGGAGGAGAGAGAGAGAGAGAGAGAGAGAGAGAGAGAGAGAGAGAGAGAGAGAGAGAGAGAGAGAGAGAGAGAGAGAGAGAGAGAGAGAATGAGTGAGTGACTTTGTGTGTGACAGTATTACCATAGTTAATACAAATGTATATCTAGACTCATTTGCGCCCTCTATCTGAGTCAGAATGTCTAGCTACTTGATTCCGCCGTGCCTGCATTAATGGTGTATGGTTCTTTAATTTTCTGCCGATGTAGTTCTCGCCAACTCACAGAGTTAAACAAGTAATATTTGAAAAGAATGCTATCTACATCTCTCCCCTCTCTCTCTCTCTGTGTATCTCTGCACGCATAACCATGGGCACCGGTTAATGGACTTTAGAACTACAGACAGCTCCTTAAACACGATTCAAATCGCTCTAGGTGCAGGTCTCAAGTGAAAAAACAAAACAAATTGTCTAAAATAAATTAAAAGTTCACCCCGGGCACAAACCGTTAACGCACATCATATGATTTTGATCACCCTCACTGATCAAGGCCAATCGACTGTTGGCGCGAAAGATCGCGTGTTTTCTTTCGATTATGGCGCGGAAATGAGGGGCCGTTCGTTCGAGCTGATAACAGTGAGAAATGTCGCGCCCCAGAATATGGTTCGAGACATCTGGTCTGACCGACCACGCAGAAACGATGCGAAGTTTTCACGAGTTAACAACGAAACCGTGATGACCATTTCGACAGTAACATTACGTATGCCAGCGTCGATGGTGTGACTGTGATGACGTCGAATATAAAGCTAAACTATTCGTATATTTATTGCTCAAACATTTACACACAATGGACTATTCACTATTTTAACATTAAAATCGGGTCGCTTTTTCACAGTTTTATCTCTTTCTCTCATTCCTCCACTCTCACATTCATTCACTCCCTCCCTCTCTGTTACATGCCATTCACTCACTTTTACTAATTCTTCCTTTCTTATTCCCTCCTCTCTCTCTCTCATTACATCTCTCTCTCTCATTACACATCTCTCTCTCTCATCCTCCTCTCTCTCTCATCTCTCTCTCTCCTCTCTCTCTCTCTCTCTCTTACCTCTCTCCCCTCCCTCCCTCTCCCCTCTCTCTCTCTCTCCTCTCTCTCTCTCGACAACCTCTCTCTCTTCGTCTTCTCGATCTCTCTCTCCTCTCTCTCTCTCTATAGTATATATATATATATATATATATATCTAGGTCTCCTCCCCTTTAGCTTCCTTCTCTCTCAATAGCTCATTCTTTTCCTCTCGTTTCCCTCTAATTCTTCTTTAATTTCTCTCCCTCCTCTTCTCTCTTTTCTTTCCTCTTCTTTCCTTCTTCCCTCCTCTCTTCCCTCATTCTCCTCTCCCTCTTCAAATCTCCCTCTCCTCTCTCTCTCTCTCTCCTCTCTCTCTTCGGCTCTCTCCGGACCTCTCTCTCTCTCTCTCCTTTCTCTCTCTCTCTCTCTCTTAGTCAAACAGCCTTCGGGGATGTTACACTGTGTCATTTTTCACACGAACACAAAAAACTCGGTCTGTAGCAATTGTCGTTCTTGACAAAAGAGCTCTTCAGTGATGGAGATATAAAGAGTCTACCACGTTAACACCCATCTTGAAAGAACCTGTCAAGTAATTGAAACGAACTTAACTGATGTCCTTCAGTGTGAATGTCTTTATTGCTTCTTTGAATACACCTCGAAATGGGGTTAAGCGGGAGAAATACTACAGACCTCCAAGTAAAAAAAGAAAAGAAAAAGAAAAGAAGAAAGAATATATGTGGCTGGTTTTGTTTTCATGATCTAAGAGACTATTTTTTAAATTTATACGTAGCGCTAATATTGTGAAGTAAACAAACACATTTAGCACGCTAGTATAAACATTTCTAAAACAACAACAACAACAACAACAAAAAACAAAATCCCATAAAAGCTAATTTTTCAAATAAACAGAAAGTAGACTTCATCAAGTAAACAAGAAACATTTCTCATTGGTGGGTGGGTGGATGATTTGTATGGATGGATATATAGATGAACGAACGAACGAACACACACACAAAACAAGAAAGAAAGAACAAACAAAAAGACGAACGAACGAACGAACGAACGAACAAATGAATGAATGAATGGGAAATATTTCGATGAAGATATGTGTATATTAATTACAGAACGATAACTGTTATGTAATGTCCAGGAATGATGAATGATTGGATAATTGAATGAATATAAGAAGAATGAAAACAAAATTAATATATCATTATATGTATACACACTGTGTTGTAGATGGTGACCGCGTACACATACGGGTCGGCGTTTTCACGGAAACTACAGAAGAAAACAAGTGAATCTTTTCGAGAAATTAACGTGTTGACAATTATTATATTTGCTGACACACAACACACATTAGGAAAAACGAAAAGTAAAAAGATAAAAAGTAAAAATAAAACGACGGAAGAAAACAACTACAAAAACCCCCAAAAAACCCAACAACCACCAGAAAAAAACACCAGAAAAAGAAAAAACCAACAAAAACAACAACAACAAAACAAAACAAAACAAAACATGAAACAAAACGAAACGAAAAAATTAAATATAAACCCCCAAGTAAACAAAGTAGACGACCCCCCCCAAAAAAAACCCCAACCCTCCAAATACTCCCCCCCCACCAAACCCCCCAGAAAACAACAACAACAACAACAACAAAAACCCTCCACCCAGCAAAGACGTTTGCATTAGAACATTATGAAAGAAAGTTTTGTGGAGAAAAAAAAGAATGAATGAATGAATGAATGTTTAACGACACCCCAGCACGAAAAATACATCGGCTATTGGGTGTCAAACTATGATAATGCAAACAAATAAGGTGATGATCAACATCAATATAAAAATTCAAGATTTAATTAAAAACAGTGTAAAGAACTGTGCCAAAATACAAATATCACAGATAGATACTGACTTTTACTCAAAATTTCAATTTGTGCTGTATTGGCCATTCTCAAAGAGAATGTTACACCCCTGCACCACGGTGAGGTTACAGCACGCGCAGGGGAGAAAAAAATAAAAATAAAATAATAAAAAAAAGAAGAAGAAAAAATGAATTGAGCTGCATTACGAGAATGACGATGCGAAATGACATATCACTTGGTTGTCACACATCACTGTTAACTCTTATTTAATATATTTCATCTGCCTGTAACGCCTTTCTGTTAGGTCACGTACTTGTAAACGTGACTTCACTCAAAACAGCAATACAATAGTCATAACAATTTTGCAACACTGACGAGACGAAATAACACATCAGTTGACCGACACATTTCACATTTGAGTGATAGTTAATTTATTTTACTTTCATTGATGCATTTCTTTGCGGTAACATGCTCCTGAAAAATGACTTCAGTGGAACTACAAACATCTAACTACAAACATTTAACTACAAACATCTAACATTATCTGTTCTGTAACGATGACAATGTGACATACCACGTGGTAGAAAAACCTAACTGAGACGTTTCATTATTTCATCGATTTCATATATATATATCTATATATATATATCTATCTATATATCTATCTATCTATCTATCTATCTATCTATCTATCTATCTATCTATCTATATATTTATATATATATTATTATATATATATATATATATATATATATATATATTATATATCTATATATATATATCTCTATCTATATCTCTATCTATATCTATCTATATCTATCTATCTATATATCTTTAGCTATCTATCTATATCTATATCTATATCTATCTATATATATATATATATTACACACACACCACACACACACACACAATGTATACGAGTAATTAGACGTTTTTATTGTACCATATACTTGTTAATATGACATTTAAAAAAAATATATATATACATCACACACACACACACACACACCACACACACATCTATATATATATATATATATATATATATATCTATATATATATATATATATATATATATATATATATATACACACACACACACACACACATACACACACACACGCACACACACACAATGTGTATGAGTAATACGTTTTTATTGTGCCATATACTTGTTAGTATGACATTTAAAAATAAACCCCTCAATATCATGAAGTACTGAGACAAACCATATGCGAAATGGTTGTAATATCTCCTAAGTTCAAAGGCAATAACTCTGTCAAAACTGGACCAATCCCCAAAGCAACTCAGATCTTAAGATCTCCACGATAGAGCTATACACAAAATGTTGGCTAAATATCTTGAGACACGGTGGGGAAAACGCCTGGAAACCATATATTGGACGGTTTCAATATATCCAATAATCTTTTTTTTGTTTAACGACACCACTAGAGCACATTGATTATTTATTAGTCATCAGCTATTGGATGTCAAACATATGGTCATTTTTGACAGTCATAGAGAGGAAACCCCTACATTTGTTTTCTTCATTAGTTACAAGTGATACACCATCCCCCAGACAGGATAGTACATACCACGGCCTTTGATATACCAGTCGTGGTGCACTGACTGGAACAAGAAATTGCCGAATGGGCCCACCGACGGGGATCGATCCCAAACCGACTTCGCATCAAAGAAAGAAGTGTTTTATTTAACGACGCACTCAACACATTTTATTTACGGTTATATGGCGTCAGACATATGGTTAAGGACCACACAGATTTTTTTTAGAGGAAACCCGCTGTCGCCACATAGGCTACTCTTTTACGACAGGCAGCAAGGGATCTTTTATTTGCGTTTCCCACAGGCAGGATAGCACAAACCATGGCCTTTGTTGAACCAGTTATGGATCACTGGTCGGTGCAAGTGATTTACACCTACCCATTGAGCCTTGCGGAGCACTCACTCAGGGTTTGGAGTCGGTATCTGGATTAAAAATTCCATGCCTCGACTGGGATCCGAACCCAGTACCTACCAGCCTGTAGACCGATGGCCTGCCAGACTTCGCATCAAGTAAGCGCTGGGCCATAACCGTCAAAGATTGATAAATTTCTGTGAAACTCAAACGACCTGTAACTCCACATCATAAACCTATGTACAAAACTTTATATCATGGAACACTGCGACAAACCCGGCCTCGGTGGTGTCGTGGTTAAGCCATCGGAAATAAGGCTGGTAGGTACTGGGATCGCAGCCCGGTACCTGCTCCCACCCAGAGCGAGTTTTAATGACTCAATGGGTAGGTCAACAATATGTCTGACGCCAAATAACCGTAAATAAAATGTGTTGAGTCCTTCGTTAAATAAAACATTTCTTTCTTTTCTTTCAATGGGTAGGTGTAAGACCACTACACCCTCTTCTTTCTAACTAACCACTAACCCACTGTCCTTGGACAGACAACCCAGATAGCTGGTGTGTGTGCCCAGGACAGCGTAATTGAACATTAATTGGATATAAGCACGAAAATAAGTTAAAATGAATGAACGAATTTCGAGGAAAAAAAAAGTCCGGAAAACTATATTTGAGATAGGACAGATAGACAGAAAAACAAACTGACAGACTGACAAGCAGACAGACAGCAAGACGAAGATAAAACATCTGGTTCCCTCTGGTTTGACCGGTAGGTAACTAACAATTCCGTCAAATGGAATCGCTAACACAAACACACGCACGCATGCACGCACACACACACACACACACGCACGCACGCACGCACGCACGCACGCACACATTAAACGAAAATGCCCGAATCCGGATAACAACATTAGCGTTACTACCTACACCTATATAGGGTTGCAAACGAATCACTGTGCAATTTTTACAGGGATTACAACTAATTCTGAGGATAGAATGATGCAAATACATGATAAAAAGGTGTTAGGTTAGCACATTTTGCCCGAATATCTGTCTTATGTTTCCCGGAATTTGAGGTTTTGCTCCACCACTCCGCCCTCCGCCCTCGTACGCTTATAACAATAAACACTTTACATTGCTGTTATTATTATTTTTTAAAGTCATACAAGCCCACGAATAATCGTACCCATTAACGCTATTGCCTAGTAGTACACCACACAAGGCGAAATATTTGGACAATTCTAAATTTATTATCAGATGTAGAATTTGTGCATACGGTCCATGTCCCCCCCTCTGGCGATTTGTAAAAGCTTTTCCCAAGATATTAATTAGAGTATTCAGGTGCCAAAAGGAGCTGGGCGTTCCAAGGGGTGGAGCCGTCATCTTCCCTTCTTCCCGGTTGCTTTAATTAGGTCCTAGTGCCGCAGGGCAGACGAGAACAACAGTTTTCCCGCGCTTCCATTTCCGCGCGCTAATTATCCTCTCGAAGATGAAAAGAAGAAAAACTTTTGGTCCAAGAGTGTCCATCATCACTGGGGAAAAACCTCGAGCCGGAGATAATGTTTTATTATTATTTTAATTTTTTTTCTTTTGCCTCAAAGAATACGAAAAATAAAATATCGTTGGAGATTAAGGTCAGCAGATCAAATACAGCCTCGTTCCAAAATTGAGTATCCACAGTTGAGTGGCTGAAAAACGACAGACGAAAAGAATACAGTATATATAGTAAACTATATATAACTTTTAACTTAGGTGGTAAGTAAACAAACAAACAAAAGTTTGTTTTGTTTAACGACACCACTAGAGCACATTGATTAATTAATCATTGGCTATTGGATGAAAACCTTTGGTAATTTTGACATATAATCTTACAGAGGAAATCCACTACTTTTAGTAGCAAGGGATCTTTTATATGTACCATTCCACAGACAGAATAGAACATACCACGGTCTTTGATATACCAGTCGTGGTGCACTGGCTCGAACGAGAAATAGCCCAATAGACCCATTGACAGGGATCGATCCCAAATCGACCGCGCATTAGCCGAATGCTTTACCACTGAGCTACGTCCCGCCCATAAGTAAACAATACACAATAATACACAATAATACACAACAATACATCCCGCCCATAAGTAAACAATACACAATAATACACAACAATACACAATAATACACAACAATACACAACAATACACAATAATACAACCTAATATTGAGACAGGATGTTGAAAGCAGACGGCATGTCATCGGGGGTTACGAAATGTGCTGATGTAGAGACATAAGGGAGCACATAAATAACAGCAGAAAATATTGACTACAACAAAAAAATCTCATCCTTCGTTCATTTCAACTTATTTTCATGTTTATATCCAATTTAGTTTCAAGCACGCTGTTCTGGGCACACACACACACACACACACATACACACACACACACACACACACACACACACACACACACACACACACACAGACACACACATCGGCTATCTGGGCTGTCTGTCCAGGACAGCGGGTTAGTTGTTAATTGTTAGTGGTTAGTTGGAGAGAAGAGGGTGTAGTGGCCTTACACCTATGCAATGAGTCGCTAAAACTCGCTCTGGGTGGGAGCCGGTACCGGGCTGCGAACCCTGTACCTACCAGCCTCATGTCCGACGGCTTAACTGTGTTACAGTGAATTAAATTTGTCCTTAAATGTCATATGTTCCTTTATTCAGGGGCGAGACGTAGCCCAGTGCTAAAGCGCTCGCTTGATGCGCAGTCGGTTTGGGATCGATCCCCGTGAGTTGACCAATTAGGCTATTTCTCGCTCCAGCCAGTGCACAACGATTGGTACATCAAAGGCAGTGGTATGTGCTATGGGATGGTGCATATAAAAGATCCCTTGCTGCAAATCGAAAAGAGTAGCCCATGAAGTGGCAACAGCGGGTTTCCTCCCTCAATATCTGTGTGGTCCTTAACCATATGTCTGACGCTATATGACCGTAAACAAAATGTGTTGAGTACGTCGTTAAATAAAACATTTCTTTATTTTCTTTCTTTCCTCATAAGCGTACGAAACAGGGGGCGGGGGAAGGGGTAGGGGGTGCAATTGCTGGAGCAAAACCTCAAATTCGGTCAAAAATTATACAGAGATATCGGCCAAAATATGCTAACCTGTGACATTTTTACCATGTATTTCTATCATTGTACCCTCATATTTAGTAACCCATATCAAAATGCGTAGTTATTCGTTTGCAACCCTATATAGCTGTTTGACAGTACTGCTAATATGAATAAATGTTGTTATCCAGATTCGAACATTTTCGTTTACTTCGAGCAAAAGCCCCCCCCCCCCCCCCCCCCCCCCCCCCCCCCCATCTAATAAAATGAGAGCTCGTACGTCTATGTCTTTCCATCAGTTTAATTATACAGTACAGCTAGTACCTAGCCCAGTTATATAACTCTCGCCTAATGCGTGGTCGGTCTAGGATCGATCCCCGTCGGTGGGCCCATTTGGGTTTTGATCTGTGGGATGATGCATATAAAAGATCCCTTGCTACTAATGGGAAAATATTGCGGGTTTCATCTCAAAGACTATATGTCAAAACTACCAATGTTTGACATCCAATTGCCGATGATTAATAAATAAATGTGCTCTAGTGGTGTCGTTAAACAAAACAGACTTTTAACTTTAACTTAATTATTCAGTAAAGTATATAGACTGGTAGTAAATAACATACGTGTTTTGTTTACAAACTGCATTTATATTAAAATACTGTTTATGAGTTATTGGTAATTTCAGATTTATTATATACATAAACTTGTTCCAAGCATGTTTGTGTATTTCTGTAAATATGTGCACAGAAGAAATTTAACAACTTCCGGGTTAGTTGCGGAACACTGAAATGACCGTAAAACGATTGGTGAACAGAATAAGTAACCAAAGTTGCATATCTTGCATCAAGGCCCGTGGGGCAATATACAACATATATACACGGTTATTATCATATTTATACACGTATAACAAATCATATACAGTGATAAATATATTTAGATATTTACATAATATTAATAATAAATGATTTAGGGCATTCCCACTTTGCGTCGTTTCAATTTAAAGCAATTTAGGCCAACTTCTGTTCGTAAAAGAGGCTTAGTGTTTGAGTAGGTGGTCACGGAACGGTAACATTTGTCTGTATGGCTAAAATTATCAGTGGGGTGTTGTGAACATGAAAACACCTGTTGACGGAGTCAAACTGTGTGCAGAGAATGAGAGAGAGAGAGAGAGAGAGAGAGAGAGAGAGAGAGAGAGAGAGAGAGAGAGAGAGAGAGAGAGAGAGAGAGAGAGAGAGAGAGAGAGAGAGAGAGAGAGACGGCGATAGAGACATAGAGAAAAGAGAAACCATATATATATATATATATATATATATATATATATATATATATATATATATATATATACATACATACAACATACATACATACATACATACATACATACATACATACATACATACATACATACATATATATATATATATATATATATATATATATATATATATGAGATAGAGAGAGAGAGAGAGAGAGAGAGAGAGAGAGAGAGAGAGAGAGAGAGAGAGAGAGAGAGAGAGAGAGAGAGAGAGAGAGAGAGAGATGGGGATAAGATGAAAGAAAGAGAAAGAAAGAGACAGATAGAGATTGAGAGAGACAGAGACAGAATAAGAGAGATGGGGAGAGAAATAGAGAGAGAGAGAGAGAGAGAGAGAGGGGGGAGAGAGAGGGGGAGAGAGATGTATGACGTCATCGTTATAAATTTGAAGAAACGGTTATTTGGTCCTTTGGAGTGGTAAGTCGTTTTCATATCAAAGTATCTATTATTAAATAAACAAGCTTATGTTACTCTTTGATCTATAGAAAGTTATTACTAAACGAAATAAACCACATTTAGAAAAATAATTAAAGTATTAACAAAATAAAATTATTTTAATCATTATAAAGTATAAACTTTAGCTTCTCCTGTAAGGAAATATATATTATTATATACCTTATAATAATCAGTTAATAAATTTAGTGTGATACAATAATAATCTAGATTCTCAAAATAATAAATATTTTATAGACCTATGGATCGCATGCATAACACTAGTTTAAGGGGAATCTTAGTAACGCTGCAGCGCACAACGGTAGCACCGTGAACTAGCAAAGTAACTAGGCGTGACGTCACTGAAGCCCTGTTCACATCTAATTCCCTTTGACAATTCGGAATGAACGTGGATTTCACATTGAATCATGTGTTCACCCCAAAGAAAAGCAAGCTATCTTTGTTTCATGACATTGCAGTGCGGACAGACAATTCGGTTTTTACTTGCTACTGATGCAAAAAACTATTTGTGACGTAATCCTAAATTACGTGTTATTTCTCGAACATTCTTTTATTCTCTATCGTTTACGATTTTTTTTCCTGTTTGTTGTAACATCACGCGATACGTCAGAGATCTACGTCGCAAAGCAAAGTTTGGGTTTGGAGATATGCTGCAATTTAGAAAACAATCGGCCCAGAAATAAATAACTTGTAATAAATTTCATAGTATGAAAAAAAGGCGTTCCCTATAGTCAGTAAATGTTAAAAAAAGTTACGTTTTCTCATTAGTTTTAGTACCAAATATATGTACTTGTGAGTCTACTAGATTCAATTTAAGCAATATACAGGTATCTAATTTTCTTTTTCTTGCATTATAAAGAAGGTTACATTTCGTACGGTTAATGGATATAAAGCATGAAGACTTTGACTAGACACGGAAAACAAATGAAAGGCCATGTTGCGATTCATACACCTATTCACTTTATTGCCCGTGGATCAATTCACTTTATGGCCCGTGGATCAAAATGTTGTCTGGTGACCTATGTGGGGTGTTTTTTTCAGGAAGTGGTGTGTGTGTGTGTGTGTGTGTGTGTGTGTGTGTGTGTGTGTGTGTGTGTGTGTGTGTGTTGTGTGTTGCATTCCAGTAATATGAGGATATCTTTATAAAATGTGGAAATTTCAAGAATGTTTAATGACTTAAATTTTAACCGAATACTAAGATTTCCCTTTTGGAGTTTCTCCGGAAAGCGAACTAAGTTTGTTAACTTTGTTTTGTTTAACGACACCATTAACACCATCGACTATTGGATGTCAAACATTTGGTAATTTTTACATATAATCTTAGAGAAGAAACCCGTTACATTTTGTTTTCATTAATAGCAAGGGGTCTTTTATATGTACCATTCCACAGACAGGATAGCACAGCTTTTGATATACCAGTCGTGGTGCACTGGCTGGAACGAGAAATAGTCCAATGGGGCGTACGGGTCGGTTGCGGGGGGGGGGGGGGGGGGGGGGGTGGGTCAGGGGTCAGTGGGGGTAGGTTAGGAGTAGCAGGAGTGTTGTTGCGGATTTAGTTTTCTGTACTTATTTCCTATTAATGTTCAAGCGCGCTGTCTTTGACACACCCCATCTAACTAGATAGGGTGTTTTCCGAGGACGAAACGTTTTATTTAACGACGCACTCAACACATTTTATTTAGAATTATAATGCGTCGGACATATGGTTAAGGATCACACATATATTGAGAGAGGAAACCGTCTGTCGCCACTTCATGGGCTACTCTTTTCGATTAACAGCAAGGGATCTTTTATATGCACCATTATACCCAGGATAGCACATACCACGGCCTTTGATATACCAGTCGTGGTGCAGTTGCGGAAACGAGAAATAGCCCTTTGACGGAACATGCTCTTAATTTTGTTTTCGCCTGTGGCGATATTAACTGTGTTAGAGGGCCGTGTGCAGTTGCAATATGCACTTAGCTCAGGTGGGCACCTTGTTACGTAATACCTTCGCGCGACCGTGCATCCCAATATGCACTTAGTCCAGATGTGGAGGCCATGTGGCCAGTGGTTACGTAATACCTCCGCGCGACCGGGGTATCTCTAGCGAACTGGCGACGACCAGTCTAGGCTTGTAAGAAAAAATACCGCTTGGTCGCTGTGGAAATATACACATCATAAGATTCGGTTCCGCGTCCTGTCTCTGGACCAGTCTGGGTTTTTATAATAAATAGCTAGGGTTTAGATATATCGGGGAGAAACATATTGGAAGGCGTCCAGGGGCAGCGTTGTCCGTTTGGACTTGGTAATTATATATTTTCTGCTCTGTGTATAACTTTGATGTGATTGGTGTGACTTGAAATATTTTAATACTGTATTATACCAATATTATTTAGACGGTGCTGCCGGTCATCTGACGCAGTAAACTGTAGGCTCACTGATCTAATATATATAAAAAGCTTAACCAGTAATCCTAGAGGACCTAGGTAAACTGTAGGTTATTGTCTTTATTGTGATAGGTACCAGTATTAAGTCTGTATTACAAGGTTATTGAATGAGTAGTTAGGGTTAATTAAAAATTAACCAGTTAGGAATAGAGTTGTAATTCCTTTATTAATTAAGTTCCCCGTGAAGCGTTTCTCAATTATCACACGTTATTGAACGAGTAGTAAGGGTTAATTAAAAATTAACCAGTTAGGAATAGAGTTGTAATTCCTTTATTAATTAAGTTCTCCTGGAAGCGTTTCTCAAATATCACACGTGTGGGTGTTGTGTTACGGTGAAGTGATTAGCATATTGTGTAAACTAGACACCTAGAGATTAACTAATTAAGTGATCAGTTCTGGGTTGTTATTATTTGTTGTTGTTAATTAACTACTGCGGCAGTACATTTGTCAGCGTAGGTTAATACAGATTCCAAAGTGTATTGTGTTTTTGTTGTGTTTTCTAGTGAACTAAGCGTGCTATAATAATACATACTTTATATAAGATCTTATCTCTGGTCATACCTAGACGAGCCACTAGGGTATAACCGCCCGTTACAGAGAGATCTAATAGATATTCAGTTAGTAGAGATATTTTGATAATCGTGTTTCATTCAGTTACGGGTATTATAGGATCCCCGTGACAAGCCCAATGGGCCCACCGACGGGGATCGATCCTAGACAGACCGCGCATCAAGCGAGCGCTGTACCACTGAGCTACACCCTACCCCCCCCCCCCCCCCCACCCCACCCCTCGAAAACTGTGATTAATGATTATCTGTCAGTTGTTAGTCAGGAAGCAGCCAATGCAATGATCTTACATTAGTAGTGTCGAGGTTAAGCCATCGGACATAAGGCTGCTAGGTACTTGGTTCGCAGCCCAGTACCGGCTCCCACCCAGAAGGAGATGGGTAGATGTACGACCACTACACACACACACACACACACTCTCTCTCTTCTCTCTCTCTCTCTCTCTCTCTCTCTCTCTCTCTCTCTCTCTCTCTCTCTCTCTCTCTCTCCATTAATAACTAAACCACTGTCCTGGACAGACAGCCCAGATAGCAGAGGTGTGTGAGTGTACCTACTACAGCGTGCTTGAACCTTAACTGGATATAAGCACGGGAATAAGTTAAAATGAAATAGAATGAAATTATCTCAGACTCGAACCCAGCGCCCACGGCGGGCCGCGAGCCTTGTGGCTTGATGTGTCTTGACCAGTAAACTAGCAAGGCAAGTTTGGACAAGGTAAATGTCTCGGCCATGGTCCGTTACAAACTGGCTGGTTTCACTCGGCCAACCTTGACCAGAACAGTCAACCTTGACTTGATGGCAATAGAAGCGAGAACGGTCTGTTAGACGCGGGCAGGTCAAGCGGTGCTGTTGTGTGGCAGGGTGGTGCTGTGGGGGTGGGGGTGGTGTGGGGTGAGGGTTGGTGGTTGCTGTGATGGCGGTCAGTGATCACTGTGTTCAATACCAAATAACACATACAGGACTGGTCACGTGCTTTCTTTAGACATATTATACAGTAATGAAACAGGGCCGTACCCTCCGGGAAAGGCGTGGAAGGAGCGAGTTGCGGGGTGATGTGGGGGGGGGGGGGGATAGTCGTAGTTGTTCTTTGAGAATCACTCGTACAGAAATTAATGCAGCTTACAAACTAGTACACACTATATACGCCCAATTATACATTTAGCTTTTTTTGCTACGAATTGTAAGAAAACATTTTATTGCAATACGCCTCTACGTTAATAAAGTAACAATAACAATATGCATATAAATTCATACAGGATTTAGCATATAAGCAGGTAAGACATCTATATGAAGAATCCAGAATTAAACATGTAAACTCGTTATGTTTGGGAGAAGCTTTAGGTACACAAGATATAATTTCTTAACTGAAATGCTTCGAAACAATGCAATGACAAATTTCTTACAATTCGAGCATAAGCGTTATTATACAATACAATAAATTTAAACATATTTGAGTATTGTACATACTGGTATATAAACGTCTTACAATTTAGGCATTAGCGTTATTACATAATGTAATAAATTTAAGTATATTTGAGTAATGTATATAACTGTACTGCTAAATTTAAACAACCCTGTCCTAATAATGTCCCACTAAATAGCCGATGTAAGATGTAATAACTCTTATATCAACTTTTGAAAACGGTATATTTTACTATATAGATGCTAGGAACTCGCGCCTAATACTATCTCATTAAAACACCTTCATTACGTCTTCTGAATAATAAATAAATAAATAAATAAATAAATATCATTCTAAAAGCATGCAAAATAATCCGTAAAATAGATTACAGTTACAATTTTAAAAATGACTAATTCGGAGATTTAGATGCCAAGCAATCACTTTTTACACTATCTGATTTAAACTTTTGTTCCGAGTATACCACCCCTCCACCCCCCCCCCCCCCATGTGTTGAGTGCGTCGTTAAATAAAACATTTCTTCCTTTTTTTTTGTTTTCTTCTTTTTTTATTATCTTTATTTATTTATTTATTTTATTATATTTCTTTCTTTCTTTCTTTTATTTACTTTTTACTATCACTTATAGCAGTCACATACAACTTCATTAGAAATATCTGGTATTTACGAAGGTTAACATTATTTTATTATCTACATGTATTTATTTATTATTCAGTTTATTTTCTGTTTGTTTGTCCCCCCCCCCCCCCCCCCCCCCACCCCCCGAACCCTTTATATACCTCGAGCTCTTCGTGTCCTCGGAGCACAAACAGTTTCATAACAATAGTGCCTCCCCACATAGGATTATGGCTAGGGTACGGCCCTGGTGCATACTTATAGGCTTGAACCAGTAGTTTATCATGGGGTTCAAACGCCAAAAGACAATACCCGATAATGCTGACGATGATATCAGAATTGCGTACCAGCAATTTAGAAGCTGATTAAAACTTAGAGGTTTCGTGGAACCTCCCTTGCGCCATCAACCCAATCACACATGGTCGCATCAGCCAAATTTTCCATCGTGAACGTGTCCTTCTAAACACATTAACATAGGTCAATGAATTAATGATTCTCTATGATATTTGTGTTCAGACAATAATAAATGATAAATAACGAATGGCGAAAAGGGGAAAAAACCCCAGACATGTTGAGATAGGTATTTCTACGGAACATAAAGAACCATAGACTGTATCGGAATAGTAAATTTATGCTATTTATTGCAGTAACGAACAAAACAACAAGCACACCTCCGTTGATGCGCCTTTGGAGCGTGCACGCATTAGCATTTGCTCACCGGAGACTTGTTTTTGAGTAATCGGCTCAAACTACAGAAACACAAAACCTAGAAATATTCGAGAAATCAAGTTGATGACTGTGCGAATGTGTATGAACACATAAACTATTTTATTTTTAAAAACAAGGATCGCCAAGACAACGAGACATTCAGCCAGGTAGTCAGGCAACTAGTGAAACAGTCACAGAGAGAGAGAGAGAGGGGAGGGCGCGCAAGAAAGAGAAGAAACTAGTCGGACAACACGGCAGACGGGAAGAGAGGAAAGCAGACGGGAAAAGAGGAAAGCAGACGGGAAGGAAGAGCAGAACAACAACAAAAAGACAGACAGACAAAATAGTTAGACAGAGACAGACATATACAGGAAAACAGATAGCAAACGGAGTGACAGACAAAACAAAAAGGAAGAAACGCTGACTGAGAAAGACATATATAGGAATACAAACTGCAAACGGAGTGACAGACAAACACAAAAGAAGAAAGGCATATAGGAAGAGAGACAGCAAACAGTGAGAGTCGGACGAGAAAGAAAACCCAGACATGATTAAAGGAAGAAAGGAAGGACGGTTAATTAAAGTGGAACGGGAAGTGCCCCGCCCAGACCCATGCGTGAAGCACCTGACGACCAACACGATCCCGGGAGCGCGCACCCGCATCGTGCACGGCCACGGCGTCACCATCACGGATGATGAGGGGACGTCGTACATCGACCTTGGCTCGGCCACTCTCAACATGGCCCTGGGACACCAGCACGGTGACGTCACGCAAGCGGTTCTTGACCAGATGTCCAGGGTCTGGTTCGTGCCCACCCTCTTCAACAACCCCGCGTTCCTCGAACTGGCTCAGCTACTGAAGAACGTCGCCCCGGAGGGCATTTCGGCGGTGAACCTGCGCTCGTGCAACGGAGGTGACGCCGTGGACTGCGCCATCAAGATGGCGCGCATCCACACGAGACGGAGCAAGCTGCTGTGCGGCCGGTCCGCTTGGCACGGGGAGTCGATGGCCGTGCTGCCGCTGTCGTCTCTCAACACCTACCACCGCGTCGTGTCGCAGCGAGACGTCGTCTACGCCGACGAGAAGACGCTGGAGTCGTTCGCGCAGCTGATCGTGGACAACCCCGACGCCGCGGCCGCCCTGTTGGACCCTCTCGGCGTCTCGAACGGGATATTCGAGCCGACGACGATACGGGAGGGTCTGCACCTGATCCAGAAACTCTGCACCAAGTACGGAATCCTGCTCATCATGGACGAGTTGCAGACGTTCGGAGGCTACATGGGCGACGATCTGTTCGCGTCGAACCACTACGGCATTACGCCCGACATCATCTGCATTGGGAAAGCGTTTGGCGCCGGGATACCCATCAGCGCCACCCTCTGCAAGGACTACCTGAGATCCGTGCTCATGAAAGCGGAGGCGGAGTACACGTACGGAGGTCAACCACTCGGGTGCGTGGCCGCCATTCAGGCCATCAAGTCGTTCCTCGGGATGCAACAGAAAGTGCGCGAGAATCTTGAGATGTTCGAGAAACAAGCGGCGAAGCTAAAGCAGGACTTCCCGTCGCTCCGTGTCCGTCAGGTGGGATTCTTCGCCGCGGTCACTCGGAGGGACGGCCGACTGTCGGAGAACTGGATTCACTACGTCCAGCAGCTGGGCATGAAGCGAGGACTCCTCCTCCGCAACAACCACTACAGGAGCATCCTGATAAAGCCTCCGGTCATCATCGAGCCTGACGTCACCGAGGACGCCTTCAGGACGATCGCCGAGATCTTCACCAGCGCCGAGAAGGAGCTGCAGCAGCCGAGCTACCTGTTTGCCGAGCTCATCAACCTGGGGGTCAGGCCGACGAGTCTGACTCGAATCCGCAAGCGGCCGCCTGTCCCAGACCAGTGGCAGTACGTGGGCGCGCTTCTCTCTGAAATCGGCAGCACTCTCTCCGTGAAGAAAGTCGACGCAGCGCAACAGGCCAAGTCGGTTCAGCTGTTACGTCGAGCTGGGATCCCGGCCGTCGAGGTGTACGTATCTGATGACGGCTGCCCCGAGTACCTGTACCAGGCCGGGGTGTCCATGGAGAGCTACATGGAGAACAACGTTAAGTCGGACCCCGCCATGGTGAATGGATTCGTCCTGGAGCATCAGCGCTACGTCGAGATGGCGCACGACGCTGGGCTCAGCATCCCCGACCGCTGGCCGGGCAACGCGATCGTAAACGGAGCGTCCCTGAAGCTGATCGACTTCGACCTGACCTACTGCGACTCCACGGGCAGCACGGAGCTGCTGTTCTGTTTTGAGGAGCTGTTCTCCACCTTCCAGTGCATCGCCTGGGTCAAGTGCCCGGTCCTCCAGCAGGACCTCTCCAATAGGCTGTGTCTGGCCGTCCTGCAGAGACACGGCTCCATGGCCGAGCGGGTGTGGCGAGGCATGGTCAGATTCTACAGCAACCCTTCCAAACCCAACCTCCCCGAGTCCCTGTCTCATTCCGAGTACATGAAGGCCATCGAGACGATGTCCGTGTCCATTAACGCTCTGTCGGAGATGTAAAGTCCTGTACTGACGATTCGGACAGACGGATGGTGTGATTGCCCTGTATAGACAATTCGGACAGACGGATGGTGTGATTGCCCTGTATTGATGATTCGGAGAGATAGATGACGACATTGCCCTGTACTGATGATTCTGACAGATAGATGACGACATTGCCCTGTACTGATGATTCTGACACATTACAAGATTGCCCTATACTGACGATTCTGACAAACTGATGACGATATTGCCCTGTACTGACGATTCTGCCAGATGACGTGTTTGCCCTGTACTGACGATTCTGACAGACAGATGACGAGATTGCCCCGTACTGACGATTCTGACAGACAGATGACGAGATTGCCCTGTACTGACGATTCTGACAAACAGATGACGAGATTGCCCTGTATTGACAAGTCTGACACATAGCTGGTGTGATTGCCCGGGAGATCGTGCTTTCATCGTAGCTGAAAATACACATGAACATACATTAGCATTATTCGGTTGTATCGACAGCTTCCCTTCGGTGACAATTCAACTACGTGATGACTTTCACTGATGGTTCAAGGACGCCTTTCCTGAACATTCTCCGACTTCCATGGGAGATTTAACACAGTAAGGCTTGAACTCCAAGTTGAGACAAAATTGCTCAGTTTGAAAGAAGCCAGTTCCATAGCAGCGCTATGGGGCTAGTTGATGAAACGTATTACTATTTTATTGTAGTAGATTCAGCATCTTAAATTATCGTTTTATAAGGATTTTGTGTGTGTGATTTTCTTATCTTCGAGACCTTTTGACAGGAACGTTGTAAACTGTACAGGATTACAAACTGTAGAACATTAAAATGGCTAGTGTGTCGAAAACCGTGCATAGCAGGTTTGTTATAACATATAATTAGTATTAGTGGTGTTAGTATTATTAGCATTGTTGTTATTATTAAGGCGATGAACTCTTGTTTTTAGAATTGTTTTATTTGCATTTATCGCGAAAACCATTAAAACTAAAACTAATGATATTTGGAAGGTAGATGGGCGACAGATCTCATTGGAACCTCTGTACTGCGACCACGCTTGACAACATAAACGGTTTTGTATTTGAAAGAAGTAACTATAATGCTTGAGTTTAACCTTTAAATTACGCATATATCGTTATTCTTAGAAAATCTTCCTGTTTTATTGGAGGATGTTTCAGAATCGATACTAATGACACCATCAACATGTGTCAGCTACTACACAACCACAACGAGTCTCGCGTAACTCAAACATATCTGATTGGTTAAAGCGTACAGCGACCATTTTGATGTTCAGTGTTGGTTTTTCTCGACTCTATTGTGGAACGTTATGAATTTTGAAAATGGAGTACGACCAGTTAGTTAAAAAGTTTGTTTTGTTTAACGAAACCACTAGAACACATTTATTTACTAATCATCTGCTATTGAATGTGAAACATTTGGGACGTTTTACATATAGTCGTAGAGAGGAAACCCGCTACATGTTTCCATTAGCAACATATTTTATATGCACCATCCCATAGACAGGAGAGAACATAGCACGGCCTTTGAATACCAGTCGTGGTGCACTGGCAGGAACGAGAAATATCCCAAATGGCCCACCGACGGTGATCGATCCCACACCGACTGCGCATCAAGCACCAGTTAGTTGTGCCCAGTAAAAATTTCACAGAAGATGCCACTTTTCGAAGAAAAAAAAGTCGCCAGAGTCCAATAATGACGTCAATCCCCTCCCCCCTCCCGTTTTTTTTATTATTAAATTAAGCAAACATGTTTCCCATTAAATTGAAATAAAATTCCAAGTTTCAGGTCTGTGCTTTAATTTAATTTAATTTAATCTTATTTCCGTGCTTATA
>NC_054699.1:38576737-38589237 GCF_016097555.1 Gigantopelta aegis
CGATATTGCACCTTTAATTCGCCAAGACAACAACAAATTCAGTTAAGACGTGGTCGCGTCTCGAGTCCAGCGGCGTGTTGTTAGTTGGGGCATTGTTCGGCCGCCAGAATCATAATGGCTGACTCAATTGCCGAGCCTTCACAAGACTTCAGTAACAGTGGCGGCCGCGATTCTTTAGATCAACACAATGGCGAAATAAAGAATCTGAATTTTTTGAATTTGCACTAAGATGAGACTTCAATAGCAGTCAGTACATTCATCGGCTGTTGTAGCCGACTTGTATGGGCAGTTCGATAAAGTAAAATAGACGAAAGCTGGTGCTAGAAGCCTTGATGCAGGCGACTGCCATAATGAAGCTATGCTTACGAATAATGGTCCTTTCTTTACCCCATGAAAGGCCGAATCCGTTTTCATAACTCGCGATCGAATCGTAGCTGTGAAATTTCTTCAGAAGCAGTAGACAGATGGCCAACGTGCGAGGAAGAAGCAAGGGGGAGAAATACTGCTTCTAAGTTTGTTGTCCAGTTGTTGGGGGGCTTTTTTTGGTTCTGGTTTTTAAGAGAGATATGTCTGGAGTTGGGCTCAGATGCGCAGAGGACGATGCTTCTGAAATGCTGGCGGTACGCCGGTCGTCGCTATATTGGCGGTTCGGTTCTCTCACGGTTGGATCGATTGCAAGTTGAAACCGGTTTGCGGACTGAAGGAAGTGACTGGATGTGACGTCGTCTCGTCAGGGAGACCCAGAAACAGGTATCTACAGCTTGATGCAGGGTAGTCGTGGCGGGGCGGGGGAGTAGGAGGGAAAGGAGGGGAAGGATGACCGATGGGTAGTGAATGGATGGAAAGTCACTAGACGTGTTTATTTAAATACATCAATGCGAAATTTATAATGTGAACAAAATATATGTATTTGTATTGTGTTTTATGAGAGGTGGTGTGTGTTTAAAAGATAAGTAGATAGAGAAAGAGTGTGTGAGAGAGAGAGAGAGAGAGAGAGAGAGAGAGAGAGAGAGAGAGAGAGAGAGACAGAGAGAGAGAGAGAGAGAGAGAGAGAGAGAGAGAGAGAGAGAGAGAGAGAGAGAGACACAGAGAGAGAGAGAGAGCATAAGAGAGAGAAAGAGACAGACAGGCAGTTAGATACACAAATGACACAAGAGAGAGAGAGAGAGAGAGAGAGAGAGAGAGAGAGAGAGAGAGAGAGAGAGAGAGAGAGAGGAGAGAGAGAGAGAGGATATATATATATATATATATATATTATATATAGAGAGAGAGAGAGAGAGAGGAGAGAGAGAGAGAGAGAGGATATATATATATATATATATATATATATATATATATATAGAGAGAGAGAGAGAGAGAGAGAGAGAGAGAGAGAGAGAGAGAGAGAGAGAGAGAGAGAGAGAGAGAGAGAGAACTAAAAAGAGAAAGAAAGAGTGAGTGTGAGAGACTTAGTGAGACAGTGACGGAGCGAGTTAGTGCCTGAACGAATAATTGAGCCAGTGAGAGATGAAGAAAGGGAGGGGTTCAGGAAAAACGTATTTCTGAGATTGTGAGGGTTGTTTTAAAAAAATAACGAAAATGCGAGTCAGAAGCAGACAGAGAGATAAATAAACAGTAAGGGTAAGGCAGAGAGAGAAAGAGCGAGGCAGAATATAGACAACAGAGAGAGAGAGAGAGAGAGAGAGAGAGAGAGAGAGAGAGAGAGAGAGAGAGAGAGAGAGAGAGAGAGAGAGAGAGAGACACACACACACACACACACACACACACACACACTACCAGTTCACAAATTTAATAGTGGTGGAGTCCTGCCTGGCCTGTAGTCGTCCGGTTTATTGAATAGAGATTTGGTTCGTTGTGAATGTAGCAAACGCATGATTAAAACCACAGATCGTATCTGATCTACCGAGTCGTTAAACTCAGCGGGTAACTTCTCCCTGCCTGCACTGAATGGAAGTTACTGAAAACATCCATAATGGAATGCGGGTGGGTAATGGGAAGTCGTGTTACGTTTAACGTCAGAAGGGAATGTTTGTAGGAAGCGGAGAGTTGGGATAGAATATATTAGTTTATTTATATTGACAAAAACAACAACAACAACAACAACCACTATGTGTTTCTCTTCACTGTTGACATAAAACAGCTAACTTTGCAAACCATCACCATGTCTTCAGTAGTCTCTCATAGTATTTGTATACTTTCTTTTCGACACAAATATATATATATATATATATATATATATATATATATATATATATATATATATATATATATATATATATATATATATATATATATAAGTCAGTATACAAATACTATGAGAGACTACTGCAGAAAAACAAAAATATGTTGCATGTTTAAAACATATATATTCACGAGAGTGTGTTTTGGCATGAAGGGAACAAAATTTCATTCCATAAAAACAGAAAGATATTTAACCACCCTTTTATTTCCATTATCTAAATTATAGAGGAAATTAAATATTGTTTCTTGGTATAGTTTCTTTTGGACATCAGTATATACATATATATATATATATTATATATATATATATATATATATATATATATGCAAAACATATCACCTGAATCAATTTCTGTCATGCTGTTCATCAATGCGACCATCTTGTGTTTCCAATAAGCAGCCACGTAAGCAAAAATTCCCCGTGTGCAAAAGACTTCACGTGCGTGTCATGAATTAAGCCGACAGGTAGAAAAATGCCAGCTATATGTTTCAATAGCCGGTATTTCTGTATTGAGATTTAAGTGAAATAGAGTACTCGGAGAAATTCCTTCATAAATTGTATTAATTAAATATGCTGAAAGATATAAGATTTTCAACCAGTCGACTGACAACATTTATTCGACACAAACTTACCATTTGACTAATAAAACGACACAATAATAAAACTAATAAAACGATACAAATAATTAGTGTAATTAGTATATTGCTTATGTTTATATATATATATATTTAATAGCAAACGTTCTCGCTTTTTAAAACGTTAACCGTTAACTCTAGACACTGTTATTATATACAAATATAAACAGGTATATGTTGAGATATCGAGAGTATTTTAAAAATGTACAAATTATATAGTTCGTTTTCTTTATGTGTCCCGCACAGTGAACATGCACAGTAATAAATTTAATTTTCTCATATTTCAAATGATTTACGATTTGTGTCTATTACTACAAGCGTACCGTGACCAACACTTATCAATGCTAATTTTGATAAAATAAAACAGTTTTAATGTCGAGTTAAATATAGTTTAATAGATTATTGAAGTCATTAACAAGTTTTATCAGAATTTGCACTCAACTAGAGCTTATGGTTCATGGATATTTATTTGATTTCAGTAGATAATAGTCTTCAATATCGCTTGTCGATTAGCCGAGGAGGGGGATGGGTGTATACTTACAATGCAGTTTAAAAAAACAAAAAACAAAAACAAAAACAAAAAACAAATAGGATAACGCACAAAGTGGAAATGAAAGCAGATTTTAAGCGTGCACCGGATTGGACGTTTTGGGAAATTTGTCCGGAAATTCCTTCATAAATTGTAATAATTAAATATGCTCAAAGACAAAATTTTCAACCAGTCGACTGACAACACTTACTACTTATATAAACCCCACAAATACAGTAAATGATTATTAATCCAATTAAATCATGAACACTTTCATTTATATCATCAGATGATTTATATACAAATATTATCATGTGTATTGTATTTATTCGACACAAACTTACCATTGGACTAATAAAACGATACAAATAATTAGTATGAATGTATTTCTTATTATATGTATATAATATTTAATAGCAAACTTTCTCGCTATATATATATATATATATATATATATGATTAGAAAGACGTAAATGCTTGACTGTATACATATAAAGTACATTGAAATTATATCTGATAAATTCGTTTTGTGAGACACAAAAAATAAGTTGTAGTTTAATACATCATTATACAATTGAGTTTTCGATGTACACATAAACTATTTAATGATGATTTAAAGTTAGTATTGTCCATATGCATTTCTGTAACTTTAGAAGGAAGTGAAATATGAGATGATGTAAAAACAATTGTAATATTATGAAAGAATTTGTAATTCAAACAATTGCATCGGTGGCACAATATCTCGATATGCAAAACAAAATACTATGTTTTGTAATTCAGTAGTATCATGTTAAAGCACAATAAACCGCCATTTAAACAATATGTACTCAAGCGTTTATTTCAATTCATTACGAATTATATGGTGTGGTTTCAGATGCTGTACAATGCTGTAAACGATACACAATAATACCAAACATATTTGTGTAAATAATTGGTTTATTTGAAATATTCTATGTTCAAATTATGTTCTCTAAAAATTGGATATCATGTTTCTCCTTTGTTGAGTTTTTATAACCGTTATTGTTTATATTTTTATCAATACAGAAGTAAAGTTCTGGTTCAGATGTTCTGTTGCTCGGGCGTTAACGTGTTTAACACAGAACACGAAAAATCCAACTTACCAGGAACATTCTGTTGCTACTCGCATGTCATTATACGCGATGTAATGTCTTTACCACTTGTTGATTTATTAATTTAATCATTAAGTGTTTCCATTCATCCTGCTATTTTCAAATTAATGGTTATTAAAAATGTATGGTTTAACAAATTTCTTGATTCGAAGCATATTAATATGGCCAAAAAAATGCCCGTGTAATTCTATTGCTGAGAAAAATAATCAAAAGGCTGGATGCGCAATATAACATTCATAAATATAAATTAATAAAAAGTTAATCATATTTTTGTGGGGGTCTGTCATGCGTTTTAGTGTTTCAGCAATTTCACGGTGATGGTTGCGTAATAATTTAAGTTCACTAGAGTAAGGGAACAGCAATACGTTTTAACGTCTATATCTGCCTGAAAAATAGTGTGAGTTTTTTGTATGCTGTTTTTTTCTTCAATATTTGAAATGTTCAGTACTCTTAACATCGACGATCGAACCCAGACAGCGCTATCAATCTTGGTGATTGAATTACGTTTTAACCTCGCCGCTGTGCGGTGTCTAAGGCGTGATATTTAAAATTAGCCAGAGTTACTAAAAATATATATGTCGATAAACAGTGTTTTTAGTTTCGAAAACAAAACGTATTAAGGAAACAAAAAAGTAAAAAGACAAGTTTAACAACTCCCCCCCCTCCCCCCCCCCCCCCCCCAAATAACGATTTGTTGCAAAAGAAATAAGCATACATCAATTACAACTTTATAAAAGTGTACAAAATGAATGAGCTTGTGTTACTTTTATGTTATAATTATGCTTTAGCAGATAACATTTCACCAAAGCATCATAGAAGGTAATGTTAATGAAGTAAAACTACCGCTCTATGAAATGATATATTACTTCTACTACTACTATTATTATTACTACTACTACTACTATTCCTAACAAAATTATTATTATTGTTATTATTATTATTATATTATTATTATTAGTAGTATTAGTAGTAGTAGTATTATTAGTATAGTATTAGTATTAGTATTAGTATTAGTAGTAGTAGTAGTAGTAGTAGTTACTATTATTATTATAAACGGCAAAATATGGTATGTTATATGCATACACGATTTACGTCAAACCACAAGTATATTTTATGCTTTTTTTGCTTAGTTTATATCATAATCATCATCATCATCTCCGTCACTGTCAACATAAATCACTGTCATCGTTTAATAAGATTTGATGCGTTGCTCAGCATTATAATAATGAAACAAATTAAACATAATTTTAAAAACCAACCACTACATAATTTACAATTTTCAGTTAAATTATTCTACATTCGTCTGTCAATTTTGTCGGTGTTTCTAAATTTGCTCTTTCATATAAAAACATTTAAAATTGCATTCATCACAATACTGTCTGCTAGGATCTGAACAATAGCTACATACTCTATTTTTACTGTGTCAAATATTTAAGATATTTCGATGTCTCGATAACATACTTTAAAACTAATTAATATTTTAAACAGAACACACATAGCGCCGCAAGGCGTTCTGTTTTCAATTTCTGATTGAATTTACTCCTGACAAGTGTATACTAATATATACTCGTGTATTGAAAATTGCACATAATTATATATAATATTTTTATGAATTAAAATAATAATAATAATAATAATAATAATAATAAAAACAATAAAATGATGATGATGATGATGATGATAACAACAACAACAACAACAACAACAATAATAATATTAATAATAATAATAATAATATCGTCAATACGAAATGTAGTACATTATTGTTAAATATTAAATGCATTAATAATAATAATAATCATAATAATAATAATATAGTCAATGCGAAATGTATTAAATTATTGTTAAATAAATAAATAAATAAATAATAATAATAATAATAATAATAATAATAATAATAATAATAATAATAATAATAATAATAATAGTACTAATAATATCGTCAATGCGAAATGTAGTAAATTATAGTGTTTTACAGCATGACATGAAGGGAATCAAATGATTAAAACGATAATGACCGCTGCCCAGGACACATAATCAATAAATATTTATTTCATTTAAATATTAAATATGCGTTCATTCATTCATTCATTCATTTATTAATCAATTCATCCGCCCGTCCGTCCGTGCGTTCGTTCATTCGGTCGTTCTTTCATTCAATCATTCATTCATTCATTCATTCATTCATTCATTCATTCATTCATTCATTCATCCATACATCCATTTATTCATTTATTACTTTATTCATCTATCAACTTCTGTGTCAATCCATCCATCCATCCACCCATCCATTTGTCCGTCCGTCTGTCCTTCCATCCGTCCATCCGTCCGTCCGTCCATCCATCCATCCATCCATCCATATATCCATCAATTCATTCACTCAGTTTTTGAGAGTGACAGTTTTTACATATGTAAAGATACTACCAGGAAATTTCTGCACGCTTATCGAATTTGTAACATTGCGTTTTGAATAAACACTAAATATAATGCGTGTGAAAGCGAATACGAGATGACAGAAATCGACATGAAAGAAATGTACACCTATGGCAAAAATTGTCACAGTTGAACAGTGCGAACCGCTTGTAACATTTCTTAAAAGTGTCTTAATTTCCTCTCAAGAGTTGAGAAAGTTGACCAAGGCGGCGTTTCTTCGGCGAATATTCTATATGAAAAAATCTCCACCAACAATTTCCGCTCAAAGCATGTTACGTTTCAAAAGCTAAATAAACGTACGCGCATAAAAGCTAGCTGTAAGAAAGTTGTTAGTATAAAGAAAGTGAACAGACGCGGCGCTTTCAACAAGTGCCGAGATCGAGTCTGTAAGACGAAAGGTAAACGAAGGAACTTTAGAGTTCTCGTTGAGGGCACAATCAGCCGAATTCCACTGACATAACGAAACACGTAAGGCGATATGGAAAACTTTGTAAAGTCATGTCAATTTCCATTACTCAAAACTGACACACCTGAACTTCGTCATAGCGGTGTGACACACCTTAACGTCGTTATAGCGGTGTGACACACCTTAACTTCGTTATAGCGGTGTGACACACATTAACTTCGTTATAGCGGTGTGACATACCTAAACTTCGTTATAGCGGCCTTACTGCAAATACTAAGAGTGCACCAGTTCTGGTTTATTTGTATGCTTCTTTATTTGTTTCTTTATTTCTTTATTTGTTTATTTATTTATTTATTTATTTATGTGTTTATTTATTTATTTATCTATCGAAATTATCAAAATTATTATGATTGTTATTATTATTAGAACTATTAATAATAATAATAATAATAATAATAATAATAATATTGTTGTTGTTGTTATGATTATTATTAGTAATAGTATTGCTTTTATGTGCTTTTTATCAACTTAGAACCAATCAATAAAAGGTCGTTTTAATACGTCATGTTACCAATCAAAGGGATACTACAATATCGCTTCCACTCTTAATTTTATAGCTATTACATAAACAACTAAATAAAATAACATAAATAAATAAACTACAAGAGTATATAATAATAATAATAATAATAATAATAATAATAATATGTGTGTGTATATATATATATATATATATATATATATATATGTATGTATATATAAATATAAATATAAATATAAACATATATACATACATACAATTTACGTATGTACCCAATGGACAAAAAAAATCTATAATAAGTAAAGCAAGTAGCAGTCCACGTGTTGAAGAGTAATTACAAGTCGTCTTGCTTTCGACGGAGACTGACCATTGTGGGATGGACGGGCGTAATTCAATAGATTAAGGGAATCAATCAACAGGCGTGTCGTTTGTTCTCCGTCCGTCTCACCCAGACATCGACGATCTTGTCAGCGCGATCATAAAACTCGTCATCAACGGCTTGAGAAAATCGCCTCGCTTTCACACTTCCCAACAAAACAAAAGTTTTTTATGCTGATTTATCGAACCTTATAATTATTCTGTTTAAACCCCATAAATTTCGGTGAGGCGTTTTTTTTAAGGGGGTTTCATGTAGCCGCGGATAGCAATGTTCAGAGACAAGCGATAAAAGCGCTCTCGATTTAGGAGTCGTATTAAAAAATAACGGCAATTGATAAAAAGAAAGAAAAAAAAGCTTTTGACCGCAGATTTTCGTTTAAAATGTTATAAGTTATCAAATGACTATGGCCAGACGTTGTCAGTACCAAATGCGAGTGTTTTGAAACCCGAGAAGACCAACTATATTGTCCCGCTCTTGTGAGGTTTTTCCACAACCTTGTAATGGATAGCCATTTTTTCCCCATAAAGCTACTCCACAACTAAACAGAAATATACAACAGGTCGCTCAGTGTTATATATCTACACGCTCCTTTCATAAACACTGTATTTAAAAAACGACAGAATGTGTATCGTGTTACTAGCGTATTGTGGACGTTAATTGTTAGAAATACACAGCAATATCAAACACGACATAGAACATCCTTGATAGTTACTTCGGAAATTGACCTTTTGACAAATTGTTTTGACCAGAGCGTGTTACATTTCAATGACGCAGCATGTTCCTTTCACTGAAGTTATCGTTAGGATCTGTCTACAAATCTGATTAACTCTTTTCTCATGCAGCATCAAGTCTGAAAGGTTTTCTTCATTCAGCGAAATAAAACATGACTGTTCTGACTTTCTATGTGGAATATTATATATTTGTAATAAAAGGATATAATATAAATGGGCTACGGAACAGAGGTAGATATTTTAATAACATGTTTATTTGTAGGGTGTATTAAGTAGCTATTAAGCAGCATGTGTTTTTGACACTTGTTGTACTCGTTGAGATATAGATACTATCTGAATATTTTACTTCGTTCGGATGTACCAAACTATATTACATTAAACACATGGGTATATAGTCAGCTAGCTAGCTAGAAAGGGAGAGAATTGTAAATATAAATATTAATTTAAGTACATTGATCAGTGTATTAAAAATACACAGAAAACTGAACAGTGTTTTTCAATCAGTTAAATAAATAGAGATGGGTGTAAAAGAATAGAGAACATAGTAATTTAATACCAATTGAATATAAATAAATATAAATAAATACATAAATAAATAAATGTAATAAATAAATAAATTAATTAATAGATAATTAAATTCTGTCATCGTTTAGTGGAAATATCCTCTTTCTGCAATTTTGAGGTAAACAGGCGTCTGTGCTTGTGCATATTGACTGTGGTATAAATCTGTATATATTTACATATGCGTGTGTGTGCGTGTGAGTGTATGCGTAAGTAGTATACTGATTGAAACATACTTTGTTTCGTATAGTTTATATCCTGTTTGATATATTCAAAATTAGTGGAAGGTGGTTACAATAATTATACAGTCCTTATACTTGGTTATATACCAAACGGGTTGTAACGTACAATCACGCCTCATCCTGTTCATTACAATACCAATTTTTACTAAAGCAAAATACAAACACAACTATAATTTTAATAAACTCACATTTTATTTACGGTTATATGGCGTCAGACATATGGTTACGGACCACACAGATTTTGAGAGGAAACCCGTTGTCGCCACTACATGGGCTACTCTTCCGATTAGCAGCAAGGGATCTTTTATTTGCGCTTCCCACAGGCAGGATAGCACAAACCATGGCCTTTGTTGAACCAGTTATGGATCACTGGTCGGTGCAAGTGGTTTACACCTACCCATTGAGCCTTGCGGAGCACTCACTCAGGGTTTGGAGTCGGTATCTGGATTAAAAATCCCATGCCTCGACTGGGATCCGAACCCAGTACCTACCAGCCTGTAGACCGATGGCCTGCCACGACGCCACCGAGGCCGGTCCACATACAAATGTATCTCAATGCTTGCTGGCTTCTTTTGTGCTTGTTATTTTTTTATTTTTATTTTTTTTTTAAACACAAAACATTGAAATACTAGCTCCCTTGTTTGTCTTAAAATGGGGGGGGGGGGGGGGGGTGGGGAGTGGGGGGGGGATAATGTGTTTTTGTGTGACGTAGGTAGCGAGTGTAAGTCAAACGATATCGAAGAATGGCAAGAAATTTAATACTAATGACAATTCTAAATGACTAAACAATAAAACGTTCCCCAACACTGCTATTAAAATGTAAAGCGTTAAACGTTATATTCGTAGTTAGAATATTATAATAGCTATTGCACATATATCATATTCTATTATAAATGTATAATGTAAATATAATGTATTTGCTTAAAACTAGTTCGTGGGCATTATATATCTGTAACGTATATTTTATTGAAACAAATACAGAATTTGTGTAGAAAAAATAGAAAAATTCTATATTTGTACAAATACAAAATGTATTGTTTAGAAAACACAATATGCGAAACTCTGGTATTGTAAAAGTAAAGTTTGTTTTATTTAACGACGCCGCTAGAGCACATTGATTTTTTATCTTATCATCGGCTATTGGACGTCAAACATATGGTCATTCTGACACTGTTTTTAGAGGAAACCCGCTGTCGCCACATAGGCTACTCTTTTTACGACAGGCAGCAAGGGATCTTTTATTTGTGCTTCCCACAGGCAGGATAGCACAAACCATGGCCTTTGTTGAACCAGTTATGGATCACTGGTCGGTGCAAGTGGTTTACACCTACCCATTGAGCCTTGCGGAGCACTCACTCAGGGTTTGGAGTCGGTATCTCGATTAAAAATCCCATGCCTCGGCTGGGATCCGAACCCAGTACCTACCAGCCTGTAGACCGATGGCCTGCCACGACGCCACCGAGGCCGGTCTCTGGTATTGATTACACCCCGAAACAATGTAACAATTTACGTTGTTTAGTTGTGACGTGATCTTTTTCTCCAGCCAAAGCCCATTATGTATTACCGTCTACTGAATATTTCTTTTACAGTAAATACAGCACGAGATTTCCAATAATAAGCTACAACAATAAGCGCATAAATGAGGGACCCCCTCCCCCCCCCCCAAAAAAAAAAGAGAGAGAGAGAGAAAAAAAGAAACAAACCAAAAACCACACACATAAAAAACCAACCCCAAAACCCATTAAAACAAACAAACAAGCAAAAAAAAAAAAAAAAAAAAAGAAGTAAAAAACCCTGCAAAACCTAAAGAAAAAAAAAACAGAAAAGAAAAAACAACAAACACCCCCCCCCCAAACAAAAAAACCCCCAAACAAAACAAAACATCAACAACCAACAAAAAACCCCACAACAACAACAACGGACAACAAACAACAACAACTCAAAAAAAAAGCAAAAAAAAAAGCAAAAGAAAACAAAAGAGAATGACGTCACAGAAATGATTTGGGTTCAGAGATGGCCTATGTAATTGACATTGTGTATACCTATGATTAAAGTCATTGAACTACAGCGTGCATACCACACGAGAAATATCTGTGACCCGAGATCTGTCCTTATTAACTCGATTCCGAGACGATATACATCCTGTTGTTAATGAGAATTACAGCTTGTAGCCATGGCGATCAGCACAAGTTGACAATCTTTGTTAATTAGTACCACCACAGAGGCGTGTCTTGGGTTATGTGTTTTAAGTCGAGCGTTTCGGTGTAGGTGTTTTTTGTTTCCCCACAACAAACGATCTTTATTACGTCTTGAATGTACGTCATCTATGTAATATAGATTTATTAACATTCATTATTTTGTTCGTTCGTTCGTTCATTCATTGAATAATGTCGTAATATGTACTTTATTGTGAATGAATTATTTCTATATGGATTCGATTTTAACGACTTCATATAAAAAAGTGTTATGACCAGAAGAAAGAAAAAACTCACTGAAAATAATACACCTCACAAAAAATGAATTTACTGGAAATGTCTTTATTTTTCTTTATTTTTTAAAAGAGATTTTATAGCAAATCATGATATTATTTGAAATCTAAACATTATTAGCTGAGTTTTTATGTTAACGATATAAACGATAAACCCCCACATAAATCACCCCCGACGCTCCT
>NC_054699.1:38594237-38616737 GCF_016097555.1 Gigantopelta aegis
ATAAACTAGACGTTGTCAAAATCTTGGTCTATAGAAGGCTGTGTGTTATTGTTTAACTGATCGGTGTTTTCTTCTTGGCCATATTTCTTATTGCTGTAATCTTATACACTGCTTATATTGTGCTTATATTTTTTTTAAATAGCAGGGCGTGCATTGTTATTTCAAATATACGACTACGTGCCTATTATATGAAGCCTTGAACGTTTTGTTGGGATAAAACACGATACCTATTAATTATTATTTGCCAGACGAAAACGGATTGATTTCCGAATTTAATCATCTGCAAATGAGGTTTTTTTCTATCGCTGTTACTAGCACACAAAAAGGGGCGGGATTTAGCTCACTGGTACCGCTTGTCTGGCAGTGATAATGATGACGATACTAACAATTACTGTAACAATGACGATGATGATGATGATAACAATAACAAGAACAATTTTAATAATAATAATAATAATAATAATAATAATAATAATAATAAATGCTACTACTACTACTACTACTACTACTACTACTGCTACTGCTACTACTACTTCTACTACTATTACTACTACTACTACCACTGCTACTACGACGACGGCAATGATGATGATGATGCTGCTGATAATGAAGATGTTTGTACTGTTTATGATTATATTAATCGAAAATCCGACAAATGATGTTAACAATTAATAACAATAACAACAATAATAATGATGATGATGATGATGATAACTAATACAATAATAATAATAATAATAATAATAATAATAATAATAATAATAATAATAACAACAACTAATACAACAACGACAACAACGACAACAAAAACAACAACAATAATAATAATAATAATAATAATAATAATACTAATAATAATAATATTCAATGTACTAACATGATTGTGATAATATTAAAGTTTACAATAAGTTAAAATTAAGTCAAAATACACATAGATATATTTTGTAAAAATAACACATACACAAGTAAGCAGGCAAAATATAGACTAAACACAGCTCTAAAACTGTAAACGTTTTGTGATTTAAAAAGTTATAATAAAGTAGCAAATTACAGGAGAATGCAACCGATTATCAATAGCGTTTAGCGCAAATAACAAGCTGAACATCGGTTTTTAGAGATAATTATTGTAATCTGGTTCAAAACTCGGTGTTTAGTGTTGCCTCCAGGCTTTAGCCAATCGTCGTGATTAACACAATCAAACAATGGCGTCGCTCATCAAAATAACTTATAATTTCCTCGTGGACATTTTTGTGCACAAAAATCTTTTAAGAAGAAGACATTTTCGATTGGAATAAGTACTTTTACCTATATTGACGTAAACGATAAGAACATTAATAGTATGCATTTGTTTGTTTATATAAGACTTCAAATCAAATATATAAGCATACATAACAATTGAATGAATGAATGAATGAATGAATGGATGGATGAATGGATGGATGGATGGATTAATAGATAAATGAATGAATGAATGAACAAATGAATGAACGAATGAATGAATGAATAGATGGATGGATGGATGAATTAATATAAAAAGTGGCAGTCCTCATTTAACAGTGCAAGGCTGAAATCTCCAGTAACGGCTATTCTCGGAAGTGGCAGTCCTCTTACAGACAAACCACTGGTTAGAGATTCCCAGAAGCAACCACTATTTTGCCATATATATATATATATATATGCTTGCTGCTAGTTAGTAAGAAAAAAACCCCAGACAAGTACTTAAGAATACAGGTGATACAAATTAAAGTTTAAACGAAATAATATTTACATTTAAAAATAATTTGACACTGAAATACAAACTAAAAATGAATGAATGGATGTTTAACGACACTCCAGCACGAAAAATACATCGCCTATTGGGTGTCAAACTATGGTAAATACACAAGAAGTAAAATACAAACTAAAGTAATATATATATATATATATATATATATATATATATATATATATATATATATATATATATATTACTTTAGTTTATATATATATATATATATATATATATATATATATATAGCTATTTTAAATATAATGTGATAGAAATTAGATCACAGCAGTGTATTAAAATGATAACATAATTCGTACAGTTACTGAAAATATTATATTGATATACACTAATGCAAATGTCAGAAAATCTATAGGGAAGTTTATTTGTAGAAGTAATATTAGATGACATCAATGTACAATGGAACCCAGGGTCGTTGACTTGAGAGTTTACCGTGCAGTATACTAAAAGTGAAAGGTCTATTTATAGAAACGTCAGTGACATGTTGATTAATGGTCGAGTTTATGCTGCGGTTTTTTTTGGACGCTTTTTATTTACTGTTTTTGATTACTATTGCGATGCACTTTGTTTACACGTCAGTTAAATTGGTTTCTTTTAAAACATTTCTATATTGTACATTTTTAACTTGGTATCAATTCGTTTGTTAAATAATGTACGTTAGAAATTTTAATTCAAACACACACAGACGGACAGATAGTATACATATATCCAAGGTAATATACACAAGTTATGAGATACTTGGTAATAAGAAGTACAGTAGCATTTAGTATACTTACAAATACGTATGTATCTATGTGTTTACCTACATAGTGGTATTTGATATTTAAACAACATTCTTACAACGTATGCACACTCATATTTCTATATGTTTAGCGACATACGAGTACTCTATTTAATATTTAGACAACATTCTTACAACGTATGCATACTTACGTTTCTATGTGTTGTACAGACGTTCTATAATTTAATATTTAAAAGAACATTACATGTGTTTCTATGTATATGCCAACGTACTAGTATTTAATATTTACAATTTGTGTTTCTGTGTGGTTAAAGGGACATTCCTGAGTTTGCTGCATTGTAAGATGTTTCCGACTTCAAAATATTTCTACGATTAAACTTACTTGTTTAGAATATCAATGCCTGTATATTCAATGTGTTTCTGGTCGTCTTAATATTTGAATGCTGCCCAAACTGGATTTTGTTTTCAAATAATTTCGTACGTATGAAAAAATAATATTTTAAGAAATAAAATGAAATTTAACCTAGTACAAATATTAGAACGATCAGAAACACGTTTAATGTCCAGCCACTAATATTGTGAGCAGAAAAATATGTTTGATATGTAATTACAATCGTTAACAAGTCTTTGTTAGTCTATAACATCTTAAAAATTGCAGCAAACTCAGGAATATCCCTTTAACGAGATAATACAATTTAATATTTAGAAATACTTACAATTTGACTGTATATACCGACGTATTTGCATATAACATTTAAAAACCCATTCTTACAACCACGCATGCATATGTTTCTATGTGTGTACAGGTGTATTAGACAATATAGTTTGGACCGTAACACAACAGTTCGTATGCCAGCCAGCCCCAACCCAACCCGGTGTCAGCACAAAATCAGTTACACAGAGGCGGTTGTATAGCCCCCATTCAGAGTCCCCTCTCACTATTGTACCATCTCTACTTCAGATGAACAGAAAGCCAAGTGTGTGAGGGATAAGCATGGTTGAATCATAATTCGACATACGCACAATTGTTTTTCTTCTTCTTGTTCCATCTCGTACCTATGTTCTGTTATCTATTGTTGCAAGAATCGCCACGGTCGTATGACTAACACTGAAAACTGCAGACTAAATTCAAGAGAAGAGCTATTTTTAAAAAAGAAAACTCGACACATTTTTAACAATTTTTATGTCTAAGATATATTTATTTAGGCATTTGACCTAGAGAATGAGAGAGGAAACCCGTTACAGCCAAATAGACTACTTCTACTAAGAATAAGTAGACTGAATGAACGGTTATTCGTTTCGTTTCTTGAGTTCCAGTTTTACAATTATGTTAGTTACAAACCTTCACTGTCTGCTGTGTCACACGACTAGCTATTGCCGAATAATTAAAAATAAAATCTACGTACAGTTACACGGGCTGAATTACAAAAATATTAATTCTGTGTTGTCAGTTGTTAATAACTGTTATATGGGATGTCATTAAATAATTTTTAAAAGTTTCTTAAAATCTGCATGTCAGTTTACATGAAATAAATTAAACACCTTTTGTCACCATCTTGTACGGTGTTTCAATGTTACATAGGTTTCCATCGATATCGTGTCATTGAAATTAACATGTGTTGAAATCTACCTTACAACTGAATTCAATTACACACTCATTGTCTCCGTCTTGTACAAGGTTTTAATTGTTACTTACACCGACATAAAAGGATATTGGCGTCCAAACATTAACATGTGTTTAAATTTGGCTTGCAGTTAGTTCTCGACGGTTAATGTCAAGCTACCGCCGGACTCTGCTTGCAGTGGGATAAATAGACACGTGACGGTAAACGAATCTCGAAAAGAAGGAGTAGAAAAAAGAGAAGAAACCGATTAGTAATAAAGGTTGAGTCAGATGGAGTGGAATCCTGCTCTAAGTCCGCGCTGAGCAGCTGCAGTATAGTGCGAGACAGAACTGATACATTAAAACGTGGCAGGTCTTCAAATATCAAACTGCTCGTGTCCGCATCACGCTTTCTTGTCCCGCTCACGGATCCCGTGTCCATTTCGGCCGTCATCAATTTCACGAAAATCCGCGCGCAATGGGACGGACGCACGCGCGGATTGTATCTGGTCGGTGTAAATAGAGCGATTGGCGAGCTTGGTCGCCGTGTTTCCATAACGCCCCTAATATCGCTAATTGCGCGCTATTGTTTCATTATCCCAACAAGATGTTTAGATGTGGGGTTTGGGGGCTGCGCAATCGACGAGTGGCACGTCTTGTCGTTACTATTCCCGCCCCGAGAGTTGAGAGAAAATTACATTTGTCTAAATTTGTCAATTTCGCTGAGGGCAGATGCTTGGCTTTTCCTGTGGCTGGAAATCTGCTGGGATAAGAAGAAGTTGTAACTGCGCGTCTATTGTTCAGGTTACTTGAAGACCGACACTGGGAAAACACTTTTGCAAGCAATTAAAATACTACTGCATTGCGAGCCAACAGCGCCTGAAGCAGGAGAAGGGGAAAAGCATTTTTTCTTCTTCTTCTTGGTGAAATGGACTCGCGAACGAAAATAGCTCCAATACGGTAATTGTCTTGTGCCAGACAGCTGACGGATCACGTGCGACACGTGCTGTTTCAATCACGTGGTTTTGCACGCCATTGGTTAATTTGGTTTTGCCAGTTTTGAAAAGTTTGGTGGTGGAGTGGCCTAGAACTTGGGACTGTGGAGATGAAGATGATTTCATAGGTCGACATGTTCTATAGGTCACTTAGTGGATACACTTTCCAATCATAGTCATTTCCTACCATGGTCATACTGTACCATCCATTTCGTACCATATTGCCAGGCAATTTAGTACCATGACCATATCATACCATCGATTGTGTACCACACTGCTTGACCATTTCGTACCATGGTCATATCGTACCATTCATTTCGTACCATATTGCCTGATCGTTTTGTATCACAGTGAGAGGTCATATCGTACCATAGCCATAATAACTAATCACTACGCCCATCTTCAGAAAACATTCAGCGTTTTCTTTTTTATTTAAACAACCTGCTATTATCCGTTAGTATTAAATAAATGCACGTTTAAAACATGTTTAGGATAAAATATTTAAAACTATATAAATAAATAAATATTTAAATAATAATATAAAAGATAAATAAATAAACAAATAAATAAAAAGGATGGATGGGTAGACAGAAAAGAGATAGATAGATAGATAGATAGATAGATAGATAGATAGATAGATAGATAGATATAGATAGATAAATATATAGATAGATAGACATAGATAGATAGAATAATAAAAATAAATAAATAAATAAATAAATAAAGACAGACAGACATGAAATACAATTGTAAAATATGTAATACTATTAAATGTTGGATAGTTATTGCAACAGAAGTAACAAACACGGGTACAATATGACAGTATTTCAAAGTAAGATATATATATATATATATATATCCTATAACTTACCCATGATATCCATGTCATAAACCCATGTGATGATGTAGTGTATTAACCCGGTTAATAATGGTTTGCAAGTTTAGAGATATATGCAAATTTGCAAGGTCTTTAGTTGCTGTCAAAGGTTCATTTGTTTACAAACCAATGAGACTTGTATATCTGAGCGTATATCTGTTCATAAGAATTAGTTAAATGCGTGACGTCAAAATTGTGCTAATCGTGATGACGTCATATTACCGACGGAGGTGACTTTAGTACTGTAATTTACTAAATATCGAATGAAAATGTTTTTTCTTTTAGAAATGTTACAGGATAAATAGAATTCGCTACTCGTGTTTTTTAATATGTAAAATATCAACCTTGGTAGAGCCTCGACAAATACCGAGTAACATAGACTCGGTTGATATTATTTTGTTTATTATGCACCCCCCCCCCCCCAAAAAAAAAAAAGAAAAAAAAGAAAAAAAGAAAAAAGAAGACAACCCCCCCCAACTATTTGTATAGTGTTGTCTTCTGTAAATACCAACCCCTACCCTAATTTTTTTTAAAACAATGCTTAATAATAATAATAATAATAATAATAATAATAATAATAATAAAACAGCAACAACAACGACACCACCACCACCACCACCAACAACAACAACAACAACAATAATAATAATATAAAAACAAATAATAATATATAAAAACAAATAATAATAATATAAAAAATAAATAATAATATAAAAACAAATGATAATAATAATAATAATGATAATAATAATAATAATAATAATAATAATAATAATAATAATAATTGATTTATAACATTGATTTATTAATCATCGGCTATTGGATGTAGAAACATTTGGTAAATCTTTTACAGCCACAAAGTCAGTGTGCATACTCAGATCTTCACAATAATATAACAAGAAGAAATAAAAATCTGTTGTGTGTTTCATGGGTCATACGTTTTTTCTATAAAGTGTTCTTCAACATTGATCAATTTCGACTTGTTAAATTTACCATTAAATGTTACTGTGAGCTTCAATCCCTCGTTTTGAATCCACTTATCACTGGTCTGCTACCTGCAAAGAAATTGAGACAAAACCCCTCTTTTTCATATTTCTCTGCGCATAGAAATCGTAGTGGTTGGAAATGTACAAAGCCCCTCATGACCCGTGGATTCTCGCGACTGTCAGACACAGAACGCAAATCCATCATGACAGACAGCGCTTCGCCCAAATTTACAAGAATACCAGGCAGTGAAGCGAGGAGGCGCTTTTGTTGAGAATGATCTCCCCCTGGCTAGGTGGGCCCGCTTCACACGGCAGGCGGGTGATTAGACCAAATTCCAGAACTACTTCGACGGCGTTGCCAAGGTGACGAGGCCAGTGGCGCACCCCGTCGTGTGATCCGGGTTTCAATGGAATAAGACCTATTTCAATATGATCCTCTTTTAATCTAATGAAGTTGTCTGAGCTTGCACCTCGATCCCCCACCCACTCCACTCCTCGCCCCCCTCTCGTTCTCTTCGCGGCATGACTATAAATCTTCCATTCATATTTTGTTTTCAAATAATTGTATGATTTGTTGTTATAACATTTACAAAGCACGGTACATCTTCCAAAGACAGTGTGAATGTAATCCAGTATAAAAAAAGTGTGTAGTCAGGAAAAAGAAAACGGCAATTCAGCTAAGATAATTTAAAACTTTTGTGTGTATATTATTATACTGTTATTGCCATCATGGTCATGATAATCATAATCATCTTTATGACTACTACTACTACTACTACTACTAATACTACTACTACTGCTGCTGCTGCTGCTGCTGCTGCTGCTACTACTACCAGTACTACTATAGTTTGAGTGGTGGTGTTGGCGGTGGTGGGGAACAACTTCCACAATTCTTTTCATAAATGGGTTAACAGACGTTTTCAATAAGATGGTGAAGAAAAACGTTTGATTCATACAGCAACTGTAATGTAGAATTATAAAACTGATCAACTATACATAACCTTAAACATAATAATGTTCTAAGTCAAAGACCAAATTGAAAACCAGTGAATGATTTTCCATGGACATGGTAACAATTTGCGAATGTGATGATGTGTGCATTTGTTGTCCGGCTGTTCAACACAAATATATATATTTTTTTTTCTTGTCTAATTTTCTGGGTTTTTCTTGGTCAATTCATTGAACTACAAATATATTAATATATTATTATCGTCGATGGCATGTGAACGAGACAAGCAGAAACTGAGTGCCGTCATTCTCTTTGTGCAGCAATCGAAATGAAAATATTTCATGTTATACTAAGATACATTTGCAATACGTGTGACGTTAACGTCAATCCATCATCAAGTTGTATTATTTTATGTATGCGGAGGCGGGATGTAGTCCAGTGGTGAAGCGCTCGTCTGTTGCGCGGTTTAGGATCGATCCCCGTCAGTGCATCACGATTGGTTTTTTTATTTTATTTTTATTGAAACATATTTTATTGCTTTTTAAAAAGAACAAATAGATTAGGCACAAGTTACACAACTTACAAGGCCTTCTCCATAATACATACATGTAACGACAGTAATGTATTTTTGCAATTTAAATTTGAACAGAAATAGATATTATTGAAAGAGAGAAAGAAAGAAAGAATAAAGGAAACAGAGAAAAGACACAATAAAGTGTTTTATGTGTTCAATAATTGGATATCAGGTTTTCTAAAAGAAAACACAAAACACAAATAAGGCATCGCAATAATTACGTAATAGCAACAACAGCGACGACGACGACGACAACAACAACAACAACAACACACCAAAAATCCATACATTATTTATTAATTAATGGAAACGACTGGAATATCAAAGGCCGTGCTGTCTGCTATCCTGTTTATGGGATTATGTATATAAAAGATATCGCTACTAATCAAACGATGTAGCGGGTTTCCTCTCTAAGTCTACATATTAAAATTACCAAATGTCTGACATCGAATAGCCGATGATTAATATATCAATGAGCACTAGTCTCTCATAACTCTATAGGAGTGGCTGGTGTACTTTTATTGCTGTATTATTGTATTATTACTGTTGAACTCTTGCTTTTATTTTAATCTACTGGTCTCGGTGGCGTCGTGGTTAGCCATCGGTCTACAGGCTGGTAGGTACTGGGTTCGGATCCCAGTCGAAGCATGGGTTTTTTAATCCAGATACCGACTCCAAACCCTGAGTGAGTGCTCCGCAAGGCTCAATGGGTAGGTGTAAACCACTTGCACCGACCAGTGATCCATAACTGGTTCAACAAAGGCCATGGTTTGTGCTATCCTGCCTGTGGGAAGCGCAAATAAAAGATCCCTTGCTGCCTGTCGTAAAAGAGTAACCTATGTGACGACAGCGGGTTTCCTCTCAAAATCTGTGTGGTCCTTAACCATATGTCTGACGCCATATAACCGTAAATAAAATGTGTTGAGTGTGTCGTTAAATAAAACATTTTTTTATTTTTATTATTTTAATCTGTACACAAGGTGAGACGTAAATAAAGAATGTGTTTGTCTGTCTGTCTGTCTGTCTGTCTGTCTGTCTGTCTGTCTGTCTCTCTGTCGTTAAACAAAACACACTTTAACTTTGTTTTATGTATATGAGCAGCAAAGACAGTGTGTGTATGTATGTGCGCATTGGTATGGGCGTGTGCGGTTGTTTGTTCGTTTGTGTATATATCTGTATGTATATATGTAGACCGTGACTAGAAGGTAGTTAGTTACGCCTAGAAAAACACCAACAATACTCATAAGTTTAAAGGATCCCTTTTTTGAGTAGCCGAGAAACACTAGGTTGTTTCTTCGTGCACACACCCTTCTTAATTTCGGTTATTTATGTGCATTAAAAAAAAGTAAAGTTTGTTTTATTTAACGACGCCACTAGAGCACATTGATTTTTTTTTATCTTATCATCGGCTATTGGACGTCAAACATATGGTCATTCTGACACTGTTTTTAGAGGAAACCCGCTGTCGCCACATAGGCTACTCTTTTTACGACAGGCAGCAATGGATCTTTTATTTGCGCTTCCCACAGGCAGGATAACACAAACCATGGCCTTTGTTGAACCAGTTATGGATCACTGGTCGGTGCAAGTGGTTTACACCTACCCGATGAGCCTTGCGGAGCACTCACTCAGGGTTTGGAGTCAGTATCTGGATTAAAAATCCCATGCCTCGACTGGGATCCGAACCCAGTACCTACCAGCCTGTAGACCGATGGCCTGCCACGACGCCACCGAGGCCGGTTTATGTGCATTAAAACTCATAATTTAGCAACAGGGGCGGGATTTAGCTCAGTCGATTGAGTGCTCGCTTGAGGTGCTTGCGTCGCTGGATCGAACCACCATTGGTGGATCCATTTAACAGATTATTTTTTCTCTTGTTCCAACCAGTGCACCACAACTGATCAAAGGCCGTGGTATGTGCTTTCCTGTCTGTGGGAAAGTCCTTATAAAAGATCCCTTTTTGCATTAGGAAAAATGTAGCGGGTTTCTTCTGATGACTACGTGTTATAATTACCAAATGTTTGGCATCCAATAGTCGATGATTAATAAGTCAATGTTCTCTAGTGGTGTCGTTAAACAAAACAAACTTTAAGTTTCACTTAGTTACACTGCTAGTAAGGCGACTCTTGTGAGTACCAAACCACCTCATGGATATAGTGAACTAAGACTTTTAATTTCTGTTTGGGAAGATTAACTCTGGCTCTCCGCGTAGTCTGAATGATTCTTTTCAAGGTATCTCAGATATTACCTGAAACATTTCTTATTAGTTCACTAATAGGGATTTCCAATACATTTAATTTCAAGAGAAAGCTAGTGCCAGCTTGTAAGCATCGATTCATGAACATATGGGACGTCGCGCTCATCCAATCAGTAATATTAATCCGCCGTTGGAAAATAGGTCGACTTCTTCTTTCCGTGCGGTCACTAAGTCCGCAACCTGACTTTTCACGTTCGATACACCTTAAGTAGTCCTACCTGTATGCACTTATTTACACCTGCCGACACCTGGCCAGCGCGCGCTCTTTGATGTTTGTCGTTTAACTGTTTAGTCATTCCTAGGCTTAGCTTTATGTGCAAACACAATTAAGAAAGAAAGAAAATTAAACATGCCGTTTTCTTTGCTAAACATTTATGTGTGTGGAATATTAGTCATGATTAATTATCAAAAGCTTGTTTCAATGACCAATGGGAATTTTCTTTTCAAATGTTGAACTTTGATTCAGAATCAGTGGTATAAAGTCAAATATAACGGTACTTTATTGCGATATTATCCAGATTCGTTTTTGTTGCTATGGTTATAGTTATAATTTAATGCGAAATTTTGCCGCAGAAATATATTTGCTGAAAACAAAAATGTCCTACGTATTACAATTCTCCCACTGTAAATGAAGATATTAAAATAAATGTTTATGTATTGAATATAAAGGTAGTCAAAATCAAAATCGAAATCAAACTATTCAAAAGATACCCGTGGGCGAAAATGCATTAAACTGTTGATGGTATTTTAATGATGATTGCTTCATGAATATGATGATAATGTTTTATTAATCGGTTTCCTTCATCTTTTAAATGGTTAGTTGAGGTGTTAGAATTAAAGGGACTATCCCGTGTTTTTTGCCCTTGCAAAACTTCCGTTTGTTTCCCTCAACATAATATATATATAAACAAACATTCTGCTTTTTCCTTCTTTTTAAAAAAAATCCCCACTATCTTACCTTAACATGTTTTAAATATAAATCATCACACTGATAAATACATTTGGAATGGCCTTTGGCAGAATTATTCAAAATTTCGTTTGGCTGATAGATAAATAATAAAATCGTACATGCGAAATTATTTTAGACAAAAATTCGATATTATGACACTACAAAACATTACGATGTCCAGAAATGCATTGGTTACAGAGATATGCATATTCTAAGTAAGAAAATGTAAATAAATTGTAATTTTAATAGTGTAAAGATATTTAATTAGAACGCTCAGATTGTAAAGGAATCTATATAGATGAACAACAGCTTTGATGCAAATGTTGTTTGCTGATGATATGGTGAATATTGCACATAGTTATAAATCAGCAAAAAACCACAAACCCCAGATATATATTTTAGGCAAGTTTTGTGATCTTTATGCCATGAAAGTAAATATTGATAAAACAAAAACCATGGTATTTAGAAGAGGTGGGTGTATTACATGAATGGAAAATGGTATTACAAAAGAAAACTCATGGAGGTAGTATCTTGTTATAAATATATTAGGATGTATTTCACAAATCACTTGTCATTGCAAAAAACTAGATTCTCTCTTACAATATCATCTGAAAAGGCATTATATACCCTACACAAATTTATAAATCTGTATGATATATCTAGCGAAAAAGCATGGTACCGTTTTGATCATATGATTGTACTAATACTTACATATGGATATGAAATTTGGAGTTTCAGTATTGTAAATGTATTGAATTAGTGGAAACTACATTTTGTAAAATGATTATAAATGTAAAAACAGCAACACGTGCATGTGCAGTTCTTGGTGAACTAGGTAGAATACCTTTGAAAATATTTTATTTTAAAAATGTATATAATATTGGCTTCGTATATTGAATTGTGATAAATACGCTACACGATATTATGATATGTTGTAAAACTTGCACAGTGCTGGAAGATAAATCTGGCTAAAGGCTGTAAAAACACTTCTGTATATATATGGTTATCATTATGTATGGATTTATCAAGGAGCTGGAGATGTCAACATGTTTGTTTCTTCTTTTATTCATCGAGTGAAAGATGTCAATTATCAAGAGTGGTGTGAATCATTAAAATCATATTCAAAATTAACATTGTATTTTAATATTAAGAGTTTATTAGAACCCATAGTTTGACACCCAATAGCCGATGTATTTTTCGTGCTGGGGTGTCGTTAAACATTCATTCATTCATTCATTTATTAGAACCAGAAAGATATTTAACATGTATCAAGAATAAATATCACAGAATATCATTTACTAGATTGAGACTTTCAAGTCATAATTTAGAAACAGAAAAAAAGAAGAGATAGAGTATGTCAGTTTTGTAAAACACATTTCGGTAGAAATATCGTAGAAAATGAAGTACACGTTCTGCTTTACTGTATAAATGTAAATAACGGAGTTTCTGTTTTAAAGAAATCTATGTTACATAAAATTCTTATATATATATATATATATATATATATATAAAACTTTTCATATTTAGCTTTAAAACAAATAGAACAGTGTAAAGAAAAGGGTAAAGAAAATCTGTTTAAAATACATGTGCCGGGTATGTGAAATAAATGCATTGTTGCCAACCAAACATTATAGCCATTTTAAATTGGTGCGAAATTTGAGGAACATTTTTGGAATATTTTGTTTATACTGTCAAATAAACCATATTTTGCCTTGTACTGTAACATGGCAGTTGTGAAGTCTAGTGTTTTCAATAAATAAAAATATAATAAATAAATAAGAAAATGATATACGTTGGCAGCTTTGCTAAAGAGACTGAAAAAATTCAATTTTGTATAAGAATATTTATGTTTCCGTATATATATATATATATATATATATATGTATGTATGTATGTATGTATGTGTGTGTGTGTGTGTGTGTGTGTGTGTGTGTGTGTGTGTGTGTGTGTGTGTGTGTGTGTGTGTGTGTGTGTGTGTATGTGTACTATACACTGAGATGTAATACATTGATTGTAATATGGGCCGGATGCGTAAAATATTTTGAATAAGACAATTGATAGATTGACAAAGCTATTTTATTTGCCGAAATCCTTTTTAAAATGTCTACAAACCCAAGGAATCCGTTTATGTGTATGTCTCTGTCTCTCTGTCTTTGTCGGTCTCTCTCTGTATGTATGTATGTATGTATGCATGTATGTATGTATGTATGTATGTATGTGTGTATGTGTGTGCGAGAGAGAGAGAGAGAGAGAGAGAGAGAGAGAGAGAGAGAGAGAGAGAGAGAGAGAGAGAGAGAGAGAGAGAGAGAGAGAGAGAGAGAGATAATGGAGGATTTAGTGAAGAGTGTTTGCACGTATACGTGTTTGTGTGTATTCTATCAGAGAACAATAACCGGCAGAACATACATATAGACTATTAGCAAACCAAACACGTCTTTTAAAAGAATTCGTTGCAATAGCGGAAATGCATTAAGCCAATACCAAAGAACACCACAAAATTCACAAATAATTTTAAATTGTACTATAAATATTGAATGAAAACTTAATTGGATTGTTATTTGTTTTCAGGAATAACAATGACAACCTTCCATCAGTTGGTCTGTACACACCGGAAGAGAGAAGATACGTAGGAAACAAATAACAGGTCAACAATAGTCTAATGGAAATACCTCACCTATAACGTGATGAGAATATAGTTTGAAAAAAAACAACAACAACAACAAGGAAGTTACTAACGAGAAGTGCTGTAATGTAAATCAGCGAAGACCGTGTCCGATTGGTCACTGCTGTAAACGTCACCATGGATACCACAAAAATGAGCCAATTGAAACCACTGTACTGTGGAACGAAGGCAAGCATACGAAACTGGGAAGACGCTAATTACAATGACAAGACGTTCACTATTCCCTTGGAAACGAAAATCGACCAATGAAAACTGCTGTATTAGAACACAAAGGGAAATATGGCCAAACGATGGATAATTCGGTTGGAAAGCATAACGTCATTGTGCCTTGAAATATTGTTGGAATAACTTTACAATAAATGTGCAGGTGCGTGTGCAGGGAGTGAGGGGTAAGGGGTAAGTGGTGGGTTCAGTGTCGAAAACCCACTGCTACAAGAAAATTAATTTTTTTCAAAATATTTTCCGGGGGAGCATGACCCGACACCTTTAAAACGTTTGCTCGCTAGTCCAAACCTACCCCCTTATATAATTCCCTGTACACTCACCTGATGTATATTGTCAACAGAAGATCGAAATAAAGTTTGAATTGTTATTTGGCATCTTTGTTTTAGGATTATATCAGTTTGTAATTGTGTTTGGTAAACTTGCTGAGAATTATTATTCGTTTAGTCAGATAGTGTAGTGATTAAGCAACCCTGATTAAAGATGCATTCTCCAAATTTGCATTAAAACAACTTCTCACCAAAATTATACATTAACTTTTGCTTTGACTAGCACGCGCTATACAATGTATCCTCAACTATAGACCAATAAACAGTATGCAGTTTGTTTTGTTTAACGACACCAGTAGAGCACATTGATTTATTAATAAGCGGCTACTGGATGCCAAATATTTGGTAATTTTGACATATAGTCTTAGAGAGGAAACCCGCTACATATATTTATTCGTAGCAAGGGATCTTTTATATGCACCATCCCACAGACAGGGTAGTACATACCACAGCCTTTGATATGCCAGTCGTGGTGCACTGGCTAGAACGAAATAAACAGTTTACTAGTAGGAAACCAATAGTGGAAAAATCTTTAGTGACTGACGGAATTGTGTAAGACTCAAAAAGCCGATAAACACTCTGGCCTGTGGGAACGATATCTGGAGGGATGGGGGGGGGGGGGGGGGGGGGGGGGGGGGGACACAATCTCTAGTGGGGAAGGACGTAGTCTAGGGTGGGCACAAGCCACCCTTTTTCTATATTTATATAAAAAAGAACAAAAACCGTATATTTTCGTCTTCAAGTGGGGAGCAAAGCCCGTTTCACACCCCGCACTTCACACCCGGTTCCCACAGGTCTGAAATGGCAAGCAAATAATTTAATGTATTGGAAGAAAAGCATTTGAGAACGTTTAGTGGTGACTGACGGATTTGGAAGCGTTCAGTTGAAGCGAACGCCCCATGACATCAAGGCAGGCTATGTCACCGGTAAGTTGGTTGTCTTCATGCAACTCTTTTGTCTCTGACGGTCCTATCCAGTGAACTTTATTATTTGTGTAGATTCCTCGATATCTAAAGTTTGTTTTTACAATGTAACAAAACAGGACATCACATACCAGTGACAGTTTATGCTCAGTTTATGTGGCAAGTATTTGAATACTGAGCTTGCCGTTACCCCCCCCCCCCCCGAACACACACACAGATACACACAAATACACACACACACACACACACACTCTCTCTCTCTCTCTCTCTCTCTCTCTCTCTCTCTCTCTCTCTCTCTCTCTCTCTCTTGCTCTCTCTTATCATCGGCTATTGGACATCAAACATATGGTCATTCTGACACTGTTTTTTAGAGGAAACACGGTGTCGCCACATATACTACTCTTTTACGACAGGCAGCAAGGGATCTTTTATTTGCGCTTTCCACAGGCAGGATAGCACAAACCATGGCCTTTGTTGAACCAGTTATGGATCACTGGTCAGTGCAAGTGGTTTACACCTACCCATTGAGCCTTGCGGAGCACTCACTCAGGGTTTGGAGTCGGTATCTGGATTAAAAATCCCATGCCTCGACTGGGATCTGAACCCAGTACCTACCAGCCTGTAGACCGATGGCCTAACCACGACGCCACCGAGGCCGGTAGCGCCCTACTAAGCCGACTGAGCAACTCTGGGTAGATAATGAGAACACTGAGTATCTGGCCGATGAGCTGGATATAATCATCCGTGGGCCCATTGGGCTACTTCTAATCTCAGCCAGTGCACCACGACTGGTATATTAAAGGCCGTGGTGTGTACTATCCTGTCTGTGGGATGGCGCATGCAAAATATCCCTTACTACTTACTGAAAACTGTAGCGGGTTTCTTCTCTAAGACTATATGTCCAATTACCAAATGTTTGACATCCAAAAGCCGATGATTAATACATTAATAAATCAATGTGCTCTAGTGGTGTCGTTAAACAAAACAAACTTTTTGGTATTCATGTATAGGTATTAGAAGGGTTAATCGTTGGATACGTTGATCTTGTTTATGATTAGTTAGTTTCGTTTTGTTTAAACAAAACAAACTTTACTGTGTCGTAGCGGTTAAACTAAGGGACTTAAGGTTGGTAGGTATTGAGTTCGTACCCCGGTACCGGCTCCCATCCAGAGTGATGTTTAACGACTCAGTGGATAGGTGTTAAGGCCACTACACCGTCTAACAACCACAAGCAACTAACCCGCTGTCTTGGACAGCCAGCTCGTGTAGATAAGACGTGTGTCCAGGACAGCGTGCTAGAACCTCAGTTGGGTACAAGAAAAAACCCACGTTTAAATTAACTAAAGGATTGCTTGTTTTACATCTCGTTGTTTTATCACCAGCGAGTAGGTGTTGAATGTGCTCACACCGCATTTTAGCACAATGATATTTACATGAACAGGACAGCACATACCTATAATATACCAGTCGTGACGTTTTACTCATAAACACTGACGAGATCCGTCCACAAGCAAGCAAAAAAACGACGAGAGTGTGGGATAGCACTTCATCAAGGTGACGGAAAGCTGTTATCCCGAAATTCTTTATGCTGTCCTATTCCCATTAAAACCCCTACCCGCCAACCCCCACCCCCCAAAAAAAACCCGCACACAAAAAACCCCAACAAAGCAAAACATTAAAATAAAAGAACAACCATCTACCCCGAAAACAACAATAACACAAAGAAAACAGAAAAAACAAGAAAATAAACAAATAAAAACAACTTCAAAAACACACCAAAAATAACAAGCAAACAAAACAAAACCCCTCCCCCCACAAAAAAAAAGAGAATAAAAAGGGGACCCCCCCCCCCCCCCCCCCCCCCCCGGAAAAACAACAAACCGTAAATGCTCAGAAATTACAGAAGCCAATCAAATGCATAATATGGAGAACACTAACGTAACAAAATAATCTGACCTAAAAAGTCAGATTAGTCTGTACAGTTAAAGTTTCTTTTGTTTAGCGACACCACTAGAGCACATCGATTAATCAATCATCGGCTATTGGATGTCAAACATTTGGTAATTATGACTCGTAGACATCAAAGGAAACCCGCTACATTTTTCCTAATGCAGCAAGGGATCTTTTATATGCACTTTCCCACAGACAGGAAATCATATACCACGGTCTTTGACTAGTTGTGAGTCTGTACAGTGACAGATACTCAATTATCTAGTCGTTGAGGGAAACCGCTCGCCCTAAGGCCCCCCCCCCCCCCATCGCTATCTTACCCGCCTATTCCTAGATCGTACGAGTACATTTAATAAATTTATTGCAGCAGTTACTTTTCGTGGAAAATTAAATATATGTGGTAATGTCGAGGTTAAGCCATCGGACATGTGGATGGTAAGTACTGGGTTCGCAGCCCGGCACCGGCTCTCATCCAGAGCGAGTTTTAACGACTCAATGGGTAGGTGTAAGAACACTACACCCTCTTCTCTCTCACTAACCACTAACGACTAACAACTAACCCACTGTCCTGGACAGACAGGCCAGATAGCTGAGGTGTGTATCCAGGACAGCGTGCTTGAACCTTAATTGGATATAAGCACCAACATAAATTGAAATAAATTTATGAAAAATATATATTAAAGGCATACTGTCACAGATTTAAGGACCTTATTTCTCTAAAAATGGATAATAAATAAAAATTGCATTAATTGTTGGAAACCAAATTTAGCTATCGCATCACCTTAACTGAACCATGATGGAGTGAAATCTATGTCTACCCTCTCGGCAATTTTAGTTTTTGAATTATGAACCATTGCCATAATTCAGTTATTATTATTATTTATTTTTTTTACAAAATATCATTAATATGGTGGTTATGAAGATGGTTGAATAAAGTACATTTCGGGACAAATCAAATAATATTTGCTCAGGTAATACTTTGTTAGACCATTAAAAAGGTCAGTGGTCTGTAACAATATGCCTTTAAATGAACTGCAGCTCGTCCCCGCCATACGGGCAACATAGGTGTGTTTGCAGCCACTAATACATCCACTGCGGATTAATTTCATACAAAATAATGACATGTAATGTTAGAAAGAGCCGTAAAGCTGCCATCATTCCTAAAACCAAAAGAAATCGCGGGATTATTGCCTCTTGTCATTTTTTACCCAGCGCGCTCTGTCGATAACGACCGTAAATTATGGGTATCAAATGGTTATGATCAATGCAATAGCGGATAATTATTACACCCGGTCTTTGTATGCGAGAACAATCACACATTTATTAAAAACAGCTTTTAGCAATCACTGGCAGTCCGCGAATCTGTGGCGAATGTATTTACTACTGGATCGTTGTCTGGCATAGCAGAGAGAATCATCATCATCATCATCATCATCATCATCATCATCATCATCATAATGATCGTCGTCGTCATCATCATCGCCGTAGTCATCATCATCTTCATCATCATCATCATCATGATCGTCGTCGTCGTCATCATCATCACCATAGCCGCCGTCGTCGTCATCATCTTCTTCATCGTCAATATCACCATTATCATCGTCGTCGTCATCACCATCGTCATCATCATCTTCATAATCATCATCATCATCGTCGTCGTCATCATCATCATCTTCTTCTTCTTCATCATCTTCATCATCATCATCATAATCATCATCAGCAGCAGCAGCAGCAACAGCCACAACTTCATATTTCTGTCTTCAACAACACTAGGGGCGGGATTTTTATCAATCGGTTGAGTTCTCGCCTGAGGTGCTTGCGTCGCAGGATCGAACGTGGATCCATTCAACCGATGAGATTTCTTTTTTCTCATTCTAACCAGTGCACAACAACTTGTCAAAGGTTGTCGTCTGCATTTTCCTGTCTATGGGAAAGTGCACATAAAATATCCCTTGCTGCATTAGGAAAACTGTAGCGGGTTTCCTCTGATAATGTTTGACATCCAATAGCTGATGATTAATTAATCAATGTGCTCTAGTGGTATCGTTAAACAAAACACACTTTTAACTTTCACCAACTCTTAAGGACCGAGGAAAAGACCACTACAGCCTGTCCGAGGAACCCCACGGCAACCTTTGGTAGAAAATGGCCACACAAGACAAGACGTGGACGCACGTGGACAGAAAAACACGGTGTAGAAATCGAAAAGCTGCAAGATCGCGAGGACATATGAGATGAAATTCAAAGCAAAAAAAGAATGAGGCAATGGGATGCAACCCCCCTCCAAAAAAAAAAAAAAAAAAAAAAAATCCACCAAGACCCCCCAAACATCACAAATACAGCAACAAAACAAAACACGTCGCCCCCACCCCCCAAAAAACAACAACAACAACAAACAAACAACAACAACGACAACAACAACAACAACAACAACAACAACAAAAAACTAAAAAATCCTAAAAAGAACTCACAAAAAAAGAACCCACAAAGAAAACAACCGAAAACACGTCCCCCTAAAAAGTAAGCAAACGAAATCCAAATTCACAAAAAAGAGAGAAAAACAACTGGCAAAAATCCACAAAGCCCGAAATACCTCCCCCCACCCCCGAACAAACTTAAATTACGTTAGCTTGAAATGATAATGTTCATGAACATTTGTAATATAATGTAATTTAAAGAAACAACGAAAAAAGGACACATACCCCAGTTAAAACCCCCCCAAAAAACAACAAAAAACCCAACCAAACAATCAAGACCCCAAAAAACAAAACAAAAACAAAAACGAAACACGGAAAAAGAAAAAAGAAAGAAAACAAAACGAAACAAACTAATCATATTATACAAGATCAACTTATCGAACCCTTCAAATACATGTACATGACAACAAAAACACAACGTGTATGTGGACCGAGTTCGAATCTATTGTGCTTGTTAGACGATAACATTGATCTCACCAATAACTGGGACAATAACACAATGAACGGACGGACAGATGAACGAACCAAACAATAAACTATCAAGGAAACGAACGAATGAATAAATGAATGAATGAATGAAATACAAAACAATCAGTTTTATTATTTACTATATAATAAGTATATTGCCCTTTCATGGTATACAATATATATAGGATCATTCCTAGACGAAGATTTTTTAAAGCTATTTAAAACAATAATGGCAAAAATGCTTTATGTCTTTATAGGTCATGTGTCTCATGAAATATTTAACATTTATACTCTTCACGTACCCAGCGCACAATAGAAGGAAACCTCTTTGGGTTTCCAGACAATTTTCTTCAACAGGAAGTCATTGTAAACACAGACTTGTACGCCGCTGATGAACCTCAAACTGTATAAAATGTGATGAATAGAAAATGTTCTTCTTTCAGATTTCTTTCAATCGATTGAAACCCTCCCAATGGATGGAAATGAACGGAGGTTTGTACTAGAGTGGTAGCCAGTCCCAAGAAACGCCATTAGCGGATCATCACAAAGGGTTTAAGCTAGCAGATCGAATATATGCCAGGAAGGGGCTTGAAACCAAATTGATGATGTCCCTTTCACGGAACTGTTGACAGCTTGTCACGTGGTAATGGAATGAGGTCGCGCGGTTCGTGGTAACAATCTGACCTTGACCTTTACAAGTTGTCCCGAAGTGACAGAAATTTTGTAGCGAAATTAGGAATGGTTCTTATGCCGTCATCCATCATTTGCAACGCGGCCGAAAGCGTCAATAACAACCATGAGGAAAAACTCGTTTTTAATTTTATAACAAGCTTTCCTCCGCCGTTTTGCTCAAGAAGTGCTCCCCGGGGGGCATGGCTCGCGAAGAAAGCTCGCGCTTCCTCGTGCTCTTGTGCACGCATCAACCGTGTAATGCGTGAGAACCGGCCACGTGACAAAGCGAAGATGAATAACGGTTTCCAAACAACCACCTTAGTACTGTGATGGCAGTGATTGAGTAGTGTTACTGTAGACAACCACCTCAGTACTGTGATGGCAGTGTTTGAGTAGTGTTAATGTAGACAACCACATCAGTACTGTGATGACAGTGTTTGAGTAGTGTTACTGCAGACAACCATCTCAGTACTGTGATGGAAGTGTTTGAGTAGTGTTACTGCAGACAACCACCTCAGTACTGTGATGGCAGTGTTTGAGTAGTGTTACTGCAGACAACCACCTCAGTACTGTGATGGAAGTGGTTGAGTAGTGTTACTGTAGACAACCACCTCAGTACTGTGATGGCAGTGTTTGAGTAGTGTTAATGTAGACAACCACATCAGTACTGTGATGACAGTGTTTGAGTAGTGTTACTGCAGACAACCATCTCAGTACTGTGATGGAAGTGTTTGAGTAGTGTTACTGCAGACAACCACCTCAGTACTGTGATGGCAGTGTTTGAGTAGTGTTACTGCAGACAACCACCTCAGTACTGTGATGGAAGTGGTTGAGTAGTGTTACTGTAGACAACCACCTCAGTACTGTGATGGCAGTGTTTGAGTAGTATTACTGTAGACAGACAACCACCTCAGTACTGTGATGGCAGTGTTTGGGTAGTGTTACTGTAGACAACCACCTCAGTACTGTGATGGCAGTGTTTGAGTAGTGTTACTGCAGACAACCACCTCAGTACTGTGATGGAAGTGGTTGAGTAGTGTTACTGTAGACAGACAACC
>NC_054699.1:38621737-38641737 GCF_016097555.1 Gigantopelta aegis
ATGGGAATGAAAACTAACCGCAGTTGAACCACAAATGTGAACAAGAAACCCGTTATCTCTGCACAATACAATCTAGTGCCTCGTCTATAGAAGGACAGCCACTGCACAAAGAACGACCGTTAATAGTCACACAATGAGAGCAATATTAATTGAACTGTATATATGGAAATCAGTGATAAATGTTTAGAAAATTCTTGATGGTGTCTGCATGTTATATAAAGGGACATTCCTGAGTTTTCTGCCATTTTTAATATGTTATCGACTAACGTTTTAACGATTGTAATTACATATCAAATATATTTTTCTGCATAATATATTAGTTGCTGTATATTAAACGTGTTTCTGGCTATTTGTACTAGGTTAAAATTCATTTTATTTCCTAAAATATTACTTTTCGTACGTACGAATTTATTTGAAGACAAAAACACATTGAATATACAGACACTGATATTCTAAACAAGAAAACATATTTAATATGTAAGTTTAATCGTAGAAATATTTTATTAGTCGGAAACATCTTACAATGCAGCAAACTCAGGAATGTCCATTTAAAATAAAGTCCTCGTAAGACAATATGTATGTAATAGTCTCTAAAATTTGTTTTAGGTAGAAACACGTTTTGTTTGTATGTCTGTAAGGCAACGCATAATCAGTATTATCTAACATCTGCTTCAGTTTAATGTTTTGTCTATATGTAAAGATTACACTGTATTCAATATTATCTAAAATCTGTTTTCGTTTGATGTTTTGTCTATATGTAAAGATTACACTGTATTCAATATTATCTAAAATCTGTTTTCGTTTGATGTTTTGTCTATATGTAAAGATCACAGTATATGTAATATTATCTAAAATCTGTTTTAGTTTGATGTTTTGTCTGTATGTAAAGATTACATTATATGTAATATTATCTAAAATCTGTTTTCGTTTGATGTTTTGTCTATATGTAAAGATTACAGTATATGTAATATTATCTAAAATCTGTTTTAGTTTGATGTTTTGTCTGTATGTAAAGATTACATTATATGTAATATTATCTAAAATCTGTTTTCGTTTGATGTTTTGTCTATATGTAAAGATTACAGTATATGTAATATTATCTAAAATCTGTTTTAGTTTGATGTTTTGTCTGTGTGTAAAGATTACATTAAAAATATAATATTATCTAAAATCTGTTTTAGGTTGATGTTTTGTCTGTAAGATAACACTGTGTAATATTCTATGAAATCTGTTAGAAGTTCAGGTTTTCAACTTTTGGCAGTAGGTCTACATTGGATTAATTTTCCTAGCATTCAAAATCGTTCATTATGTAACAGACAATAAATAACTATTAAACATAATATACTAACCTCCATTGAAAATGTATCACCCAATTTTCAATTGTTATTGCTATCGCATATAATATGAGGTTGCTGTAAACTGTACACTAGCTCTAACTTTTGAATACAATTTTTGTGTTGCTTATTGCTTACCAGAATACATATATAGTTACACAACATCAGTTAAATATATTTTTTCTCGTATCCTTTTCCAGCTACAGATATGGCTGGTGTATTTCAATCTGGATAACCGACATCGTTTTCATTTTCCGTTTTTGTTGGATTGTTATTTTGGTGATAATAATGTTGTAATTTTGATTTTGTTCGGTCGTATTCTTGAGTATTTTTTTTTTTTTTTTTTTGGTTAGGGGTTTTGTTGTTTGTTTGTTTGCTGGGTTTTTTTTGGTGTTTGTTTTGTTTTATGTGGGTTATTATTATTATTTTTTTTTTTGTATGTTTTTGTTTGTTTTTGTTTGTTCATTCTTAAGGATATCCATTTACTTATAAACATTGAGGGTATGTGACGTTTGTCTTGTCTATTGCTATAACTGTAGTTAACCGTTAATTAGGTTTTCTATATTGAATAGTTACGAGAGGAGACTATAATAATATCCCTTTCTATGAGCTGTAAAAACCTATTTTAAAATAGCTATACAAGTTAGATGTGTAGCACAACTAGTTTTCATATACTAATTGTTGAATAGGCTACGAAATGAAGTGTATTTCCTAATCAATTCCTGTCTTGAGGCGTAAGTGTTGTCACTAGCAATTTCTGTAATAATTTGTATAACGAGTTTTATAGCAATTTCTATAATAATTTGTATAACGAGTTTACTGCAATTTCTATAATAATTTGTATAACGAGTTTTATAGCAATTTCTATAATAATTCCTATAACAAGTTTTATAACAATTTCTATAATAATTTCTATAACGAGTTTTACTGCAATTTCTATAATAATTCCTATAACGAGTTTTATAGCAATTTCTATAATAATTTGTATAACGAGTGTTATAACAATTTCTATAATAATTCCTATAACGAGTTTTATAGCAATTTCTATAATAATTTGTATAACGAGTGTTATAACAATTTCTATAATAATTTGTATAACGAGTTTTATAGCAATTTCTATAATAATTTTTATAACAAGTGTTATAGCAATTTCTATAATAATTTGTATAACGAGTTTTATAGCAATTTCTATAATAATTTCTATAACGATTTTTATAGCAAGTTCTATAATAATTTCTATAACGAGTTGTTACAACAATTTCTATAATAATTTTTACAACGATTGTTATAGCAATTTCTATAATAATTTCTATAACGAGTTTTATAGCAATTTCTATAATAATTTCTATAACGTGTTTTAGAGCAATTTCTATAATAATTTCTATAATGGGTTTTATAGCAATTTCTATAATAATTTCTATAACGTGTTTTATAGCAATTTCTATAATAATTTCTATGAAGCTTTCAGCTACCTCGATATTGATAAAATTGTTATTACAAATCGGCAATGTATTTTATTTCATAATTACAGGGTTTTTTTTATACCAGTGCAATACATGGGGATATGAAGCAATACTATTGTGTTCAATTGCTGATGTTGCTATATCCTGGCGTATATTTTCTGAAGCCTTATATTGCAAGAATATTTTACAAAATGTATTATCATATATGAAAAGGGTTGAACATGTTATTTGCATAATGAATGAATGAATGATTGTTTAACGACACCCCAGCACGAAAAATACATCGGCTATTGGGTGTCACACTGTGGTAATGCAAACAAATAAAGTGATGATCAACATCAATATAAAAATTCAAGATACAAATAAAAACAGTGTAAAGAACTGAAAAAATACAAATACAAATATCACAGATAGATACTAACTTTTACTAAAAACTTCAGTTTGTGCTGTATTGGCCATTCCCAAAGAGAATGTTACACCCCTGCACCACGGTGAGGTTACAGCACGCGCAGGGGTTATTTTCATACTTCATATACTCAATAGCCGATGTGAATTTTTGTGCTGGGGTGTCGTTAAACCCTCCTATGCCATCCCAATTATATTAAAATTATAACATAAAGTTTACTTTTATGAAACTAATTTTTTTTAATGAAAATAAAAGTTTACTTTTATGAAACTAAAATTTTCAAAGATTGTATTAATAATTTGCATTGTACAGAATTATTTGTAATTTGTTTTATCATCCCATATTTTAGATAGAGAACATTATAATAAACAATACCAAATTTATGAAGCAAAATAATAAACGAAAACAAACAAAACTACAAACAAAACCATTTAACAAAATTTAAATAAGTAGGGGGAAAAAAGCCCAATATGGCACAATACGCCGCTCCATGAAATTATGAATGATAATATAAACAAAGAAACGAAACACTCACACACACACAAAATTTCGGAACCAAATGTTTTAATGTAAAGAAATATATATTCAGTGCATTTCATTTGCACATTTTGCTAGTTATAATTGATATGAAGTCTCTGGAGTTGGTTTATATCGACCAATCAACACGAGGACAGAAAACATCTGTATATTTGGTAATACAATTGTGTTAGGAACAGCAAAACAGACTATCTTTGGTAACCTTTCACGAAAAAGATGCATTTTTGTTTTAATTCTCATAATAAACTACGTGAGAAATTATTAAATTTCTTTTCTTCCTTTCTCGTTGCTGCGGGGTGTTGCTGACAATAGGTGCACTGTCGCTGGTGAAATTTAATCTGAACGCGCGAAGCGTGTACAAATGCACACTCACACAGGTTAGCGCGAGCAGGTCCAATCTATTACCGTGAATATATTCATTCATAAGTCAGTTTCAAATTAATTAATTTCAATAAACGAAAGATCGTTACGGTTATTATAGGTGAACTGGCTGACACGGTCGAACTGGGCTGCGGTACAAAACGATACCAGCCGAGCGAATGCGGACGAAATGACACCTCTATTGACGTATTACTCCGCTTTATGAGTTTAATACACCTTTATTGAAACGCTGCAAAAGTATTGAAGGGTATTGTCGTGACATAACCAGTGTAGCACCGAACCGGGCGTGTATCGCCGGCGATATTGATACTGATGAGGGATCGATTTCACTACTCCGTCAAGTTTCGATGTCTGTTGCAATGGGCGCTGATAGACGTCACTCCGTCGTCTTTTGTCACAGGCTAGACCGCCAAACACAAAATCATATTACGATGAAAAGAAGATTAAAAAGAAATGTTTAAAAAATATGAATATAAACCAAAGATAGAATGGTTTTTGTAACTAAATATGTTAAAACTGGTTTCGTTCAAATACGACGCTAACTAGGCTATGAAAGAGAACAGGATTACATTTCTGTATATATTATATATATATATATATATATATATATATATATACAACATTATAGAAAACGAAATATAGGTCACGTTTATAATATATATATAAAATATTTGTTAAAGACAAAAAGAAAAAAACCCCCATCTCTGCCACCATATTAAAATGTTTCAAACACTATGTACAAACATTGAAACACTAACTACAGAAAGAAAGAAAGAAATGTTTTATTTAACGACGCACTCAACACATTTTATTTACGGTTATATGGCGTCAGACATATGGTTAAGGACCACACAGATTCTAAGAGGAAACCCGCTGTCGCCACTACATGGGCTACTCCTTCGATTAGCAGCAAGGGATCTTTTATTTGCGCTTCCCACAGGCAGGATAGCACAAACCATGGCCTTTGTTGAACCAGTTATGGATCACTGGTCGGTGCAAGTGGTTTACACCTACCCATTGAGCCTTGCGGAGCACTCACACGGGGTTTGGAGTCGGTATCTGGATTAAAAATCCCATGCCTCGACTGGGATCCGAACCCAGTACCTACCAGCCTGTAGACCGATGGCCTGCTACGACGCCACCGAGGCCGGTCACTAACTACAGATAACATACTGTCTAACTACACATTACGAATTGGTACTCATGAACTTCATATTGAAGGAATCTCCATAGAAGGCTATGTCAGTATTGTTATTGTAACTATATAGAGGATAAGATGCAGTTTATTCTATACTGCACCTTGTATACACCTCAGTCAAACAAACGATTTTTTTCAAAGAAAATATATTTGTCCGCGAGTTATAAACTGTACAAAAACATCGACTGTTTGCTCTTCTACTGGATCCGCCCACGTGGCTTTCACCAGTCGATTCACAATTTATATATAATCACTTTGAAATAAGAGGGAGTTATACTATTTAGTATGTCACGTTACGTTCTTATAATAAATACTTATAATATTATATTGTATGCTGCCCCCAAGGTATATAATGGTACAACATACTTAATTAAATCCAACTGAATAGTTATTACTTAAATATTGCAAAGTAATAAATCTAATTTTTGTAGATTTTTTTTAAAGTGCTAAACTATTTTCTTAATTAATAGACATTTAAATGAATGAATGAATGCATGTTTAAAGACACCCCAGCATTCACGCGCGCACGCACACACACACACACACACACACACACACACACAAATATATAAAGAAAAGAAAAGAAAAAAAAAAAAAAAGTGAATAGAAGCAAATCATGGCTTAGCACTATTTTTTATTTATTTTTATTTTATTTTTTTTATTTTATGCATGCATTTATTTATTTAATTTTAAAATGTATTACTTATCGGTAAAACTAAAAAACCAATAAGAAATTAATGATTTCACACCAAACGTAAATGTACACTATAATGTATTAAAATTACAAAACACAATATCTAAATTAACATTGAATTTTTCATTACCCTCTAACAGAGGATTTTCCTAATCCTGTATAACAGGAATTAAGGAATTTACAAGAAATTATATAATAGGAAGAAAAGCTACCAGACAGCCACCATAATCCTAAATAATAGGAAATTAGGGAATTTACGACAAAAAAGACGATAATTCAGCCAAAACTATGGAGGCTAGTAAATCCAAGTCAATTATACTAATGGAATGTGACTCAGATGTCCCACAATCACACATTTCTGCGACCGATGAAGACTGACAGCCCTGTAAACACGGGCACAACGTCAGACAGGGTCACTTCCGGGGGAGCGATGTCCGTTTCTCCGCGGAATACATTTCAGAGGCTTTTTATGCACGCGTTGTCAATTTCACCTCACGCTCGGGCGGACAGGCCGTTCCTTGGCGCTTCATACCGCGTTGATATGAATTTTCCTAATTGAGAATAATGCCCCTTTAATCAGATTAGCCGCTTTGATCAGGGGGACTTTCATCGCCGTTGTTAATTTACATTGTTTTCTTCAGTTCTCTATATCAATCACAGAAAAAGAGGGCGCCTGTTTTATCAACAATATTTTAAAACCAATAATTCCCAATTTGCATCGAAGCGTGGGGCGTGACAAGTGAAAACCTCATTTTTGAAGCCAAAACCAGCTCAGATCTTTAATTAAGAATTTGAAGGCAATATAATTGTAAACAGAAAAAAATTGTAACATTGAAATAGTGTGTGTGTGTGTGTGTATGTGTGTTTGGGCGTGTAAGCGCAAACACAATAATATTATAGCTTTGCTAATTATTATTATATTATTATTTTATTTTATTTTATTTTATTTTATTATTTATTTATTTGTTTAATTTAAGCAAATAAATTTAAAGGTTAGAACAAACTTTGGTTGGCAGATGGATTGTTGAATGGATGGATTGATGGATGTATGGATGGATAGGTGGATAAGTGGATGGATGGATGGATGGATGGATGGATGGATGGTAAGACTAACGTTTGCATGTAATAATAAATAATTGCCTTGAAATAAATATAACGACTAATTATAAAATCCCTTTGTTGTTATATTTACTATAGTTTGACACCCAATAGCCGATATATTTTTGTGCTGGGGTGTCGTTAAACATTCATTCATTCATTCCCTTTGTTTGTGTTTTTTTTTCGTTTGTTTGTTTGTTTGTTTTTTCTTCTTCTTTTTGTTTTCTTTTTTTTGAGGGGGGGGGGGGGGGGGGTTAAAGTCCATTACGAACATATGTGATTGTATGTTCTGCACTTATATTAAGTAAAAACAGAACACAGTTTCAAATACAGAATTCTAAATCCGCCGACACTAGTTTTGGACTGTGTACAACACGTTCGGCTATTACTGCGTTATTACCGTTAACTTGTACATCATACTTTCAACTCATTGGTTTACCGAATACTACAGCAATTAGTATAAGTTCCCAAGATTATTGAATTTAGTGTTTAATGTGTGTTGGTCTTATTTTAATATTGTTTAAAGGGACATTCCTGAGTTTGGTGCAATTTTTAAGATGTTATCGACTAACAGAGACTTTTTAACGATTGTAATTACATATCAAATATATTTTTCTGCAGAAAATATTACAGGCTGTATATTAAACGTGTTTCTGGTCGTTCTACTATTTGTACTAGGTTAAATTTCATTTTATTTCCTAAAATATATTGTTTCGTACGTACGAAGTTATTTGAAGACAAAATCCAGTTTGGGCTTCTTACAAATATTAAGACGGCCAGAAACACATTGAATATACAGACACTGATATTCTAAACAAGAAAATATATTTAATATGTAAGTTTAATCGTAGAAATATTTAATTTTTTGGAAACATCTTACAATGCAGCAAACTCAGGAATGTCCCTTTAAGTGGATTTGGCTGAAAGATTAAAACAATAAATACATATTGATGTTGGTTTTTTTTTTTTTTTTTAATATTAATCTAATGGTACTATTTTGAAATTGAATAAATGTATATTCAAAACGATTAATGTTAAAATTGTTAATTTTTGTTGGTTGATATTGTTCGAACAGATTTTGATTTCACAAAACTGTCAACAGATATATTTCTTCGTATCTACTTTTATTTATTAAAAATAATTTTAACATTCGCAAGGGACACAATCAAATCCACGCAATGCAGCTATAATTAATATTTGTTTTCTTTCTACGGCATAAATATTATATGAAAATAATTTGATTTTAAAGGGACCTTCCTGAGTTTGCTACAGTTTTTAAGATGTTATCGACTAACAGAGACTTTTTGACGACTTTAATTACATATCAAGTATATTTTTCTGCATAAAATATTAGTGGTTGTATATTAAACGTGTTTCTGATCGTTCTAATATTTGTACTAGGTTAAATTTCATTTTATTTCCTAAAAACTATTTTTTCGTACGTACGAAATTATTTGAAGACAAAATCCAATTTGGGCTTCTTACAAATATTAAGACGACTAGAAACACATTAACTATACAGACACTGATATTCTAAACCCGAAAATATATTTAATATGTTTAATCGTAGAAATATTTTATTAGTCGGAAACATCTTACAATGCAGCAAACTCAGGAATGTCCCTTTAATACAAATAGATAAGAAGAAATGTACATATTGTTAGTAGTAGGACATCAACATGATATAAGGTCCAGTGTAAAATATAAAACAACAGAAATCAACAAATATTTTTGTTCGTTATTATTTTAATATATATTGTTATTCAGTATCAAAATCGAGCCATTAGACCAACAGACATGAAACACTTCAAGTTCAGTCATCTTCAGAACTCGCGATAATTTATCTGTGATGTTCAGCAAAGCAATAAATTTAAGAAATTATTATTCTACCTTCATTGTTCACAAAAATGGTAGCCTCAGTTCCATTGTATGTGTCTCTTTGCGGAGGTCTCAATATAACGTCACTTATTCTAATGTTTTCTGAATTCAATGAAAAGATCGTTGCGCAGGTGGAATACTCACGGCCGGTTAGGAATCTCCTGGGTAATGGAGGCGCAGTGGAATAAAGTCCCTTTATTGAAATAAATATAATAAATACCCAACCTGACCCTTGTTTTGTCCGAAAAATATCTTATATGAAATGTCAAAAATAAAATTTACGATATGATTTTAAAATGTCCGCGTCGCGAATGTACATTTCAATGGTCGATTGTAGATTTCGTTTACAAGTGGAAACATTTTCTTTTATTGCGGCGTCTCATTTGCACATAAATGCTCTTTTCCTCAGTGATACAAGTGTGCCACTTTCTCATTAGTGAAAACTGCTTGTGTATTCGCAAGCGAATTATACACGTGAATTGGCGCTAAGAAAAAAAGACATGTCTTCAAATGCAAATCCAAGACGTTTATTGTCGTCACGCCTAACACATATATACAAAACATACCTTCATTTGCATTAGATGGTTGTTTGCGTTAGATTCAATAAAATATTACGTTAATTTGAAATGGGCAATTTATTATTACTGTTATTGTTACGATGTTGTTATGATGTTTTGTTATGATATGTTGTTATGCTATTAAACTGATTACATGCACTACTGCTACTGCTATTGTTACTGCTACTATTTGCTACTACTACTGCTACTATTATTATTATTACTACTACTACTACTACTACTACTACTACTACTACTACTACTACTACTACTACTACTACTACTACTACTACTACTACTCTACTACGACTACTACTACTACTACCACCATTATTACCAATACTACTATTACTATTACTACTACTCTACCACGACTACTACTATTACTACTACCATTATTACTAATACTACTACTACTACTACTACTACTACTACTACTACTACTACTACTCTACTACGAATATTACTAGTACTACCGTTATTACCAATACTACTACTACTACTACTACTACTACTACTACTACTACTACTGCTACCACTACTACTATTACTACTACGACTACGACTAGTACTACTACTACTACTACTACTACTACTACTACTACTACTACTACTACTACTACTACTACTACTACTATTACTACTACTACTACTACTACTACTACTATTACTACTACTACCATTATTACCAATACTACTACTACTACTACTACTACTAAAGCTATTACTATCACTATCACTATCGCCACCACTACTACAAGCCTAAAACTACTACTTTACGACATACACTACTATCCCATTTTTATTTGTTTTGTTCTTTTGTTGTTGTTTTATATTTATTTTCGTGGATTTTTTTTGTTTAATGTCATGATATCTGAATTTTAATGGTAATAAGTCAAACAGGCTTCTTTTAACAAAATACTTTACATGTAAATAGAGAAACTAACAAAGGAATGTCAATAATTATTCTTATCTCTTCACACTCAAAAACAATCATATGGAAATTGAAAAACAAATGTTTGCTATTTTCATTCTTCTTTTTAATGACAACATATTTCATTTTATTGACTGTTTTGAGACCATCAATTGTATTTTTTTTTCTTTTCCATATAAAAAAGATTCCGGTATCAAATACAATTCATTTTTACACTATTCAAGGCCAAGGTCGATATCAATTTTATTAACCAGTTTTTACAAACGCGTTGTTGTTGAGCTAAATATTTATGCCAACATCAAGTAAACAGTGTTTCTAGTTGTTTCATTCTATAAACATAAGTATTTTATGTTGAGTTATACATGTCAAAACTACATGTCTTGGATGTCCTGGTGTTTTCGTTGGTCACATAATATCGTAAGCATTATGAAGTATTTGGATAACAGATACATTGATCTGAATACTGCACCTTTAACAGTTTATTTTTATGGAAAAAAATGAACAAGCAAATAAACAAGCAAACAATGACAGCCCCAAACAAAAGCAGAACAAAACAAAACGAAACTGACAAGTAATGGATTAAGTCTATTGTTGTTAACACATTTTTATCTTACACAACAATAACGACAACACGGCCCATGGATGATCATTAACAAAACGGATGACAACACGAAAACAATATGGGAAGCCAATATCCTCCCTATTGGTAAAAATCTAATCGTCATCAAGACAAAAAAGTAATGGTAATATTTCGCCATGTTACGACAACGTTCCACTTTGCGGCAATCGTGTCATAACTGTGACCAACAGATAAAAAAGAGTACAGGTAATACTTCGCCATATCACGACAACGTTCTATTTTGCGGAAATCGTGTTATAACTGTGACCAACAGATAAAAACAAATACTGGTAATACTTCGCCATATTACGACAACGTTCTATTTTGCGGAAATCGTGTCATAACTGTGACCAACAGATAAAAAAGAGTACCGGTAATACTTCGCCTTATTACGACAACGTTCTATTGTGCGGCAATCGTGTTATAACTGTGACCAACAGATAAAAACAAATACTGGTAATACTTCGCCATATTACGACAACGTTCTATTTTGTGGCACTCGTGTCATAACTGTGACCAAGAAAGAAAGCAAAAAGAAAAAAGAAAGAAAAAAAAAGAATACTGGTAATGCTTCGCCGTATTACGACAATGTTCTACTTTGCGGCCCTCGCCAGGGGTCAGTGTTGTTATTCGGTGTCATAACGGCGACCACAAAGCGGAATGGCTTCTCGCGGACCTGCCGTGATTGAGATCCCCTCCAAGACGAACTGTCCCTCATTTGTTCCCTGCGTGATGAATCAAATCATCTCCGTTCGGACATTAAGTGGTCTATGGCTCTCATGGACGCCGGGGAGTAATCATTAACCTAATTACCTCCCTTGGTTCGTTAGAGGGACGGTCCAATTGAGATGATGCAACTTATCTCGTTTCGGCCAATCAAAATAAAGTTAATTTCAAGACCCGGGAATCGTTGCGTAATGTTCTTTATGTTGCCTACTACGCTATTTTATGTAACAGTTCCCGCATGGGCTGAAATTCGGCACAATTTAGCCCCGAGGCTTTAAGTTTTATAATGCCGAGTCAGCAGAAATAATCAGCTTAAACGTAAATACGCGCTGTAGAAAAGGATTGCGTCTGGTAACGACGTTGTTGATGTTGTTTATTAAAACGTATTTTGCCCCATTAGAGTATTCCGTCTGATTTAGTTTTAATTATTACACAGAAATTGTACATTCGTCAAACTGAAAATTCGACAAAGTGAAAATTCGTCTTAAGACGACGATGACGTAAGCAAAACGAAGAGAAGAAGAAGAAGAAAGTAATTATTTAAAGGGGCAGTCCCGAATTTGTTGCCATTGTTAAAGTGACAGACCCTAGTTTTTAAATACTACGACATATTTTTCACCATTAAAGTCGTTATTGATCATTTAAAGTATAAGTATTTACATTTTATAATTTAGAATATTAATGTTCGAGGTTCTGGCCATCTAGTTATCTTTAAACGGCATTTCTCCGTTTTAACATCACAAACTTCAGCTTCTCTCTGTTATAACCGTATCCAAATGTGTTGTAGGTTTGTAGATTAACTAAATTTAGTGTCCATTATTACGGGTTGGAACTAGGGTCTCCGACTTTAAAAGTAGCCGACTAACAAGAGTCATTTTAAAGGCATATTATCACAGACCACTGACCTATTAAATGGCCAAGCAAAGTATTACGTGAAACATATGTATTTGATTTGTCCCTGAATGTACTAATCTACGTAACCATCATACTCCACTTATTAATGATATTTTGTAAACAAAAATTAAAAAAATTGAATTATGGCAATGGTCCGTAATTTAAAAATTAATATTGGCAAGAGGATTGGCATGGATTTCACTTCATCATGGTTTAGTTAAGGTGAATCAATAGCCAGATGTGGTTTCCGAACATTGATGTAATTTTCATTTATTATCCACTTTTGGAGAAATAAGGTCCTTAAATCCGTGACAGTATGTCTTTAAGGAGTATTATATTATATTATATTATATTATATTATATTATATTATATTATATTAATATTATATTATATTATACATTATATTATACATTATACTACATATTACTACTTATAATACACACTGGCTGTATATTAAATATATTATACTAAATAAAATATTAGTGGCTGTTTATTAAATTCGTCTTGATCGTTCTAGTGTTTGTACTGGTTCAAAATTCATTTTGTAATATCCTATAATATATTTCTTTGTACGTACGAAATTATTGAAAGACCAAATCCAGTTTGGGTTATTTACAAACATTAGGACGACCAGAAAGACATTTATTAAGGGCGCACACTCTAGTTTCAGACCGTTCAAATGGACATTAAGTTTAGTTTATCTACAAACCTGCAACATATCTGAATAAGGTTATAACACAGACTAGTTAACTAAATCCCGTCTAAAAATAGAGGTTGTTTCGATAACCATTACTTCTCAGACGAACTGCATTTTTTTTTAAGAATTATATAAAAAAATGCATTTCGAGGTATTGCCAAAACCCGGATGACCAGAACCTCTTCAGATGTACAAAAATTAATATTCTGAATAATAAAATGTAAGGACTTCCAATTTGAATTATCAAAAACGGTTTTAATAGTGAAAAATACGATGCAAAGTTTAAAAACTAGGGTCTGTCACTTTAAAAAAAAAAACCCACATTCTAAACAATAAAATATATTCAGTATGTAATTTTAGTCATTAAATTATTTTGTTAGTCGGAAACATCTTACAAACCCAAACATTTCGCCTGGCATCTATTACCAGCAGTTTATGAATCATCAGCAACCCCATGGATGAGCTCATATCTCGATTAGCTAATCTCGGGTTTTTTTGGGTAACTAAATATATTGCAGAATTACCAAATGTTTGACATCCTTTAGCCGATTATCAATATTTCAATATGCTCTAGTGGTGTCATTAAACAAAAAACCTTGAACTTTTGTGATCACACACCAACTATTTTGTGCTACATATTGCAGTGCCGATTAAAAATGAAGAGAGAGATAGGAGAAAGAGAGGGGGAGATAGGAGAGAGGGGGGAGCGAGACAGACAAACAGACAGACATATAAACAAATTACAAAGAAAACAACATGCTAAATAAGTAAGTAAGTAAATAAATAAATAAATAAAATAATATAAAAATTCAATAAAAGCAAAAACAACAAACAAAATAAAGACAACGATTTGCCCCATGTGGTTCATTCTAAACTATGAAACATTCACCCAAGTGAAATGTGTCTGCAGTCTTTAATAGCCGAGCCAAATATTTTATTTTCATTATTTACTGACAAATCCGGCAGCAGCTGTAGAGATTTATATTTAAATTGAAAAGACAGACACACTGACATACGAACAGATGCACACACGGACACACAAAATGTAAACGAAAGAAGGTAAACGGCGACTATAATCAGTTAACTATAAACACGTGCCTGAAACTGAACAGTTATTACGTTAGCAAATTAAACCGCACACAAACAAAACCGGGGTTCCTAATGAACTTTCGTATTCTCGTCATTTATCACCGGACTCGGTGGCGTCGTGGTTAGGCCATCGGTCAACAGGCTGGTAGGTACTGGGTTCGGATCCCAGTCGAGGCATGGGATTTTTAATCCAGATACCGACTCCAAACCCTGAGTGAGTGCTCCGCAAGGCTCAATGGGTAGGTGTAAACCACTTGCACCGACCAGTGATCCATAACTGGTTCAACAAAGACCATGGTTTGTGTTTTCCTGCCTGTGGGAAGCGCAAATAAAAAATCCCTTGCTGCTAATCGGAAAGAGTAGTCCATGAAGTGGCGACAGCGAGTTTCCTCTCAAAGTCTGTGTGGTCCTTAACCATATGTTTGACGCCATATAACCGTAAATAAAATGTGTTGAGTGCGTCGTTAAATAAAACATTTCTTTCTTTCTCGCCATTATCAAGGTATCTTGTAAAAGCAAAAATACGAAAGTTTATCAAGGACGCAACGAGGGAAAATCTTCTAAATTAGCTTCTCTAATTGTTTAAATATTTATTTAAAAAAAATATATATATATATATCTATATAATATTCCCGGAGTAGAGAGTTTAATAAAGAAAAACGACACTTCCCATATTGCAATTAAAAATAATTAGTACACGTCAGTGGACTACATTAAACTAAGAACCAGTATCAACCCAGTTGTGAATGAGTAACATGCTGAATAATGTATACCAATGATCTGAGTCAACTTATTCCGTATTGACACTCTTTTAATGTTAATAAGGTTGGGGCGTCTTTCAATGGGGGGCGGGACGGCGTTCATTAGTCCACCTTTCTAAGCGATTACCAATGTCAGTTGTGCATGAATTCACCGATGTTACGAAGCAAAGGTGACTTTGCCTATTAGCCGAAAAACACATACACAAAAAACACCATGAGAATAAACTATTAATTAATAATTTAACAAACAAAAAAATAATAGACAAAAAGATTTTGCATTTTTTCCCCACATTTCCGAAATATTGCAACGCCCACATTTGACGTGCAGTAACGTGTAATATTAGTTCACAGCGATGTAAGGAGAAAGCCACCCTGAACGCATAAATTATTTAAAGGTGGAACTTCGGTTTCGTTTTCTCATTCAGAGTCGAGGGAATAGTTTATTTCTATTTGCCACGCCGAGAAAAATAAAACAAGTGTGAGATGAATACTAAAACCGCGGGATAGCATTACAGAGTTGTATAATTTTATTCTAGCTACATTGTAAATAAGGATCCGTAGGCCCGGGCCGTTTTGTTTCCACTGTGCTTGCCAATCAAGGCCCCCTACCGGCGCAGAATTTTTCCCGAGGTTTGGATACGGGCATAAATTGGCAATAATGCGAAAAGAATAAGCGAGAAATGAAAGAAAATGTAATAAAAGATTTCCACAAGCAGGTGGCGCTTGGGTCGTGGCTAACTCGTTTTCTCTCGGCAATCAACACGCAAAATCCTATTTACTGCTTTTTCTTCGCCTCTGATTTCATTAGGTTTCGCCAATTACGGCGTAATCCGGTTCCTTTGACAGCTCTGGCCAACTCACGCGATCTCTCCCGGGATTTGGCGAGAGATCGACTCCCCGTTAATGTCGGAAAAAAGGACTGTAACGATGTCGCTTTCGTGTGGCCGAAACATGCGTGGAGAAATGATTTGCGTGGCGTGAAGTTCGCGCCCCTTCTGCCCCGATCGCGTCGCGGGACTGACATCAATTAATTGCGCGTCAAAAACATGCGCGCGCCTCGCCCAGCGGGATTCCGAAAATGGCCGAATGAGCAGCGAGAGGTTTGAGCGGATCTCCACAGTAATCCACCGCAAAACGGAACGGGATTTGTTCTAATCTTCTACACTGTTATCGCGAATGAAATGGAAATTAATTTTATGCTCGCTATTCAACGAGACACACATAAACACATTTTCCGTAGCTGAGCACGTGCTTATGAAACGTTTAGGAGTCAAATTTGGTTCCGTAAGGGTCTAGCATAATTATATTTTTGGGGTGTGCAACTCTCCCCACCCAATACGACGACGCTAAGTAATTGGTTCTATACCTCTTTATGGCTGTGAAATTTGGGGATTTGAAAATGTTAATATAGAAAACATTCATATCCAATTCTTACGATATTTGTACCCCTAAAAACATGTTGTATGGTGAATTTGGAAGAAGCCCATTGTCTCTGAAAATATCGCTACGAATTGTTTGTTTTGGGGCTAGGTTGTTAACGGATTACTGTCTAAAACATGGGCGTCGATCGGTGGGGGACAGGGGGGGGGGGGGACGCGTCCCCCTCACTTTTTAACGCCGGGGGACAATTTATATAAGTGTCCCCCCACCCCCCACCACCAACAAAAACAACAGCAATAACAAAAAACAAACAAAAATTAAAAGTTTAACCACCAATGTGTAGCTTTATGATTTTCATTGACATCTCTCTCTCTCTCTCTTCTCTCTCTCTCTTTCTCTCTCTCTCTCTCTCTCTGGTCACGAGCAGGGGGGTGGGGTCCTGACCCCCTCGACTCCCCCCCCCCTGGATCCGCGTCTGCCGCTGTAGAAGAAAGGCTGGAACGAGAAATAGCCCAACGAGCACACGCAAACATGCACATGCACGCAAAATGATATACTAGTATGTTACAATAATAAATTGCTTGCTATTTGGTATTTGCTTGCGTTTAAACTTTTGTACTTTGTTTTATTTATTTTTTTGTAACATATCCTTGCTTACGCGAAAATCAGAGCGCCTGAAAATAAAAAAACATAGAAACAAACAGACGAAATAAAATCAAACAAACGAACAGCGATAGAAACATGCACTTACCGTTATTGTTAGACGTCCGTTTCTGAAATGACGTTTGTAATTATGACGTCATTAAGCATCTTCATAGTTACCAATACAGGCTGGAGGGGCGGGATAAATAGCCCAGTGGTAAAGCGTTGGCTTGGTGCGCTGTCAGTTTGGGATCGATCCCCGTCGGTGGGTCCATTGGGCTATTTCTCTTTCCAGCCAGTGCACCACGACTGGTATATCAAAGGATGTGCTATGTGCAATCCTGTCTGTGGGATGGTGCATATAAAAAGATCCCTTGCTACTAATGGAAAAATGTAGCGGGTTTCCTCTTTCAGACTATATATCAGAATAACCAAAAGTTTGACATCCAATAGCCGATGAGTAATAATCAGTGTGCTCTAGTGGTGTCGTTAAACGAAACAAACTAACTAATATAGGCTGAGGGAGAGTTCGTTGCGCTTGTGGTATATCAACAACACATTGTTATTGTGCCTTCCGGGCTTACGAACCCATCCGCCTCAAATCGCTTTAAAAAACAAAAATTAAAAAAAATCAGTTAGAACTTGCGTGCATCAACACGAAAGGACGAATTTTTTTCAATATTATATTACGATGCACTCACTGATGCGCAATCGGTCAGGAGCGTAGCGTGATCTGGACCTGGGGGGGGGGGGGGGGGGGGGGAGGTCGAATATGAACCAAGTGGACCTTTTTCTATTTTGTTTTTACACCACCCGAAACTCCATATTTATAAACCTGTATGTTTTAGTACTGAAAGCGGACCATTTGCTTCAGCGGGTGTGTGTGTGTGTGTGTGTGTGTGTGTGTGTGTGTTTCGTCCGAACCCCCCCCCCCCCCACCAGCCTACGCCCCCGATCGATCCCTGTCGGTGGATCCATAGGGCTATTTTTAATTTCAGCCAGTGCACCACAACTGGTGTAACAAATGCCGTGGTATGTGCTATCCTGTCTGTGGGATGGTGCATATAAAATAACGAGAACAATTGAACTGAAGAATACGAGAGTGTACAGTTATCGTTCAAAACATCAAACATTAAACAATGGCAAGACGTAGCCCAGTTTTAAAGCGTTCGCTTGATGCGCGGTCGGTTTGAGATCGATCCCCGTCAGTGGGCCCATTGGGCTATTTCTCGCTCCAGCCAGTGCACTGGTACATCAAAGGCCGTGGTATGTGCTATCCTATCTATGGGATGGTGAATATAAAAGATCCCTTGCTGCTAATCGATAAAGGTAGCCCATGAAGTGGCGACAGCGGGTTTCTCCCTCAATATCTGTGTGTGGTCCATAACCATATGTCTGACGCCATATAATCGTAAATAAAATGTGTTGAGAGCGTCGTTCAATAAAACATTTGCTTCCAAACATTAAACAGGTCTGTGATCTGAAATACATTTACATTTATATAAAATGGTTGAGTTTTAATGTTTGTTTTGTTTAACGACAGCACTAGAGCATAATGATTTATTATTATTGGATATTAAACATTTGGCATTTTTGACATAATAGTCTTAGAAATGAAACCGGCTACATTTCTACAAGGGATATTTTATATGCACCATCTCACAGGCTGGAAAGCCTTTGGACAGTTGTGGTGCGCTGGTTGGAACAGGAAATCGGTATTCCTTAGATTTCGTTTTGTCTATTTTCTTTTAACTAATATACTCTTCACTAGCAGCAATATGGCGTAAAAATAATATAACAAATTCAAAAAGTGCTTGTGACTTTGACACATTCCGATGCGCGGTCGGTCTGGGATCGGTCCCCGTCGGTGGGCCCATTGGGCTATTTCTCGTTCCAGCCAGTGCGCCACGACTGGTATATAACAAAGGCCGTGGTATGTGCTATCCTTTCTGTGGGATGGTGCATATAAAAGATCCATTGTTACTAATGGAAAAATGTAGCAGGTTTTCTTTCCAAGACTATGTCAAAATTACCAAATACACCGACGATATATATATATATATATATATATATATATATATATATATATATATATATACATTCTGAACTTCATCCAAAATATTTAACTAGTGTTCATTTGTAAGTTCCTGATTATCTTTGAGAAAAAGAAACAAAACCATTTTTAAATGTATCGTTTCTCATATTCAAATCTTCCGCTGAAGTTGCTTTCTTCAAGTGGCAAATGACAGACTGCAATCACCAAATCGCAGAAATTCTATATCTAATGTTTATATACAAGTGATTGTCATACGAACTGTCTTTTCTACAACACATTCTTCGCCATAGTTACATTTATACCCCCATCCCGACCCTACCCCCTTACACCATCGCCCATCGTGGCGACATTCAACACGAGGACGTCCAAATCGCCAACGACTGCCAGAATACAATGGTTGCTATGACAACGAAAAACTACTGAAATTAAAAATATAGCAGAAACCCGAATTAAGCGTACGGCACGAAGAATCCATATTCGTCGTAAACAAATGCACGGCACAATTTTTTTTTTTCGTTCGCCCGCTTCACGAATAAACGTCCTGGGGGTTACGCGGGAATCTCACAAATTGGAAGTCGTCGACTGGCGCAATATTCTTTTTGATGGAAGGAAATAGACATCGTGATTAATTCCCGCTAACATAACATCCCGACTC
>NC_054699.1:38646737-38649237 GCF_016097555.1 Gigantopelta aegis
GTCATACAAAAGAAGTGACATTTGATACCTCCGCCATAAGAGACAGATCCCCCACCCCTACAGACGAGGACTATGTTACAACATTTACTGATGGTTTATAATTGGTCAACACTCCTGAAGCCACCTGAAGATACAGGAGTGTCACAATTCACTGCCTGCAACTAATCATGAATAAACGGTAAAGGAAGGTTGCTCTATATCAAATCAATTCTTACCGATGACAATGGTAATATTGCATTATAGATAAGAAGAAGAAGAAGAAGACGACGACGTAGACGTATCAATCCATCCAAATAGTATACAAGTAGAGTGTCAGGTTCCGTTAGTGGCCGTTATATACAGGTTCGACTCTCTCTCTCTCTCTCTCTCTCTCTCTGTGTCTCTCTCTCTTCTCTCTCTCTCTCTCTCTCTCTGTCTCGCTCTCTCTCTCTCTCTTTCTCTCTGTCTCTGTCTCTCTCTCTCTCTCTCTCTCTCTCTCTCTCTCTCTCTCTCTCTCTCTCTCTCTCTCTCTCTCTGTCTCTCTGTCTCTGTCTCTCTGTCTCTGTCTCTGTCTCTCTCTCTCTCTCTCTCTCTCTCTGTCTCTCTGTCTCTGTCTCTGTCTCTCTCTGTCTCTCTCTCTCTCTCTCTCTCTCTCTCCCCCTCTCTCTCTCTCTCTCTCTCTCTCTCTCTGTCTGTCTCTCTGTCTGTCTCATTTCTTCCTTTGTTCAATTCTCGATGAACAATTCAATCAATTCAATTCAATTTATTGCATATTACCAAACAAGCTTGTGTCAGGAAACAGTGAACAGACAAACATACAACATCAATAACAACAACAACAATTAATAATAATTACAATATTAATGTACATGACAGACGGAGAAACAAAGTTTGTATTATATTTGTATGAATAAAGTATATTATAAAAATAAATGGTTAAAGTACTTGGAAATAATTAAATTAAATGACTGCCCCACTGATAGCTGGAACAAGAACTTTACGTTTAGAAATACAGCCGTCAATAAATGTTAATACATGGTTAAGAATTTCAGCGTCACCATTATTGTATGACATAATAAATATAAATTGTAAATTGCTATTTAGAGTAGAGAAGTCGGAAAAGGAGTTTAACTTATCAAATAGTTGTTGCCTTTCAACATAATAAATAGGGCAGTCTAAAATAAAATGTTTTTCATCTTCCAGAGCTTGAGAATTACAAACAAAACAAGTCCTCTGTTCAATTAGTGTTTTAGGTTTACAGAATCTTCCAAGTTAATATGAAGATTGTGTGCACTGATTCTCATTTTAGTAAATTGTCTGCGTTGTTCGAAGTTTGGTGTGCAGAGCAGATAGTTTTCTTATTTAAACTCGAGTTCTTGTTTCAACTTACCTGTGAGGATATAAAGAGCCTTGGTTGTCCCATATTTGACTAAAGCCAAAATTTATCCACATCATTTTTATATAAAATGACCAGTTTAAATTAGATGAGTTATTATAATAATATGATTCCAAGTACGCCTTATGTACTATTGACGAACAATCATGTGTTCCCAATCTAAACCAGTATTTTGCTGCAAGGGAATGAATGAATGAATGAATGAATGTTTAACGACACCCCAGCACGAAAAATACATCGGCTATTGGGTGTCAAACTATGGTAATGCAAATAAAGTGATGATCAACATTAATATAAAAATTCATTGCTGCAAGGGGTAAGCATGTAATAAGAAGTGGGTGCTGGCCAAGTTCACCGCGTATAGCATCATGGGTGCTTCTTTTGTTAACACCAAGTAGGTATTTATAGAATTTTATTTGAATACTTTTGAATCGAATATTGAAAATAACGTCATCAGGGAACGTCCTACCCGATGACGTCACTTTATATTGGTACTTTGTTTTATTGAGAAGTATTATTTAGAAGAAAAAAACAAACAAATAATAATAATAATAAAATAAAAATAAAGTATGAAGTTTTAGTGTTATTATTAGTAAGAATGTTTTTAATTTAATTCTAAGTATTGTCTGTTATTTCTTTTACGTTCATCTGCGTACGAAAAAAAAATCACCAGCAAACGTATCTGAGAACGGCTTTGTAGATTCAGAAAGTTTGCGGATGATTTATTTTCTTCATCCCCAGATGAACGTAAACGAAATAGAAGACAATACTTAAACATATACGCAAAGAGGTTATTCACAGAATATTTTTCGGTATCGTCAATAACCGAAGTAGCAGTGACCTCGATTAATTTACATCTTATTTGCAAAGTTATCAAATTCCAAAAGTATGTGATCTGAAAAATATCACATACTTATATTACACTGGATATGCTAACTATTATATGATATATATCTTTATAAAATAAAAATATTCGGCGCGTATCGATTCTTTGTTCAATCTAATTAAAATTAGCTCCACTATTACATGTGGATCTAACAGCAGCCCGTTGGAGCTCATGTCCAGTTGACCTTTCATTCGACCAATCAAAACCTTACTTGCAAAATCATGGCAGTAATTTGAAAT
>NC_054699.1:38654237-38659237 GCF_016097555.1 Gigantopelta aegis
CGGTGAATGTTTTCTTGTGTGGTATATCGGTGAATGTTTTCTTCTGTGGTATATCGGTGAATGTTTTCTTCTGTGGTATATCAGTAAATGTTTTCTTGTGTGGTATATCGGTGAATGGTTTCTTGTGTGGTATATCAGTGAATGGTTTCTTGTGTGGTATATCAGTGAATGTTTTCTTGTGTGGTATATCAGTGAATGTTTTCTTGTGTGGTATATCGGTGAATGTTTTCTTGTGTGGTATATCGGTGAATGTTTTCTTGTGTGGTATATCAGTGAATGGTTTCTTGTGTGGTATATCGGTGAATGTTTTCTTGTGTGGCATATCGGTGAATGTTTTCTTGTGTGGCATATCGGTGAATGTTTTCTTGTGTGGCATATCGGTGAATGTTTTCTTGTGTGGCATATCGGTGAATGTTTTCTTGTGTGGTATATCGGTGAATGTTTTCTTGTGTGGCATATCGGTGAATGTTTTCTTGTGTGGTATATCGGTGAATGTGTTCTTGTGTGGTATATCGATGAATGTTTTCTTGTGTGGTATATCGGTGAATGTTTTCTTGTGTGGTATATCGATGAATGTTTTCTTGTGTGGTATATCGGTGAATGTTTTCTTGTGTGGTATATCGGTGAATGTTTTCTTGTGTGGTATATCGGTGAATGTGTTCTTGTGTGGTATATCGATGAATGTTTTCTTGTGTGGTATATCGGTGAATGTTTTCTTGTGTGGTATATCGATGAATGTTTTCTTGTGTGGTATATCGGTGAATGTTTTCTTGTGTGGTATATCAGTAAATGTTTTTTCACTGATAAGAGATATCTGTAGTAGCTCCAACTTGCTAACATTTTTTTCTTCTATGTAAACAAATCTTGCAATGGCTACAATCTAAAGACTCTTTAACTGGTGCAACAACTGGTCAAAAGCCGTGGTATGTGCTTTCCTGTCTGTGGGAAAGTGCATATAAAAGATCCCTTGCTGCATTAGGAAAAACGTAGCGGGTTTCCTCTGATGACTACGAGTCAGAATTAACAAATATTTGACATCCAATAACTGATGATTAATCAATTAATGTGCTCCAGTGGTGTCGTTAAGCAAAACAAACTTTAACTGTTTATAAATGTGACGGCAGCGGGTTTCCACTCGTTTTCTTTCTTTCTCAACCATGTGTCGAAATAGTCATGTTACACACCACATTGTCGTACTTTAACGTGCACAGCTGTCGTTAAATATACATGTGTGTGCGTGTGTGTGTGTGTGTGTGTGTGTGTGTGTGTGTGTGTGTGTGTGTGTGTGTGTGTGTGTGTATGCATGCATGCATGCATGCATGCCTGCATACATACATACATACATACATACATCAATACATACACACACATATATAATATAATATGTTAGTGTGTGTATATATATATATATATATATATATATATATATATATATATATATATATATACACACACACACTAACATAAACTATTATCGATAGTGCTGCTTTAAGAGTGTACGTACCGCACCGTACACGAATCGTGACCTACGGAAAGACCACGTGACCCTGTCAACACAGACGGAGTAATCGATACGCCAGTTGGAATGTGTATTTACTGCACAGTTTTATTATTTTACACCAATTATTTTACACCAATATCCGTTTACATCTGTTTCGAAGTAAATTTCCCATTTGTATTAACTTACAGATGAAATAGATGACAACGTCATTAAATCGGTTTTATTTGCATACAGTAAACGGACATAAACCTTTCTGCATTAGGAAAATGTAGCGGGTTTCCTCAGTTGACTACGAGTCAGAATTACCAAATGTTTGACATCCAATAGCCAATGATTAATTAATTAATGTGCTCTAGTGGTTTTGTTAAACAAAACACATTTCTTTAACTGATGCAATGCATACATCATGATCACTGTAGATAACAACAACAGGAACCGGAAATAATAATAACACAGGAATTGAAAATTAAACTGGAAATGATGCACTACAGATAATAATATAAGACTTCTATAACTTCTTTAAATTTAACTCAGTCGGTTCAGTGCTCGCTCGAGTTGCTTACATAACAGGATCGAACCACCTCGGTGGATCCATTCAGCTGATTTTGATTTTTGTTCTCGGTCCAACCAGTGAACCACAACCAGAAAAAAGCCGTGGTGTGTGCTATCCTGTGTGTGGGAAAGTGCATATGAAAGATCCCTTGCTGCATTAGAACAAATATAGAGGGTTTTCTCTTATGACTACGAGTCAGAAATACCAAATGTTTGACATACAATAACCGATGATTAATTAATCAATGTGCTCTAGTGGTGTCGTTAAACAAAACTTAATATATTTAAATAGCTCAAACAGGATTTGGTCTCCCAGTAATTCCGTACGTACGAAAACATATAAGGTAACAAAAAAAAAAGAAGAAGTTTAAAACACATTTAGTATACAGCCACTGATATTTGACGCAGAAGAAGTATGTAGTAACACATATTATCTTTCCCTTTCTAACAGGCTGGTAGGTACTGGGTTCGGATCCCAGTCGAGGCATGGGATTTTTAATCCAGATACCGACTCCAAACCCTGAGTGAGTGCTCCGCAAGGCTCAATGGGTAGGTGTAAACCACTTGCACCGACCAGTGATCCATAACTGGTTCAACAAAGGCCATGGTTTGTGCTATCCTGCCTGTGGGAAGCGCAAATAAAAGATCCCTTGCTGCTAATCGGAAGAGTAGCCCATGTAATGGCGACAGCGGGTTTCCTCTCAAAATCTGTGTGGTCCTTAACCATATGTCTGACGCCATATAACCGTAAATAAAATGTGTTGAGTGCGTCGTTAAATAAAACATTTCTTTCTTTCTTTCTTTCCCTTTCTAGAGCAGTAATAACTTTAGTCTCGTTTGTGAATGTTCCTGTACATATTGATAGAGCAGTCAATAATATATTTGTCTCCACACCCTTGTACATTAGTCAGTAGTCTCCTTCAAACCAGCTCCGCAAGGCTCAATGGGTAGGTGTAAACCACTTGCACCGACCAGTGATCCATAACTGGTTCAACAAAGGCCATGGTTTGTGTTATCCTGCCTGTGGGAAGCGCAAATAAAAGATCCCTTGCTGCTAATCGGAAAGAGTAGCCCATGAAGTGGCGACAGCGGGTTTCCTCTCAAAATCTGTGTGGTCCTTAACCATATGTCTGACGCCATATAACCGTAAATAAAATGTGTTGAGTGCGTCGTTAAATAAAACATTTCTTTCTTTCTTTCGTTCAAACCAGTGCACCACAACTGGTCAAAGGCCGTGGTATGTGCTTTCTGTCTGTGGGAAAGTGCATATATAAGTAGCGGGTTTCCTCCATCCGATGGCGATGATTAATTAATCAATGTGTTCTAGAAGTGTCGTTAAACAAACCAAACTTTAACATTATTCAGTAGATGTATACATTATCAGCACTGAGAATTGATACAGTTCGTAGTAACCTAGAATAATGACTGCTATCTGTGTCTAATCTGCGTTCAGCGACAGCGAATAGCGCTAACGTTTGCGGTCTGTTATATTGGTTACCCATGCCACCATTCGATTTATATTGCAGTGCTTGAACCAGTTGTACCTCCAGCCCTAGACTGATCCCCATAGTAGCCGAAAGAAAATAGTTTGTTTTACATCTTTGTATACTATTAAAGGTGTTATCTCAAAGTGACAAAACGGCGGATTTCCGCCAAAACTATTCATTAACTTTTGCTTTGAAATATAAACATTATACCTTCAGTCATACACCTATAATGAATTACAACTAAATAATTTCATTAACTAGGTGAAAACAAAGGTATTTTTATTGGAAAATCATCAGTGGATGACCAACGAATTTGGGCGCATTCGATTGAGACAAAAGTGGCACTTGTAACTGTGAAATAACACCTTTGAAAAGGAAACAAGTTCCCAACCCCTACACCAGACGTTTTCTGGTACACGATTCACATGTTTAAACGATCGTGAACAATAAATCAATCGATATAGTACATTATGTTTTGTTGGATTGCAAATGCAATATTTTTTAGAGACATGAGCGACTCACACCACGTGACACCTTTTTCATCTGAACACAAAACCCTTCACCGGAGCGCGTGCGCCGAGAGACGACGTCGCGACACGTGCATTACACGTGACTACTGACAGTTTTGGGCTGACGTCAGTTCAGAGAAGAAAGGACGCGTGTTGGTGTCAATAAGACGATATATTTGATTGCGGCTCCACGTGCTTCCAGTTGTGCCATTCATTGTCGTCTGCTTCCTATATAGGAATTAGAAAAGAAACCCAGAGACAAATCGATGGACGGATGGATGAACGGATGGATGGATGAATGAATGAATGAATGAATGAATGGACAAATAAATTAATAAATGGATGGATGGGCGAATGAATGAATGGACAGATGAATGGATGAATTAATGAATGAATGGACGAATGGATGAATAGATGAATGGATGGATGGATGAATGAATGAATGGACGAATGGATGAATAGATGGATGGGTGGATGAATGAATGAATGAACCAATGGATGAATAGATGGATGGGTGGATGAATGGACGAATGGGTGAATAGATGAATGGGTGGATGAATGAATTAATTAACGAATAAATGAATGGATGAACGAACGAATGCACGAATGACTGAATGAACGAATGAATGAATGAATCAATCAATGAACGAATTAATTGACTTACTGACTGACTGACCGACGGACGGACGCACGAAAGAATAAATGGATGGATCAATTGGGAGGAGTGGGACGGACCCGGAAGGGGGTGGAGTGATGGACAAACAGGCAAGCAGGCAGGCAGGCAGGCAGGTAGGCAGGCAGGCAGGCGATTAGAAACTAAAGGGTCAACATGTATTTCATATGCCCGCTATTTCAACCAATAACCCACGATTGGTATATTTAAAAAATGTCTTTCTGCTAATAGAAACATGTAGCGGGTTTCCTCTAAAGACTACTTGCCAGAATTATCAA
>NC_054699.1:38666737-38734237 GCF_016097555.1 Gigantopelta aegis
TTAACTGGTCCAGTTGTGGATAACTTGAGAAAGTTTGTGTTTGCTTCACGACACCACTAGAGCACACTGATTTGTTAATTATCGGCTATTGGATGTACTTCAGATATAGAGAAGAAATAGTGATGATGCTGACGATGATGATGATGACGAAGATGATGATGATCCAAATGATGACAACGATGATGATGATGTTAATGATAATGGTGATGATGATGATGATGGTAACAATGATGGTGATGATGATGATGATGATAATGGTAATGGTGGTAATAATAATGGTGATAATGATGATGATAATGGTGGTAATAATGATGGTGATAATGATGGTGTTGATAATGGTGAAGGTGGTAATAATAATGGTGGTAATAATGATGGTGGTGACGATGATGATGATGATGGTGGTGATAATGATAGTGGTAATAATGATGGTGGTGATGATAATGATGATGGTGGTAATGGTGATGATGGTGGTGATAATGGTGATGGTGGTGATAATGATGATGATGGTGGTGATAATGATGATGATGGTGATGGCAATGCTGCTGCTGCTGATGAGGATGACGTAGGCAAAAACGTTGGGTTACACTACTGTATATCACACTTAAAAACATTACAACATACGAGTATCAGATATTGTATATATATATACTCTTCAAAAAAGTAGGGGAACATGAAACATTAGTGTTAATATCAACTATTAGAAGGAACATACGTTTTGACCACAGACATCCTAGTAAAGAACGTTCAGGTCTGTTTATCAACACACCGAAACACATTCCATAGTTTGCACATGCATCAAGCAGTTGCCCCGTACACGTACGTGGGGTGTCATTCTCGATTTTGACAATTTCCAGAAATGTCGATTAATCACCGTGGAACATTATTTCTGTCAATCCTTCTCATTCTGTTGATCATACAGTTGTTATTGTTTTGTTTTTAGTCATTTTTATGCGATTTACTGATAAAAAAACCTTCAACTTTCAAATTTCACTTTTGACCCCAATCGTCCTTCAAGATCTTTGGTGGTCATAAAACCTACTGTAATACTGAACTACCGGTTGTAATGTTTGCCAAATTAATTCACTATTATCATATAACCATTCCCAACAGCTAATATACCTTACAATTTTGGCAATTGTAAATTCTTATAAGAGTTCCCCTACTTTTTTTAGGAGTATATGTGTAAGAACTTGAGAATTAAAATCTGTTAATATTTTACATATGTAATAAAAAGGAGAATTAACTTGACCTGTGACACGAAGAGGTAAAAGGTTTAAACGTTTCTTCCAGCAAACGTGGTCGTCTTGCCTTGTAAGCTTTTTTTTCTTCTAAATTGGACACATTCGAATGTTTTCAGCCACGACTTGCGTAAGCCGGAGAGTCCAGATATTACACCTAATCAAGTCGACTTTTAGAAAGTAGCATACGACGTCCAAATAGCAGTCAATTTAGCTGATTGGACGAACCATAATCTTCCCCGTCGTCCATCAATATCGAGACTATAGCACTCCAACTAATTTGAAGGTCGGCCTCTAATGGGGTGCGACTAAACAGTCTGAGTTATTAGGTTTTCCACGCAGAAGAGTCTTCCCGTTTAACGATCGCGGCAGACGTGCTCGGCAGACGGCACCGCCATATCTCAATTTGCCAAAAACCGTTCCGTTGTCGTAAAATTCTGGCAAAGGTGACACACAGGGCTAAAAGTTTAAATGTAAAAGTATTAATTCCTGTGTATGCTCTGTGTAAGTGTCAACTTAAAGTTAGACCGATAGGAATTTATGGACGAGCAAAGTGGGTACAGGCTTTCAAATGATCGCAAACATTGTGCTGTCAGTTATTTCAGTGTGAACCAATTTTAGTGGCTTCAAGAAACGAAATTTCCTACAGAGTGTACGATTTCGTGAATTTAAGCATTAGAACACTAAAATAACAATACAGTGAACATAATGACCACCACCACCACCACCACCACTACTACTACTACCACTACTACTACTGCTACTACTTCTACTACTACTATTACCTCTACTGCTACTACAACCTCTACTACCTCTACTACTATTTTTACTACTACTACTACTATTATTAATTCTTTAATCACTATTATCAATACTTCTACTACCACCACTACTACACCAACAATTACTGCTACTACTACGACCAGTACCATATCGTTATTACTGTCATAAACTAACTGTTTTAACTATTTCATAACTTCAGTTATGACTCTTTCTGCTTGTTTTTTTTCCTTGATGATGTAATATATATATATATATCTGTATGTATGTATGTATGTATGTATGTATGTATGTATGTATATATGTATGTATATATATATATATATATATATATATATATATATATACATGTATTAATTTCATGTAATTATTTTTATTGTATTTTTTTATCAACAGAATATTTTGACGAAATCAACGGAAATGTGTATCCCACGAATACACGTACGTATGTTTGTAGTAATAACCGATTTGAAGATACTCTGTTAGCAGTGTGCGTTTCACGTGGTGCTATTGTATATTAATATACTTATTAACAGAGTTGGAATTGGCGTTCAATGGCGATGTTATCTTCTGAGTTCGTGCGAGTAGTGTCATGTTAGACTCACGGCGGGAATCGAGGCTGCGTAATTAGAAAACACAGACATGAACGCAGTCACCGGAAGTAGCAGCACCACGACATGGACTGCGTTCAGCCAGACAGAGCGGAACTGGTCGTGGTCGAGTAAGGACCGCTTGGCCGTGCGCGTGTACATGTCGACTGAAAGGTCAGGCATACCCCCTCTGCTCCCCTCACTCCCCCGATCTGCCCTCCGGCTACCATGGGGATCAATCTAGGGCTGGAGGTACAACTGGTTCAAGCACTGCAATATAAATCGAATGGTGGCATAGGTAACCATTAAACCATAGGTAACCGTTAGCGCTACTCACTGTCGCTGAACGCAGATTAAACACAGATAGCAGTCATTATTCTAGGTCACTACGAACTGTATCAATTCTCAGAGCAAGCTAAGAACAGCAGTGCAACAACATCGAATTCCAAGAGAAAACCCCCATCATAAAAACAATCATGAGATCACCAAAAAAACAAAGACAGCTACCATCTCCTAACTAGACAACAGCAGGTCACACTCTTTCGTCTCCGCACTGGACATAACAGGCTGAACTCACACATGCACAGGAAGTTCCGCCTTGCTTCCTCGCCTATATGCATATGCGGTCAAGAAGACCAGACAACAGACAACATCCTCCAGAGATGTCCGCAGCAGCAGAAGGTCAGGGAGGAGATCTGGCCTCACCAAGAATCTCTTGCTACCAAGCTCTATGGCAACAAGGAGAACCTAGAGAGGACGATGCTCTTCATCGTACGATCAAATTTAGAAGTGTAGTCAGCGAACGCAAAGAAGAAGAAGTGGTGATAGCAGTCATTATTCTAGGTTACTACGAACTGTATCAATTCTCAGTGCTGATAATGTATACACCTACTGAATAATGTTAAAGTTTGGTTTGTTTAACGACACTTCTAGAACACATTGATTAATTAATCATCGCCATCGGATGGAGGAAACCCGCTACATTTTCCTAATGTAGAAATGCATCTTATATATGCACTTTCCCACAGACAGAAAAGCACATACCACGGCCTTTGACTAGTTGTGGTGCACTGGTTTGAACAAAGAAAGAAAGAAAGAAATGCTTTATTTAACGACGCACTCAACACATTTTATTTACGGTTATATGGCGTCAGACATATGGTTAAGGACCACACAGATTTTGAGAGGAAACCCGCTGTCGCCACTTCATGGGCTACTCTTTTCATTAGCAGCAAGGGGTCTTTTATTTGCGCTTCCCACAGGCAGGATAACACAAACCATATAATTGGTTATAAATGTGAGTGTGTTGGTTGTAAACAAAATTAGTTTCATCTGGGCAAAAAAATGAATGTAATTCTATTTCATCTAGTACCACTGTGTCATGTAGCCTTGTGCTTGAATCATGAATAAAGTACTGAAATGTTGTGCGAAACTAAGGGTGTTACAAAAAACATCTTGTTATACCGAAAATGAGCAATGAAAGGGCAGGACGTAGCTCGGTGGTACAGCGCTCGCCTGATGCGCGATCGATCTAGGATCGATTCCCGTCGGTGGGCCCATTGGGCTATTTCTCGTTCCAGCCAGTGCCCCACAACTGGTGTAAAAAAAGGACGTAGTATGTATTATCCTGTCTGTGGGATAGTGCATATAAAAGATCCCTTGCTGCTAATCGAAAAGAGTAGCCCATGAAGTGGCGACAGCGGGTTTCCTATCTCAATATCTGTCTGTTGTCCTTAACTGTATGTCCAATGCCAAATAACTGTAAATAAAATGTGTTGAGTGCGTCGTTAAATAAAACATTTCCTTCCTTCCTACACTGATTTGCGGATTAAATGTTTCAAAGCGTATTATTGGAAGAAACCATCTACATTCAAATTAATTCAGTTACTTAGTATTCAAAATGTTAAGCAGCTTCATAATCTAGGAAGATTTTTTGTTGAAACTACTAATCGTAGAGAACTATCTATTTCATGAGTGCGTGAACATCTTTTATTTTGAATTTAATCAGCTTATAAGAAATTGTTGTCCAGTGGATACATGCATATAATTGTGAAGCCCAAAAGTTCGCAGAACTTTATTTATTTATTTATTTATTTATGTAATCAATCATTAATTCATTTTTATTTCGATCTGTTTGGTTATTTATTGTACACAATCTATCTTGGCTCAGCTCTACACAATTAAAGGGAGTTTGTTACCATTGTAAGATCTTTTCGACCAACTGAACATTTTTAATCACAAAAAATGACAGATTAAATACATTTTCCTGTTTAAAATATCACTGTCTGTTTGAACAAGGTATTTGTTGTGTCCTAGTGTTTGCAGTAATCCAAACCAGATTTTACCTTCCAATAATTTCATACGTACGAAGAAATCTCACCTTTTTTTTTTTACTCCAGAAAATAGCATACACATCTCAAGGTTTAATTTGTATAGTGTTTCATTTGTTTATTAAAAGTAGTGCCCCTCAGAATTTTGATTAGGATACGACCCTGAACGCATAGACATTACAAAAAAACAACAACACATAAAATAAAATAAAATAAAATACAGTAAAATCAACTGAACTGAAATAAAATAAAAGTAAAAAAAAAAAAATAATAATAACAATGAAAATAATAATAATTAAAAAAAAAAAAAAAAATAATAATAACTATCCGGAAGTTCCTATTTTGGTGCAGTGCAACCGACAGTGAGTTCACCCACTGATGGAAAGGCTGATTTAGAAAACAATAAAGATGAAAAACAGAGATTTACTCGGTCATTATAACAAACAGATGTTGCAGCGAAATAACGATCAATCTTCTCACCCAATATTAGGACAGACTTTAGAAAATCAGATTTTCATCAGTTATAAATACTCTGATTTAGAACGAGACTTTGTGAGATAAACAAAATGAATGTTTGTTTAAGGACACCCCAGCACACTTTAAACTACGGGTATTTGGTGTTTAACAAATGTGTATTTGAAAACTTCGGTTACAGAGTGAGAGGAAATCCAATGCAGCCAGATATGCATGGATTCTTTAAAACTTAATGTATCCACTTTCTCACAAAAATAGAAATACGGAGAGAGAGAGAGAGAGAGAGAGAGAGAGAGAGAGAGAGAGAGAGAGAGAGAGAGAGAGAGAGAGAGAGAGAGAGAGAGAGAGAGAGATAGAGAGAGAGAATGAAAAAGAGACACACACACACACACACACACACACGAAATATCATATGATGAGGGAGATACAGACAAACATACGCACAACATTACAGGGAATGAATCGTTTTGGTACTAAAAATCATTATATTTGCGACGCAAATCTACTGTCACAAACTACAGTTTCAACACGAGACCGCTGACAAACGTCGGAGAGCATGAACAGGTAGTTTTAATTGGTCATCGCGTTAATTAGCGCCTCACGCCTAGTCTAATAGTGCGTTCTGTGATCGAGCGATAAGAAAACGTTATCGTCAGTAAAGATGTGTAAAGCAGACGCTAATTAGCGATGATGTCTCCCCATCGATGGCCGCGACGCTGTGACGTCGTGCACTACCGCCGCTATCACGACGTATCTCAACAAGCTGTTGTCGGGTTCACCGCGGGAGAGGACACTGCGCAGTTCAGAATTAATGGTCTCGAGCGACAATTTGTTTTTATCTACACTCGACATTGTAATCGAGGCGGCGGTAACTAGTGCATTTATTTGTTTCAAGTGAAATGAATGTATTTTATTAACGTTTAGTATTCAGGGCCGTACCTAGCCTAGGCTAATTAGGGGAGTGGGTGGTTCAAAGGATTCAGGGCCGTACCTAGCCTAGGCTAATTAGGGGAGTGGGTGGTTCAAAGGATTCAGGGCCGTACCTAGCCTAGACTAATTAAGGGAGCGGGTGGTTGAAATGATTCAGGGCCGTATCTAGCCTAGACTAATTAAGGGAGTGGGTGGTTGAAATGATTCAGGGCTGTATCCAGCCTAGGATAATTAAGGGAGCGGGTGGTTGAAATGATTCAGGGCCGTATCCAGCCTAGGCTAATTAGGGAAGTGGGTGGTTCAAATGATTCAGGGCCGTACCTAACCTAGGCTAATTAGGGGAGTGGGTGGTTGAAATGATTTAGGGCCGTATCCAGCCTAGGATAATTAAGGGAGCGGGTGGTTGAAATGATTCAGGGCCGTATCCAGCCTAGGCTAATTAGGGAAGTGGGTGGTTCAAATGATTCAGGGCCGTACCTAACCTAGGCTAATTAGGGGAGTGGGTGGTTGAAATGATTTAGGGCCGTATCCAGCCTAGGCTAATTAAGGGAGTGGGTGGTTGATTCAGGGCAGCTAAAGAAAATAACAACAATAACAAATATAATAAATAAATAAATGAAGAAAAAACCAACAACCAAAAACAGACAAGGCTAAACGACATTGATTTATTAATCATTGGATATAAAATATTTCATAATTGTGACACGTAGTCTTAGAGAAAACCCGCTGATTGGGACCGGTGTGCGTGTGCGTGTGCGTATGTGTGTGCGCGTATGCGTGCGTGCGTATGTGTGCTTGTGTGTGTGTGTGTGTGTGTGTGTGCTTGTGTGTGTGCGTGTATGTGTGTGCACGTGCGTGTGTGTGCGTGCGCGTGTGTGTGTGTGTGTGTGCGTGCGCGTGTGTATATGTGCGTGGGTGCGTGTGTGTGTGCGTGTGTGTGCGTGCGCGTGTGTGTGCGTGCGCGTGTGTGTGTGTGTATGTGTGCGTGTGTTCGTATGTGTGCGTGTGTGTGTGTGCGTGTGTGTGTGTGTGTGTGTGTGTGTGTGTGTGTGTGTGTGTGTGTGTGTGTGTGTGTGTGTGTGTGTGTTCAGAGAATGGATCCCCTGATGTGGTTCGATTCTTCGACACCAGCATCTCCGGCCCGCAAAACGAAACGAAACAAAACAAACCATACCTGGCTGATGGAAGGCGACGAGGAAATGAACTGTTCAGACGGAGTCTAACACGTGACTAAACCAAAATCCAACCTGGTGATCCGCTGCCCTTTTGGTTGTCACTAATTGGCGAAACATTTCGAAAGACACCCTCTTGACGGCCACCAGAGGGCGCTGTTGATCACCGGCGGTTTGTGTAAGCGAGCCGAGACCCGAGCTAATGATTTGTCTTAGGAGGGGGCTTAAATAAAGGGCAAACACACACTCCGTATTTTAACTGGTTTTCTGCCATTTTTCAAAAACCTGCAAGTTAACTCTCAAATAATGGTTTCCAAGAAAAAAACACAAAAGCACTATGTGCAACCTTTATCTCAAGAGGTGGAATTGGAAAAACACAACAGTGACCTTTGAAGATGAGAGGTGAAAATGACTTCTTAACGTTGTCGCTGGGCGCGAACTCAAGCACGAGAGTATATATGTCTTTGTCATATGATCTACTACCTATAATTCCTCTCACAGCACTGAAATAAACCAGTAAGCAGGTTGGGCAAATTTTCATCGGTTGCGGACGTTTCGTACCCGATTTGTTTCGTCCCCTGGCCATTTAGGAAGCATTTATATTTCTTATTTAATGTATTCTTTAACAATCTTTAAAGGGACATTCCTGAGTTTGCTGGATTGTAAGATGTTTCCGACTAATGAAATATTTCTACAAATAAACTTGCATATTAAAAATATATTTTCTTGTTTAGAATATTAGTGTCTGCATATTCAGTGTGTTTCTGGTCGTCTTAATATTTGTAAGAAGCCCAAACTGGATTTTGTCTTCAAATAATTTCGTACGTACGAAAAAAAAAAAAAAAATTGAAGAAATAAATGAAATTTAACGTAGTACAAACATTAGAACTATCAGAAACACGTTTATTATACAGCCACTGATGGTTTATGCAAAACAATATATTTGATATGTAATTACAATCGTTAAAACATCTCTGTTAGTCCATAACATCTTAAAAATTGCAGCAAACTCAGGAATGTCCCTTTAATAGTTTTATACTATTTAATACAGTATTTGTTAATCTCAATAAAACATATTATAAACATAAAATGGCAGTGTGCACGAAACGTCACTTCTTTCTTTCTTTCTCTGTCTATTTATCTGTCTATCTATGCTTCTGTCTTCCTCTCTTTTTCTTCCAGCCAGAGCACCACGACCTGTATATCAAATACCGTGGTATGTGCTATATTATCTGTGAGCTGATGCGTATAAAATATCCATTGCTACCAATGGAAACATGTAGCGGATTTTCTCTTAAATATTATATGTCAAAATGACCAAATGTTTGACATCCAATAGCTGATAATTAATAAATCAATGTGCTCTAGTGGTGTCGTTAAACAAAACAAAGAAAAATCGTCGTCGTATTCCCCTAATCATTCCCTGAGCGTGTTTCTGTGGACGATCTGTCCATTTCCTTAGACTTTAAGACCATATGTCAAAATGACCAAATGTTTGACATCCATTAGCCGATGATTAATAAATCAATGTGTTCTACTGGTGTCTTTAAACAAAATAAACTTTAACTTAAACATATTCACAGAAATCATTTACGTAAAACTAAATTAGGTTTTTTCACGTTTACTATTCGTATTTAGCACATATCTTATTCCTCTAGCCTTATGGCGAGATTCTTCCCATTACTAGATCTATAACTCGGCGATCAATGTCATCTACAGACGAGTTTTCTTTGCGTGTGACGTGTTGTGTTCCTAAACGATATAGACAAACAAAGAAACAGACATTGAGACGCAGGTAATTACCAACAGACACGCAACATCAAAATGTATACTTTCCTCTCGAAACCTAAGCGGTATGAATAAAGTTAAATATTAAATTCAATAACATTTATTCGCCGAAATTAGCCGATTTCGCACGATTGTTCTTCGTGTCAATATCTGCGGAAGGTGTAAAATGTCCACATATTGTTTAGAATACTGGCTGTGTACATTGAACCTTGTCAGTTTCAACACGCTAATTACGACCAGTGTCGAATACTCGATATTGTTCAATGTGTTGTGAATCGTGAAGAGTTGAGTCCAATAAAATGTTGCCAGTCACCGAACTTCCATCGTCTTCATCTGCCGCGAATAAAGTGTGCCTGACCCACGACACTATATAACGATTGCCGGTAATAGGTGAGAATGGTAGGTGGTTGCAGGTGCCTCACGACAATACCAGAAGAGCCAACACTTTCTGCACTGGTCAGATTAATGAATGGTGATGACACGAATGGCCATACGAGACAAGCACATGATCTGATTGTAGAGACAAGGACTGGAATGTAAAAGTGAACAGTAAAGGAACCGTCTCACCGGGAGGCCCCCCCCCCCCCCCCAAGACAAAAGAAAATAAGAACGAAAAAGAAAAAGAAAAGAAGAAAAACAAATCCCACTCTAATACCAAACAAAACAAACAACAATAACAAAACCCACAGCAAAACCAAGCAAACAAACAAACACGGAAAACCCCCCACCCAAAACCATAAAAAAAAAAAATAATAATAAAATAAATAATAATAATAATAATAATAATAATAATAAAACACAGAAAAAAGAAAAGAAAAAACACACCAACAAACAACAGCAAACGCGAAACAACCAAAACAAAACTACTCCCACTCTGTCAAAATGAAAAAAAAAAAAAAAAAAAAGAATAAAGAAAAAACCAAGAAAATAATATTACGCGAACAAACCATCAAAAACAATACAAAAAAACCCCCAACAACAATACGCAAAGATTTCTGAAGAAAAATATGACATCTAATGTATTAAATACCGTTTCGTAATTGTATAAAATATAATAATAATAATAATAATAATAATAACAATAACAATAATAATAAAGTTTTGTTTTTGTTTTGTGTTTAATAACACAACTAGAGCACATTGATTTATAATTGGCTAACTAAAAATATTGGTATTTCTGACATATAGTCTTATAGAGGAAACCTGCTACATTTTCCCCCATTAATAGCAAGGGATCCCACAGCCTGTGATATACCAGTCGTGGTGTACTGGCTGGAACGAGAAATAGCCCAATGGGCCCACTGACGGGGATCGATCTTACACCGACCGCGCAGCAAGCGAGCGCTTTACCACTGGGCTACGGCCCGCCCCTAGTAATACCAACCCCTCCAAATCCTCCCCCCCCTCAAAAAAAAACCCCACAACCAAACCCAACAACCCTAAATCAAATTACAGCTTCCCTATATAACATTTACAAATAAACTGTGACAATGAAACCATTACTGATTGTCATAGTAATTAACTGTTCAGGTGCACTGTGGACAATGCATTTATAGCGAGTCTTTTGAACAATCTATTATGACCGCAATATTGGTCATTTAACACTTACAACTAACCACCTTAATGTGATGAAAGGATCGCACCTATGTTACCGTGTCAGCCCAGTATATCTCACAATATAATATATATCTCCTCTTTTTTTTTCAAGAAACACCATTACATTTGAAACAACTCATTTACTTTTTATCTATTCTGGTAAAGAAAATTAAATAAACACTTATGAGTATTGCAAACAAAAAAAACCCCGTATGCGGGCCAATAAAATAACTGTGAAATCTCTATGGACAAATTGCTTCTTTTCACGTCCCCTGTAGACCACTACAATCGCCGCGAAGACCAACAATGGCTCCCCCAATAAACGTGGCACGAATGGAGAAAATGGAAGTACAGACGCATTGATGAAATGTTTTGTGTTCACTTTGAAAGAACTGTTGATCTTCTTCTGGGAAAACCCACTAACCTATATTGCTTTGTAAATAAACACGTGTTGACATCAATAATGAACAAATGAACTGGTCTTCGTAGTGTAGAGGGTTAAGCCATCGGTCTTGAGATTGGTAGGTACTGAGTTCTCATCCTGGTACCAGCTCAAGACTACTCTCAGACATAGGATCGATCTCCGTCGGTGGACCCATTGGACTATTTCTTGTTCCAGCCAGTGCACCATGACAGATATATACTCTGAATTAACAAAACTCAAAGTTTGTTTTATTTAACGACAAACCCGCTATATTTTTCCATTTGTAGCAATAATCTTTTATATACACCTTCCCACAGACAGGACAACACAAGCCACAGTCTTTGATATACCAGTCGTGGTGCACTGGCTAGAACGAAACATAGCCAATGTGCCCACCGTCGGGGATCGATCCTAAACCGACCGCGCAGCAAGCGAATGCTTTACCACTGTGTTACGTCCCGCCCTACGTTTAATGCTGTATTATTGTATTATTATCGTTGAACTTTTGTACACACGATGAGACGTAAATAAAGAATTTGTATGTCTGTCTGTCTTGAACCGTAACTGGATATAAGCCATAATAATAATAATAATAATAATAATAAATATGAGGAAGATGATGATGATAATAATAACAATGAACAAATATTATTAACATTATTATCTTTATTATAATCAATATTATTAATATTATTTACATTATGTACATTATTATTAGTAGTAGTAACATCATCATTATTATTAAAATTATTATTATTATTAACACTATTATTATTATTATCATTATTATCATTATTATTATTATCTCCTTTCTCTTCTCTCCCGCACATTATATGTCTGTCTGTGTGTCTGATTCTCGTTCTCTCTGTCTGTCTATCTGTCTGTCTGTCTGTCTGATTCTCGTTCTCTCTCTCTCTCTCTGTCTGTCTGTCTGTCTGTCTGTTTCTCTCCTGGTAAATGATTATTCTCTGAACCTGCACTTGAATTGGATATATAAGCAAGATAATATAAACTAAAAACTAAACGATATTTTGAACGTGCCACCCGGATACTTATCCAGTGCTTATGTTTTTATGTTGTTGTTTTTTCAATCTTCTTCTATTTATAATTATGGCGATGTCGGATTACGCCAGGGCGCTGCTGCACCTGTGTATACATACAGCGAGAACGTCGATTTGAATAAGTAAATTACATATGATATGGCACAAAGACGACACTGGGCTCCTCGCGCTCTCCTAGCTTCACACAGCCGCTCACAGACAATGCCAGTCAGTGTCTTACCCCTCCGGCTACAGGTTGCAATTTAGCTACATTATTTGTGTTTAATTCCACCGCTCAACGCGGTCAGTTCACAAACATAATGCGACTATCCGAGAAGCGGGATAGAGTCGCGCAGCCCCGAACCCCGTCCCGCCCCAATGTTCCAGTCTTACGATCACCAGGGTACGATCTGGATCAGTGGGTAGAGCGCTTGCTTGTGGTGCGTGCGCCGTAGGATTGACCCACTTCAATGGACTTATTCGCTCAATGTTACATATAAAACATCACTTGCCGCTAGTAGAAAAATGTAGCGGGTTTCGTGTAAGACTACGTGTCAAAAATTAATCAAATTTAATAAAATAAACGTGCTTTAGTGGTGTCATTAAACAAAACAAACTCTAACTTTTAATTGAAGATCTCCGGTCAAACCGGTTTTAACACTCTAACCATCTACAAACTCATGTTGTTGTTTTTCAGCAGATATATTTAATATAGATGAATTATGATTAGTTTATTGTCAGAATAGAAAAGAACTTTATAGCCATTGGTAAAGCGCTCAAATTCGCTCAAATTAATTCAATGGCAAGAATTTATTAAAACATACGTCGTCACGTCAGTCTTTTAAATCTTGGTCACTAAGTTGCAAACCCAATATAAAAAATAAAACCCATACAAAACACAAAAGATGAAAATAACCTAACCCCCCCAAAAAACAACCTTCCCTCCAAAAATCTCTCAACTCACAACAACAACAACAACAAAACCCTAACAAAAAGCGAAAAACACAACAATAATAAACAATAACAAAAAACAACAACAACAATAAATTCAGAAAAAAACAATAAAAGAAAAACAAACACAAAAGCTTGAGAAGAAAAAAAGAGGAAAAAAAGGAAGGAACTAATAAAGAAGACAAATTAACATAATTAAAACAAGAAGGTCATTACAATATGCATTATGGTAAACATTACAAGGCGCAATCAGTTAACGTCCTAATATGTTGATAATGCCATACCAAGCCAAACTCATTATACACTTTCCTTGTATATATTATTAGTTTTAATCTTCAGCTACTTAATTTCCTTTAAGAAAAGTCTCGGCAAGCTATGCGAAAGAAAAACACGGTAGACGGGCAGATTTAACTATTTCCATTAATGTTTTACATTAGCGCTCCCAGCCGTAAGTAACAAGACTTCACGTTGTTTCGAGAGAAAAACTACAAGTTAATGCTTCTGCACCCAGTCGCCTTTTAAATATTCAATAATCCAAGCTTGTCATGACTTTCCATCATCGCATAGTCATCATCCATTAGCACACTCTTCGACTACACGAGCAAACCGGAAATGGATGTATTAATACGCGAAGGATTATGGGTGCGCCTATGGCACCAGACGCGAGACCGGCATTTTAGCGAAATTCAAATCACACAATCTTTTCAAAGGGCGTATGGAGGCAGAATGTGCTAAATAGTTTAAAAAGTTGCCAGAACCTTTCAAAGTGTGATTAGAAATCTTAATTAAAGACTAAATGATGAAGAAACGTGGACCGAAATAACACTCTCCGTGAGAGAGATACACGGGCAGAGAGAATGGGTCCATTAGGAACCAAACCGATATTAAGGAGAAGGGACACGTGTCGTACAGTTTTCTAAATCCGCCTTCTGCTCGTGTATATTTAAATATCTCACATCTACTCTGCACATATTTAAATATCTCACATCTACTCTACACATATTTAAATATCTCACATCTACTCTACACATATTTAAATATCTCACATCTACTCTACACATATTTAAATATCTCACATCTATTTAAATATCTCACATCTACTCTACACATATTTAAATATCTCACATCTACTCTACCATATTTGAATATATCACATCTACTCTACACATATTTGAATATATCACATCTACTCTATACATATTTAGATATCTCACATCTGCTCTACACATATCTAGATATCTCACATCTACTCTACACACATTTAAATATCTTACATCTACTCTACACACATTTAAATATCTTACATCTACTCTACACACATTTTAATATCTTACATCTACTCTACACATATTTAAATATCTCACATCTACTTTACACATATTTAAATATATCACATCTACTTTACACATATTTAAATATATCACATCTACTTTACACACCAGTGACGGCCCAGTGGTCGATTGTAAATCGAAAATTGATCCGCCAATGTGATAATGGATTATACAATCGATAATCGAAGACAGACAGACAAATTCTTTATTTACGTCTCACCTTATGTACAGATTTTAAAAAAAAGAAGAAGAAAAAAAAAGTGTTTTGTTTAACGACACCTCTAGAGCACATTGATTAATTAATCATCGTATTTTGGATGTCAAACGTTTGGTAATGTTGACTTATAGTCTTAGAAAGGAAACATTTGTTTTTCATTAGTAGCAAGAGATCTTTTATATCCATCATCCTACAGACAGGATAGCACATACCACGGCTTTTGATATACCACCAGTCGTGGGCCCACCGACGGGGATCGATCCTAAACCAATGGCACACCAAACAAGCGCTTTACCACTGGGATAGGCCCCGCCCCCTGATCCAGTGACTGAGTGAAAGAAAATCTGGTACACCGGTATACGTCACCACACTAAATGACGACGTCAAAAGACCGAATACAACGATGACAGCTTCCCCATCAAAACAGACCTCGATGGACGGAAGGAAGGAAATGTTTTATTTAACGACGCACTCAACACATTTTATTTACGGTTATATGGCGTCAGACATATGGTCAAGGACAACACTGATATTGAGAGGAAACCCGCTGTCGCCACTTCATGGGTTACTCTTTTCGATTAGCAGCAAGGGCACTTTATTATTATCCCACAGACAGGTTAGTACATACCACGGCCTTTGATGTACCAGTCGTGGTGCACTGGCTGGAACGAGAAATAACCCAATAGGCCCACCGATGGGAATCGATCCCAGACCGACCGCGCATCGACCGAGCGAGCGCTGTACCACATCTCGGCCCCGTTGCGAGAGGGAACCTCCATGTTTCGACGACCACTCAACTCAGTGAGCGTGCGACGGTGCCTTTAAGACCGCTCGCTCGCATGCCGCCCCCGGAGGCTAGCAATGCTCAATAAAACAAAGCCCTATTAATTCTGGCAATCATCATGTGGACATTTAGTTCATTTGGGCCAATTTCGGCGGCAGATAGAGGCGAGGAAAGCTGCCGTGGACTCGCAATTGATCCAATCGACAACTTGTTCGGGAGATGACGGCGGAATCCCCCGAGAAGCATAAAAATCGACGATAACTAGTGATAACTGTTCCGGGGAAGCCTCGCCAATTAAGTGAAATTTAGACACTGGATCAGATTTCGCTGCATCTTGTTCATTTCGTACATAATTGAACATATTTCCCTGTTGGTGTTCTCTAGGTTGATTTCTTCATACGCGTGCTGCATGTTTTCTGTCGTAAATTACGTGCTAGGAAATTTAAAAAAAAAAGAGAGAAAAAGAAAAGAAAAAAAAAAGAAAAAAAGAGAGCAAAAAAAACCCCTACCGCTCACAAGCTGTTTGCAAAGAACTAAAACCCGAAAGTGCGCACACCGTTTTAGAGTGACTTTTAAAAAATATATATAATGCTATGACAGGGCTGTTTGAATAGGAATAGGAACCTAATTCACTAAACTCTCGCAACTTTGCGATCTCGCAGTGCAATGCTTTGTGAATTAGGCCCCTGGTCATCATGTGAGTTGGGACATTTTCAAAACTATATATCCGTCACCCATAATATGTAATGTTCTTTAAAACGTGTGCGCAAATGGGTATAACATATGGGAGAACCATCATTCATTAATTCAGTTCAACTTGTTTTCGTGCTTATAAGTAAGGTTCAAGCATGCTATTCTGGGCACACACCTCAACTATCGTGGCTGTCTGTCCAGGACAGTGGCTTAGTGGTTAGTGAAAGAGAAGTAGGCATATGTAGAGGTCTTGCACCTACTCATTGAGTCATTGAAACTCGCTCTGGGTGGGAGCCGGTACCGGGCTGCGAACCCAGTACCTCCCAGCCTTATGCCCGATGGCTTAACCACGACACCAGGCATAAAGCAATGAAGGTGCTTGCCACCCACTTCTCCCTGGGGTTCTTTCTGGGACAGCCATAACATGAATAAATACTGTAGTTTTTGGAGTTTAATTTGGTGGTATGCACTCAATTATAGACCAAAACCGCTTGTATCTCTATAAAAAAAGGAGAACACGTTTTACAGAAGGTAGAACGACATGTTGTGGTGTCGTGGTTACGCCATCGGATATAAGGCTGAGACCTATATTATATGTATTACCACGTTGTAAACAATGTTTCATGTTGGAAAGGAAAATACAACCTACAAACCAACTTGTGACTTCTGTTTATTCATTTAACATTTCGGTAAAAAAAACCCACTAGGAAAACCGAAACTGCGTTAATTGGAAACCTACACTGTGCTAGAATTGTTTATGTTTTGGGTCCCGTTCCACAAAACGATCTTAGCCCCTAAGATCACTGTAACTGCATAGCTAACATATGTACTTAAGGGGATCTTAGCGCTAAGATCGCTTTGTGGAACGGGGCCCTGCTCATGATGTCGACGTTTATTATAAATTTTAAAATACTTGTGATATTTATATATTTTATATATTTTTGTATTACTTTAATACCGGAATTTTTACATTGATGTGGATCATCAGTTCATTCACATGTTTTTTTTTACCACTGTTTGACACACAATTAACAATGTATTTTTATGCTCGGGTGTCGTTAAGCATTCATCAATTCATTGCTCGCTGGGTGGGAGGTAGCCAAGTGGTAAAACACTTGCTTAATGTGCTGTTGGTTTAGGATCGATCCCCATTGGGCTATTTGACGCCATATACCCGTAAATAAAATGTGTTGAGTGCGTCGTTAAATGAAACATTTCCTTCCTTCCATTGGGCTATTTCTCGTTCTAGCCAGTGCACCACGACTGGTATACCATAGGCCGTGGTATGTGCTATCCTGTCTGTGAGATGGGGCACATAAAATATCCCTTGCTACTAATGGAAAATGTTGCTGGTTTCCTCTCGAAGATTATAAGTAAAATTTACCAAATGTTTGACATCCAAATAGCCGATGATTAATAAATCAACGTGTTCTAGTGGTGTCGTTCAACAAAACGACTTTATCGTTGCTTGCTATAAGTGGGAATATTTGCCTTTAATTGCTGAACACAGCACACGTCGTGTACAACTCAATATTCCGCCTCTCCCCGCTAGTGGAATCTGCTGAGCAATATCGCTCCAACTTTAATAGGCACTGGAAACAAATTAACAGGAAACAATTTGGTATCAGCAGGTTGCAGATCTAACAGCTGTGGTCGGCACAAGATTACTACGCCAGGACTCGAAATTAACGGCTATCAGATCGCCAGGAATTGTGTATGTTTTAAATGGCAACACCGAAGACGTTAGTCGGGAAACAAAATATACGTGTGTGTGTGTGTGTGTGTGTGTGTGTGTGTGTGTGTGTGTGTGTGTGTGTGTGTGTGTGTGTGTGTGTGTGTGTTATATGTGTGTGCGTACGCGCGTGTGCATGTGTGCGTGTATATTTATTAATATACGTCATTTATTAAGGCAGAGATTGTGTCAGATTAATCGATTCACACAGTTTGTGGATGATTTTTGTTTTGTTCATACCCCGATGAACGTAAGATAAATAACAGACAATCCTTAAGTAATAATAATAATAACAATTTTAATAATAATGTTAATAGTAATAGTAGTAGTAGTAGTAGTAGTAGTAGTAGTAGTATTATAGTAGTAGTAGTAGTAGTAGTAGTAGTAGTAGTAGTAGTAGTAGTAGTAGTAGTAGTAGTAGTAGTAGTAGTAGTAGTAGTAATAATAATAATAATAATAATGTACTAAACTTTAATTTAAAAATACCCGTAACAGCATAACCACAACACTAATACTATAACACGTAACAGTTGACACGTGACACGCTGTTCGAGAGTTCGGATTAGTCCGCGAAAGAAACCAACTTAATCCACCCGCAGTAAATGGACCGCTGCATCTTAATTCGAACTACAACGACTGGAGGAATAATGGATGTTTTATGAAGGAACAATGGAGCCCACAGAAGCGTTATAGCAGATTATGAACGTGAATACGGCGAACGCTCTACGAGCAGCGGTCTGCACGGGGGATAATGGAGACGTCAAAGTAATTGAAAATAAAAAGTGCGTTAGGTGTTGGACTGAAGAGATACTGTCCGCCGCGTGGAACTAGGTGTCACGAAGGACATGTTCAAATATAGTTTGTCATTAGATCGAGTGTCCTAGGGACAGACTTCCGTCGATAACAATACAGTTTGTTTATAGGAAATATATTGATCCAACTCAACTATATAAGATACAGTATGGTAACACCTACATTTGGTGCAAAGGATTCATTGGACCTAGAGTTAAAGTTTGTTTTGTTTAACGACACAACTAGAGCACATTGAATTATTGATCATCGGCTATTGGTTGTCAAACATTTGGTAATCGTGACATATAGTCTTAGAGATGAAACCCGCTACATTATTCTATTAGTAGCAAGGGATCTTTTATATGCCCTTTCCCACAAACAGGAAAGCACATACCACGTCCTTTGATATACCAGTCGTGGTGCACTGGCTGGAAATAGAAATAACCCAAATGGGTCCACAGACTGGGATCGATCCCAAACCATCCGCATATCAAGTGAGAACTTTATCACTTGGCTACGTCCCGCCCCTTCCAATTTTGGAGACGTGTTTCTTCTTTGTAACCACAATACCTATAAATGTCTTTAGTTTCTAATAATTTTCTCTCTTCTTTTTTTCTTCTACAAAATATAATTGCCAAATTAATTTCAACTACAAACTAATGACGCCAATAAATGTTTGTTTCCTTCTAAAACGCGGACCGCCTAGGCTCCCACCGTCTGTGCTCCGTGACTCGGGTGGAAAGTGGGAGTACGTCTTAATTTGGCCACTTTGAAGAAGGAAGGGGAAAGACAATAATAAAGAAAGACACAAAACGTTACTGGGTGGCTGGAGTTTTTTTTTTTAATAACGGCTACAAAAATGTGTCAAAAAAATAATCACGCCCCGGGCGAACGTTAATTGCTCAAAACCACCAATGATTCGACATATACTGCGCACGCACGTGAGCGTGCACGCGCGCGTTCGAACGTCGCTGCGAGCACGTGTGTGTACGCGTCTGTGGTGAATTTATGTAAATACGTTTCAGCTTCAGAAATATTATAAAAATTGTAAGAAATTCAAGTTCTCCAGTGGAGCGGACACAAGCAATATTTATAACCTTATTTATACAGGGTAGGAATATATAACTCGTAAATGTTTTTGTCCTCAGATGTGCGTATGTGTATGTTTGTGTGTGTGTGTGTGTGTGTGTGTGTGTGTGTGTGTGTGTGTGTGTTTGGGGTGGGGGCGCGGATGGTTGGTGGGGTGGTGAGGGGTGTGTGTGTTGGGAGGTGTTTACAGGATCCTCCGCTCCCCAAGTTGCACAAAAATGTTACAATAAGTAGCATCTTGAAACGTATACGAATGATTTCGTATTCTAGCAGGCACCTGCCACCATTTCTAATTATGCAACATTCTAGATATGAGAAACCGTCTGTTATTGATAACTATTTCTTGTTTCCTTTTTTTTTTCTCACACGATTTATTCAGGCACGGATCCACAGAAGTGCTGGGGATGTGTACCCCATCCCCATTCCGAAATGCTCTATAAATGCTGTGTATTTCTAAATTTTAACTAAATAAACAAAATGTATTCCATATAGTTTTTGTCATTAGATACTGTTTCAGTAGTGAAGTCGTGAGTTTACAGCAGCCGTGAATACAAATACAGTAATTATCTCTTGGAATGTCTTAAACAGAGATACGATTTGAATACAAAATTGTTAAAATAATAATTAATTTCCGAAACGTATTTGTGCCCGTTGAATTCAGTTATCTACCAACAGACTCGTGTGCAAGAATTTAACGATGGGAGGGGGGGGGGGGGGGGGGGGTGGGGGATTGAAACCCGATACCATACAGGCGCCTGGCCAATGTTAATCTTTTACTACTATGTTTTGTGTTTTAGGGGTTGAAAGGTTATGGGGTTGAAAGGTTGAGGGATTGAAAGGTTGAGGGATTGAAGGGTTGATGGGTTGAAGGGATGAGGGGTTGACGGGTTGACGAGTTTGTTGTTTATTGTTTTTCTTTTTCTGTTGATGGGCGAGATGCGCGGTCGGTCTAGGATTGATCCCGGTTTGGCCATTTCTCGTTCCAGCAAGTCTTACTAAAGAACAAAAATGTAGCTGGTTTCCTCTCCAAGACAATATGTCACAATTACCAAATATGTCACATCCAATAACCGCTGATTAATTAATGTCCTCTAGTGGTGTCGTTAAACAAAACAAACGTTAACATTTCGTTACGTCCAGTATAGATGCTCATATTTAAACTTTCTCTATCGACTGTATTTTCATTTATTATTTTTATTATTATTATTATTATTATTATTATTATTATTTTAAAGATAGACATTTTAACAACATTGTTGACCGTTTTACCTACTACTATTAAAGAAATGACGTTTTAAGTGATTGTTGTTTCCTGCACAACGCGGTAGGCGGTTAGCTTCGTCTCAACATGATCTTTCAGCAAGTCACTCAATAGCGACATGCCGTAAGTGAAGTTGGCCGGAAGCAGAAAGATTTATGTACCACGATGGCCCCAGCAACACAAAACAAGTGTAAAAGTCAACAAGACATGATGTCACTGGCGCTATCGGACTTCTCATCACTTAAAATCACGACGATCGGACGTTCGATTTTGGCGGGAATTATGCGAAACTCGTCTGCTAGCGTCAGGGGCGGTTCGACAACAGAAACACCCAGTCTTGAGACGTCGACGTCACATGGCTTACTTTCACAAAGACGTATTCTTATAGGCACAGTGGGCGATTTTATAATGAACAGAAGTTATGCTAGCTAATCTCCGGGTACATACTTTAATTGAAAAGATAGAGAGGAGGAAAAAAGAGACAGAAAGATACAGAGAGAGAGAGAGAGAGAGAGAGAGAGAGAGAGAGAGAGAGAGAGAGAGAGAGAGAGAGAGAGAGAGAGAGAGAGATTGTGTGTGTGTGAGCGATAAAGATAGAGAGAATAGAGATAAAGAGTGGGAACAAAAAGAGAGAAGGAAAACAGAATGGGGGGGGGGGGGGGAGAGAATGTGTGTGTGTGTGTGTGTGTGTGTTTATGTGTGCCTGAAAACATTAAAATGGGAGAGGATAGCGACAACGGGTTTCTTCTTTATATATCTAGATCAAGTGTAGACATTGCGATGTGTATGACACCCGATAGCCGTCTTTTAAACAGATGTCCTGACGTATCATTAATTTTTTTTACAATTTCTCTTTAGAGAAAACCCCTTACTCTATTTAATGGCACCGACCCTGTGACCATCTAGTAAATTCCCCCGTCGCTTGTCTTGCACGCTTCTCCCTTCGTTCACATGACACCATGCCTGTTAACCTCGTGATTTAGAAGACTGAAGTTTGCCGAACATTTCCGAAAGATATAGATCCCACTCACGTGACCCCTGATCCCGCGAAAACAGCGTTTAAAATAGTGCAGCACTTTTAAAGTCATTTATTTTCCTAATTTATCAAGCAACAGAATGACGGGGTCGAGTAAGCCCGATTTGTAAAGCCCGACCTGAGACCGAAACAAGGGTTACGGGCCTTGGACGTGTAAATCTCCTGCCAGAAAGAAGAGACAATTCTTGTGCAGTGTAAAATGGACTTTTTCGCGAACCTTTCCGGATGAATAGAGAGGCAAATATTAACTCGGGCTTGTAAAATGAAATGTCCAGAGATCGAGGTTTATGTCGCAATATATTTCCCGAGAAGAAAAGGACGGGATGATAAATCAGAGCACGTTCGATCGCGGGGCTGGCGCTAATCCGGATCAAGTCGAGAGATGCACCGATCGTCTGAAATTCTTGCAGTCAACCCGTGATGACGAATGTTTTGTGTGGGTTTTTTTCACAAGAAGAAAAATAAACAAGTGTTCGTTCCAACAGCTACACGAGACTAGCAGAACGCAAATGACTTTCAGTGCATAGTTCATATGAATCAAGTATTCGGTAGTCAATAAAAAATAAAACTATAGATGTCGTGAGGTGGCACGGGGACAATGCCCAACCCCCAATCAGACCTTTTCCCCTTTTTTACTGTATTAAATTTTACAAAATCATACATACATGCATACATGCATAATGTGGGTTGCCCCCTCACCCGCATAAGGTGCCCCCGACATAACATCCTGGCTACGCCAGTTGTCGAAACAGGCTGACATATGTGTAGGACATTCGGTCCGGGAAGCTACAAATTCTGCCGGCTCATCTCAAAACCTACCAGTCCAAACACGACTGACTGAAAGTGATGTTTGACTATTAATGTAAAAATAAAATGCCAGTCCGACGGAACGACACGCAAACCGATTTCCCGGCCCGTGGTATACTGAGCGGTAAAAACCGACCGAGACAGCAGTGTTTCGATCACTGCTGTATATGACTATCATGTTCCAATATAAGATGTTTTGGATCAGCAGATCATTGCTTAGGAGTATAGAAGTAAATTGTTTTGGTTTTGTTTAACGACACCACTAGAGCACATTGATTTATTAATCATCGGCTATTGGATGTAAAACATTAAATTGGTAATTTTGATGTATCAATCAATGTGCTCTAGTGGTGTCGTTGAACAAAACTTTAAACTTTTATTCTAATAATAGCTACACAACTCTAACTCAATTTTATACCCAACTGTCGGCAACAGGTGAGACATGACAGCGGTCGCTACGTAACCTGATTGAAAGAAAGAAAGAAATGTTTTATTTAACGACGCACTCAACACATTTTAGTTAAGGTTATATGGCGTCAGACATATGGTTAAGGACCATACAGATTTTGAGAGGAAACCCGTTGTCGCCACTTCATGGGCTACTCTTTCCGATTAGCAGCAAGGGATCTTTTATTTGCGCTTCCCACAGGCAGGATAGCACAAACCATGGCCTTTGTTGAACCAGTTATGGATCACTGGTTGGTGCAAGTGGTTTACACCTACCCATTGAGCCTTGCGGAGCACTCACTCAGGGTTTGAAGTCGGTATCTGGATTAAAAATCCCATGCCTCGACTGGGATCCGACCCAGTACCTACCAGCCTGTTGACCGATGGCCTAACCACGACGCCACCGAGGCCGGTAAAACCTGATTGAATGACAATAATAAAACAATTTCGGAATACATTATAGACAATGCTTTCTCTGGCCATTCAGTACTAGTACTAGGTTAACTGCCGTGCGCTTCACTGCATTAGTTTCCAACTGCTATATGCATTTCGTAATACCTTTTTGCAATACCCAATACCCCACCCCACCCCAATATCAGCACGAACCATGAGGGGGTGGGGGGGGGGGGGGGTGGTGGTGGTGGTGGTGGTGGTGGTTGTCTGAACCCTCCCACAAAAGCTGAGTTCCACTTTTTAAAATTTTCTTTCTTTAAATATTGCACTAATACTTTTTTCCCCCCATTATTATACATATTGTTTATTGTCCCCAGAGCAATATGGCCATGCCTAGGTTGCACTAATACTTGATTGTAAATTTTGTAATTCTCCTATAAAACGATATTTCCTGGTCTTCGTCATTTAGCCATCCCTTTACCAAAGCTGCCAGTGTACATGATTCAGAATTTCTAACTAATCTGGAAAACTCAAAACAAAGGAACCTACATGTAGCAAAATTGTTTAATTCTAAAAAAAATTTGCTATATTGATGACCTCGTAGACGTCGATGATATTACATGACAATGCCAGCAGTTCACCGTCCATTGATTTATCAAGCAAAGTTAGAAATAAAAGGTTAGAAAATAATCCTGTTAATGCCTTGATCTTTATATAGAGATTCAAATCGACACTGGCTTCCACATAATATCAAGCAAATATTCTTCGGTCATTTTGACATAGAAGTTGCTTTATCATGCCGGTTATTTCGAAGAATTTCAAAACATTTTACAGTCAACATGTAGATGCCATTTTGATGATATGACGCATCAGTGACAAAAATGAAATGAGATGCAATACATTTTGCTGAAAACGTTTGTACACTTAACAGGGGATGCGTATGTTGGCGGTGATTCGTGATGATACAATTTTTAAGAAAGTAATGTGATTCGTTTTTCATAAATATGTTCATTATTAAAGGAACTGACCATACATATAGTTCGAGGAATAGACGTACGGGCTACCATTTTTGTTTTTGTAGGGGGCAGGCTCGTTCCTGCCCGAATTAAACAAAAATGCCCGAATCTGGATAACAATATTTATTCATATTACCATTGCAACCAAACAGCTATATAGGGTTGCAAACGAATCACTACGCATTTGTATATGGATTACAAGTAATTTTGCAGGTGGAATGATGGAAATAAATGGTAAAATGATATCATGTTTTGCCCAAATATCTCCATAATGTTTGCCCGAATTTGAGGTTTTGCTCCACCCTGCCCCCTGTCTCGTACGCTTATGCACGTACATTTTCTGTTACAAACGTTATAATAAGCAATTGCCAATACCCTTAACTCTTCTTGTGTGCTAGAATTTAATTATTTTAAAAACAAAATAAATAAAAAAATAAGCGTAATAAAAATACAATCTACAACATAGTCGAAAATCATTGTTTTAAAATATCAATTTTTAAGTTCCAGATGCCAGGAAAATTAGTTTTAGGCTTTCAGAGATTTCACAATTTCCGGGGAGCATGCCCCTGGACCTCCTCCTCCTTCCCACATACAAAGCTCAGGCGCTTCACGCCATCGGGCAACTTCATATGGAGAAGGCCCTAGCAAATACCTAGTCGAACCCTCCCACTCGAACTGCTGGCTACGAGCCTGATATTTATTTCATTTTCAAACGATTCCCCACGGTTTAGCCAGTCAATTATTCAATCAATAAGCACACGTGTTGCATAGTGGGAGCGGCGTGCGCATGCGCCGGAACTGGCAGCAGCCAGCGCTAATTGTTTGGTTAATGTTTATACTATATGGACACGGTTTCGTACCAATACACACGAGGTCGATCTCAGACCAGATTAAAAAAAATTTAAGCAATTACGTAAATGTTCACACTGCCATTAACCGAATATTTTAAAATACGTCTGCAGTTTTATTTTTCAGTTTCCCGTCATTTATGGATCAGAACTTAAACAGCCAGATTTAGTTTTTGGTTGTCTTTTTATTTTAAAATATTTCTATTAGGTTTTGTTTTTTTATATCAAACATTGATGTGCAAAACCCCCCAACTCCTCCCCTCAAACCCCCCCCCCCCCCCCCCCCCAACAACAACCCAACATACTGAGGGGAGTGATTAATCGCTCTAAGACTGTGTGTCAGAATTACCATATGTTTGACCTTCTATAGTCGATGATTAATAAATCAATGTGCTCTAGTGGTGTCGTTAAAGAAAAGAAAACAAAGAAAAATCGTCGTCGCATTCCCCTAATCAGTCTCTGAGCGTGTTTCTGTGGACGATCCGTCCAGTCGTCCAGATGATGTACACCTCCTATGTCCTAAACACTCTGTGACTAAACACGGCGATATTGTATTAGTTACATCATCTAAACAGTAGTTTCCGAGACAGTGCATTGTGGATTTTTATAATCAATCATCACATCGGTAAAGCCCTATCAATAAATTTTTGATTATTATCGACCTGAGAGAGAGAGAGAGAGAGAGAGAGAGAGAGAGAGAGAGAGAGAGAGAGAGAGAGAGAGAGAGAGAGAGAGAGAGAGAGAGAGATAGAGATAGACAGCGGGAGAGAGAGAGAGCGGGAGGGAGAGAGAGATATTGGGGGAATGACTGCTGATGCTACATTAGCAAATTTTACCGATGGCCGTTGACAGATCTTTTAGACGTTCTTTCCATAAACAACACATCAAGTCAGGTCAAGTCATAGGGTTTTTCGTGCACATCCAAAACAAGCGGTTGTAGCGCATGCCTTTCAGGGGTGCAGGTGCCGGCCTGAGCCTACTCCTCCGTCTAGGACAGGAAACGGGTTGGGGTGGGTGGGAGAAGGAACTGCCCCCCGCTGGCAAGTACAAGAGAGCACTAGAAGCCCGACCGGGGTCGGTAGTTGGCGGAGGCAATTTTGGTTTTATTGAATTTAGAATGCCCCATAAAATTAAGTTTAAAAAAATAAGGGGGAAATTTATGCAAATTTTTTGAAGTAATTTTGGCGCGTTTTGGAACGGTTCATTAAAAGAAAAAGGAGAATGCTTATTAGTTTGCCAAACGTAGCTCACAACAACACAGTACGTACCACGGCCTTTATTCTACCAGTCGTGGGGCACTGCTTAGGAGTCGACGGTGTATGTCAAACTTTGACAGGGAACTCCCCGAGATCCGTACAGTGCAAACTTTATCACTAAGCTGCATCTGCCCTTTGAGAAGCCAACAATACTAACCTTAAATTTATCAAGACTCGCGACATACCTTTACATCATGGACACAGGTGGGGGGCGGGGGTAGAGAGAGAGAGAGAGAGAGAGAGAGAGAGAGAGAGAGAGAGAGAGAGAGAGAGAGAGAGAGAGAGAGAGAGAGAGAGACAGAGAGCGAGAGAGAGAGAGAAGTAGAGAGAGAGAGAGAAATCACCCGATAATTAGTCGCCAGTGGTGCGGAACCATCATGCTAATTTCTCTGCAGCACAACAGAGGCGCCCCCTAGCGGCCCTTTCAGTGCGTCTAAACAATTTTCTGTTTATTTTCGTATTACACATTGGGAGGCACTGCGGCTAGTTGAATTAGTTTTCCGACTGTTACAATGGCCGACAATAGAGCGCATTGTGCTGTTGTTGCCATCCGTCTCCCGTTTCAATATGCGTCCTGCCAAAACAAGAATTGCAATGACCTCTCAATTAACCTTCGATTGCAATTGCGCATGCGAGTGTACAACTTCCGGTGCTTCTTACCTCGAAGCGGCGGTTCCCAAGCATCGTCTGCAATCTCGAATAATAACGTGTGATGTTTTCTTTCCATCTAAAATTATAAAAAAAATAATAATAGTTTTTATTTATGGAATTTATTTTATTTTATTTGTAAAGCAATAAAAACAAACTAAAAATGAGATAAGCTAAGATAATTTATTTCATGTAAACATTCCAAACAGAGAACAGCAAGGGTATAAAATAACATAAACGTTTTGAACAAGCATCAAAGATGTTGGTATTTGGTGATGATATTGATGGTGATAATGATTATAGTAATGATGACGACGGTAGGAAATATCATGGTATGAATGATGATGGAGATAATGATTATAGTAATGATGACGATGGTAGGAAATATCATGGTATGAATGATGGTGGTGATAATGATTATAGTAATGATGACGATGGTAGGAAATATCATGGTATGAATGATGATGGTGATGATTATAATAATAATGATGATGGTAGGAAATTATCATGGTATGAATGATGATGGTGATGATTATAGTAATGATGACGATGGTAGGAAATATCATGGTATGAATGATGATGGTGATGATTATAATAATAATGATGATGGTAGGAAATATCATGGTATGAATGATGATGGTGATGATTATAGTAATGATGACGATGGTAGGAAATATCATGGTATGAATGATGATGGTGATGATTATAGTAATGATGACGATGGTAGGAAATATCATGGTATGAAAGATGATGGTGATAATGATGACGGTGATAATGATTACAGTGATGATGATAATGGCAGGAAATATCATGGTATGAATGATGATGGTGATAATGATGACGGTGATAATGATTATAGTGATGATGATGATGGTACGAAATATGATATGTATTATGATGGTGATAATGATGACGGTGATAATGATTATAGTAATGATGATGATAGTGGTAGGAATGGTTGTGGTATTGAGAATATACTGAATCCCACAAGAAACCCAAACCAGGGTTATCGCTAGTTGAATACGTTTACTTGATGATAAACGCTCAATTCCAGGCCTCTGACATTTGAAAATGTGCGTAAACCATTTATGGGTTACCCAAAAACAAATTCAGGTAACCCATTTAGTTTTTACGTAACCCGTCATGACCATGTAAATGATGTCATGAATTCAATGCGCGAACGAAAAATGGGTTACACACACACACACACACACACACACACACACACGCGCGCATGAACGCACACACACACACACACACACACACACACACACACACACATTCACACACACAGACACACGAACGCACATTGGGCTATTCCTCGCTCCAACTAGTGCACCACGACTGGTATATCAAAGGTCTTGGTATGTGCTATCCTGCCTATGGGACGGTGCATATAAAGGATTCCTTGCTACTAATGGACCACTGTAGCAGGTTTCCTTTCTAAGACTATATGTTATAGTGATTTCTCTAGAAATTTGGCAAGGCATGGTAAACCAAACACTTTTGGGACATTTTTACCATTTTCGGGGCACTTGTTCTTGATTAAAAATACACAAAAATTAATTGAAATAAACATTAATGTAATTTATGTGCTTGCTTTAATAAATGAATGGCAAAAGATAAAAGGCATATTTTATTAATTAATAATACCTTTTTTGGTGTTTTATAAAGGCAATTTTAGAATTAATTAGTGACAAAGGCTTGTTTAATCAGCATGGTGCTGATTAAGGCAAGATGGTGCTAGACTATTGAGGCATGGTGCTACACCATGCTAAAACAAGCTAGGGAAAACACTATGTTAAAATTAAGAAAAGTTTGACATCCAATAGCAGATGATTAATAACTCAATGTGTTCTAGTTGTGTCGTCAAACAAAACGAACTTTATAACTTTATAATAAATGACAACTATATTGCAATAACAATAACGATCCATCAACTATGATAACATACCCTAGTTTTTAAACACTAACGCATATTTTTGACTATTATAAGCAATTTCCGTACATTCGAAGTGTTTGTGGTCATCCTGGTGTTTTTAATATCACAAAATGCATTTCTCATATTTTTTAAAACGCACGTGCGTCCGAGAAGTAACAGTTATGGAGTTTTAGTCTATTTTTAGAGGGTATTTCACCATTTCAAAGTCATAGACTCATGTTTCACTCAATTGTACCTTTATTCAAATGTGTTACAGGTTTGTAAATTAACTAAACTTAGTGTTAATTTTCACGGGTTAAAACTAGGGTCTGTCCCTTTAAACCAATCTTCAGAAGTCCCTTTCACTGAACCAAGGGAGACCATTTATTTTCTTCAAGGGACACAACTCAACTATTACTCAACGCTAAAATCATCGACTCATCGTCAACGCCTATCCCAGGAAACTTCATAAAGGTGCCTTGACGGGTACAATTATTGCCAGGTAACAAGGGGAAACGACTCGACGACGTCATTATTCACGCCGCGAGATCAACCCTCCTGCCCAGCCACCGTTTGAGAGGATAATCTCGTCCCGTCATACCCCGTGGGCACGTCCATATTCGTGACGGGGGGTAGTAATCACGCAGCGCCGCGGTGCGGAGCCCGGGTTCGGGTTTCTCCTTACCTTGAACCGAGCTGGCCCGCAGCCCGAACGCTAACGACCGTTTGTCTCGAACAGGTAGGCAAATGACGATATGCCTGGTGATCGTCAATCCCGATACGGGGCAAACTTGGCACCAGTTATTTCTCCGGCCGGTTACCTCCCCTGCGACTTAACGTGTACCGCGTACGTGCTTGGGGGTGGGTTTGACGCCGGAGAGACATCCAAGGCGACATTGTTCGGACGAACGACATCGTGTTCTGTCAAGCGGCAACGGCATCTGTAATTGTACACTGGGAAAAACCAAATAATCCGACGTTAACTCCAGCACGGTAACACGACACCCAGAACTATAAAGCGTCGGTAACCCTAGGGTACCCGGTTCTTTGTTTCCGTATCAACAGGATCTTTTACCTGCCCAAGATATTGTCATAAATTGTTCCCCTGGCAATGAAACAAATTAGGTACGTCGGTGGTTGCAGCACTATATTTTGTCCAACTCCAAATGTTCGATTCTCCTCTTTCCTGTTTGTTTGAGATCCCTTTTCTCTGTGATTACGAAGACACATTATGCCACTACGCATCATCTTACTATAACTGATGGTGGCGTCGGTAATAGTGGTTATATTAAAGCGGTAATTGTTAAAACGTAACCTAGTATTCTGCTGTTAATAGTGTGTGTATGCATATCCATGTAAACTGTGTTAGTGGTTGTCCAAAGAAACCATAAACTATCGGATCTCATTTATCCTCCCTCACTCTCTCTGTCTCTCTCTCTCTCTCTCTCTCTCTCTCTCTCTCTCTCTCTCTCTCTCTCTCTCTCTCTCTCTCTCTCTCTCTCTCTCTCTCTCTCTCTCTCTCTCTCTCTCTCTCTCTCTCTCTCTCTCTCAATTCTTATCTTCGCTTTGAACAATTTAAATATTTGTAATAAGAATTAAAACATTAAAATTGTTTTAAAAGATTGCTCTCTTATGACGACGTAACAATTGATGAAATCGTTGAAGCCCTAGAATCAGGCAAGTTAACACGATATACCAGACAGATATATGAAGACTCCAGAGGCAGATGTCTGGCATGACGTTTCGGAGTGTTCGTCTCAACTGAACGCAACCTATTCCAGCGGTCGTCTACATACGATTTTCCTACATTGTTTTCCTGCTATTAAATTAAATTATTTAGTGGTAGTTTTGTTATGGCTATATACCCGAAGATACATTGCTTACATTTCAAAGAAAAAGTTAAAATAAATACTTTTAGCGGAAAGCCGCAGTTATGCAAAGTGTTGGTAGTAGTACAGTAAAATTGGAAATTTTTGGGTAAAACATTGGAAAACAATAGAGGAGAGATGAAACTTGGTGTGAATATTCACGGGATCCTATGGAATGTCATACTACTGAACTGTAGCTCTATTAGGACAACGCGGAAGGTACGTTTCAGAAACATGGTTGTGTTTCTCTAGTGGTATCGTTAAACAAACAAACAAGCTTTAACATCATGGTAGTGTTATTTTTGTTGCGGATACTGTTGTACTAGTACTCCAACAACACGATTCTCTTAATTCTTACGGGACTTTAAAGGAACATTCCTGAGTTTGCTGCAATGTATAAGATGCCATCGACTAACGGAGACTTTTTGACGACTGTAATTACATATCAACTATATTTTTCTGCATACAATATTAGTGGCTCTATATTAAACGTGTTTCTGATCGTCCTAATATTTGTAGTAGGTTAAATTTCATTTTATTTCCTAAAAACGATTTGTTTTTTCGTACGTACGAAATTATTTTAAGACAATCTCCAGTTTGGGCTTCTTACAAATATTAAGACGACCAAAAACACATTGTATATTCAGACACTGATATTCTAAACAAGAAAATATATTTAATATGTATGTTTAATCGTAGAAATATTTTATTAGTCGAAAACATCTTAAAGGGACATTCCTGAGTTTGCGGCATTGTAAAATGTTTTCAACTTAAATATATTTTCTTGTTTAGAATATCACTTTTTGTATATTCAATGTGTTTCTGGTCGTTTTAATATTTGTTTAGAAGCCCAAACTGGATTTTGTCTTTAAATAATTTCGTACGTACGAAAAAAACATATTTTAGGAACTAAAATGAAATTTAACCTAGTACAAATATTAGAACGATAAGAAACACGTTTAATATACAGCCACTAATATTTTATGCAGAAAAATATATTTGATATTTAATTACAATCATTAAAAAGTCTATCTTAGTCTATAACATCTTAAAAATTGCAGCAAACTCAGGAATGTCCCTTTAATATCTGTTTAAGACCTTTAATATCTGTTTAATACCTTTAGTATCTGTTTAATACCTTTAATATCTATTTAACACTTTTAATATCTATTTAATAATTTAAATATCTATTTAACACCTTTAGTGTCTATTTAACATCTTTAATATCTGTTTAATACTTTTAATATCTGTTTAATACTTTTAATATCTATTTAATACTTTTAATATCTATTTAATATCTGTTTAATACTTTTAATATCTATTTAATATCTATTTAATACGTTTAATATCTATTTAATACCTTTAATATCTGTTTAATACTTTTAATAGCTATTTAATACTTTTAATAGCTATTTAATACTTTTAATAATAACTATTTAACACCTTTTTGTTTTGTCATCATGTTCACATGAAACCAAACCCCAACCGCCACATATTTGCTTACAATGCCTCCATCACATTAAGCAAATATGTAATACTAAACTAAATTAATTTGATTTAAGAAAAAACCCATTTAAGATTCTTTCGTCTGATGCTCAGTATAACATATTATCATTATGTTATTTTACAACATCTTATTATTTCCTGTAAAGCACATCTTGTCACTGTAAAATACTGTTTGTGTATGTTCTCAATATGCCGTGTGTAACGGCCCGAGTTGTAATAAAGTTCAGTCCTGTTCTATTCTGTACAGTGAGAAGAAACCAGCTCCATGTTTCCTTTACCATAACGGTGTATTTTATAAGCGCATGCCACGACCTTTGATATACCAGTCGTGGGACTGTTGTAACGATGAGAAACAAGAAGAATTGAACAAGGATATTAAGTAAAATAATAACAACAAACAGAACACGAAATCAAAATGAACAACACAAAACCGCAAACAGCAACAGTTAAAAGGACATTCCTGAGTTTGCTGCCTTGTAAGATGATTCCGACTAATAAAATAGTTCCACGATTAAACTTACATATTAAATATATTTTCTTGTTTAGAATACCTGTATCTGTATATTCAATGTGTTTCTGGTCGTCTTAATATTTGTAAGAAGCCCAAACTGGATTTTGTCTTCAAATAATTTCGTACGTATGAAAAAACCCCACAATTTTTAGAAAATAAATGAAATTTAACCTAGTACAAATATTAGAATGATCAAAAACACCTTTAATATACAGCCACTAATATTTTATGCAGAAAAAATATATTTGATATGTAATTACAATTGCTAAAAAGTCTCTTTTAGTCGATAACATGTTTAAAAGTGCAGCAAACTCAGGAATGTCCCTTTAAAGGTAATAGTTTGTGTTCGACTATTGCCATGTGTCACTTATTATGACGAAGAGTCTCGAAAGCTGCCAATGACAGGGCTCGAAATAACAAGTAGAATGTGACCCGCTGGTTTATTTTTCAAATGCAATGGGCCCATCGACGGGGATCGATCCCAGACCGACCGCGCTTCGAGCGAATTATATATATATATATATATATATATATATATATATATATATATATATATATATATATATATATATATATATATATATATATGTACGACTGAGCGGGACGCCCCTATGAAACATAAGGACCCGTGAGACGTATTTTAGAGCTTTATGGGATTAAACTATAACAGAATCATCAGCCAGGTTTAAAGTAAAATGGACCGCTTTTTAATTTTCGCAGGCCGTTATTGCGATCCCTCCAGTGGTCCCTCTGGACCTGTGAGTTTACGTACTAAAGGCTGGTGAACTGGTTGAGTTGCCTACCCTAGGCACACCGCCATCTTTTATGTCGGTTTACTGTATGCAAATAAAACCGATTTAACGACGTTGTCATCTATTTCATCTGTAAGTTAATACAAATGGGAAATTTACTTCGAAACAGATGTAAACGGATATTGGTGTAAAATAATAAAACTGTGCAGTAAATACACATTCCAACTGGCGTATCGATTACTCCGTCTGTGTTGACACTAACTGGGTCACGTGGTCTTTGCGTAGGTCACGATTCGTGTACGGTGCGGTACGTACACTCTTAAAGCAGCACTATCGATAATAGTTTATTATTTAGCGAACTATATATATATATATATATATATATATATATATATACACACACATAAACATGTATCTCTCTCTCTCTCTCTCTCTCTCTCTCTCTCTCTCTCTCTCTCTCTCTATATATATATCTCTTCTATATATATAATATATATATATATATATTATATATATATATATATATATATATATATATATATATATATATATATATATATATATATGTATGTGTGTGTGTGTGTGTGTGTGTGTGTGTGTGTGTGTGAGTGTGTGTGTGTGTGTATGCATGCATGCATGCATACATACATACATCAATACATACACACACATATATAATATAATATGTTAGTGTGTGTGTATATATATATATATATATATATATACACACACACACACACACACACACACACACACATGTATATTTAACGACAGCTGAGCGCGTTAAAGTACGACAATGTGGTGTGTAACATGACTATTTCGACACATGGTTGAGAAAGAAAGAAAACGAGCGGAAACCCGCTTCCGTCACATTTATAAACAGTTAAAGTTTGTTTTGCTTAACGACACCACTGGAGCACATTAATTGATTAATCATCAGTTATTGGATGTCAAATATTTGGTAATTCTGACTCGTAGTCATCAGAGGAAACCCGCTACGTTTTTCCTAATGCAGCAAGGGATCTTTTATATACACTTTCCCATAGACAGGAAAGCACATACCACGACCTTTGACCAGTTGTGGTGCACCAGTTGAAACGAGAAAAAAACCCCGATCAGTTGAATGGATCCAATGAGGTGGTTCGATCCTGCATTGGATGGAATGAGAAATAGGCAAATGGAAAATAAAAATAAACAAACAAACAAATAAACAAAAAAATTAGTAAATGAATGAACGAATAAGTCAATAAACAAGCACAAACGCACATTTAAATAAATAAATAATTAAATAATTAAATAAATAAACAAATAAATAAATAAATAAATAAATAAATAAATAAATAAATAAATAATAAATAAATAAATAAAAAGAACAGCTTAGCCTTCTGAACTTCATTTTACATGGCTCTAACTAATTTTTCGGTCTCGATAAGCCGTACAAATTAACGCCATGTCCGATGTTTGACAACAATTATATTCCCTAATCCATTCGTAAACACCGTCTGTTTGGTCCGCGGATAACGGATTCTGTGTCGGTTGTAATGGAATTTAGCGTGTGCATTGTCTTCCTTATCACCCATCATCGAATAACTCCATAACGCAATGATAAAACCGCTAGTGCAAAGTAACGATACAATCTTGTTCACATCAAAGTAACCGCTTGAGTTTTTCACTTTAACAAGAACAATTGTCGATTTCGGAAATAGATTACTAGTCAACAGCGCCTCCAGCTCGTGGCATACACAAATTGTTTTTCTTGCTTCGAGGAATATAGTTAAACTTTAAATAATAATTCCACAATGGGCGAGGACAGTCGTATTGTTGGGAAGTTGTCACGCACACGGTTAGTCTTCAATAGGTACCCAGGGTAAAAACGTGGAAGCAATAGATAAGTTTACAATGCAACTGTTTGGACCTATTGAAATCGGCGCGGTGTCTATTTCAGGGCGACGGCTACAATGCACGATTGAAATGTACCAGCCACTCCGGTGACAATGACATCTACGATGGATTTGTCGAGCAGGCGACGTGTACCAAATTGAGTGGTAGAAAGCGAAGGTGATAAGTCATTTTACGAGGGGCCTCAACTCGTTTTGTGTGTGCTGTCCATTGTATAAATGGAAACAAAAATATAAACATAGGCTAAAGGTACAGTCACACTACGCGACTCATAGTAACGAACTACATAGCGCGCGTTTTATCTCATAAGCCTCGATTAATGCGATAGAGTTTTTGTTTATTTGTTTTTCCCATTAACTGTATTTGAATTCTAATATAAAATAAGAAGAGAAAACATATATACATATATAAGAATTTCAAAACATATGCTCAATAATACCGAAAATAACATAACTGCATATTTTATCTAATAATATGCATAAACACTTCAGTCCGCTCTGTCAGTGGCCCTAGCTCTCGAGGTAGGTATTTTTTTTTTCCGTTTGACACAATTAAAATGCATTTTGTTATAATTCAAACTTTATTCACATGACTGATATAATATCAAAGGCCTTGGTCTGTGTTATCCTGTCTGTGGGATGTCGCATATAACATATCCCTTGCTACCAATGGAAAACAAATGTAGCGGGTTTCCTCTCTGAGACTATGTAAAAATTACCAAATGTTTGATATCCAATAGCCGATGATTACTAAATCAATGTGCTCTAGTGGTGGCGTTAAACAAAATACTTTCTACACAAATGGCCACACCTCGTCTGTCAGTAGAACATGATTACCGTGGCCGCTTACATAAACCGTGACATTGGTCACGCTACAGTCATGTTTTAGTTACCAACGCAACCCGGATGACGTCATAGCACTAGTGTTATAACAGGGGTCAATTCACAACCGTTACGTCATGCCCGCTCGTTAGTGCTTTGCGTGTAATGGAGGGAAATTACATCGAAAGAGGCCTGTAGTGCAAACTCACGTATTTCCGCCGATCGCCCAGTCACTAACTGCCGTATTGTGCGCAATTACACGACGCAATAAAACACGGTGTCGTAACGCATTCATAATTCACTCGCATTTGTTTCGCATGCAATTTGAAGTCCGCCGTAGGGTAGTTTAAATTTAAAATACAGTCCCCCTCCCCCCAAAAAACCCCCATAACAACAAAAAATCCCCCAAACCAACAAACATGGGGTGGGGGGTCAAGGCTGGTTTTTGCCCGAATAAACGAAAACGCCCTAATCTGGGTAACAACATTTATTCATATTAGCATTACTGCCAAACAGCTTTATATAGGGCGCCAAACGAATTACTACGCATTTTTACATGGATTACAACTAATACTGTGTGTAGAATGATGGAAATACATGGTGAAAGAAAGAAAGAAAGACATGTTTTATTTAACGACGCACTCAACACATTTTATTTACGGTTATATAGCGTCAGACATATTATGGTTAAGGACCACACATATATTGAGAGCGGAAACCCACTGTCGCCACTTCATGGGCTACTCTTTCCGATTAGCAAGAAGGGATCTTTTATATGCACCATCCCACAGACAGGATAGCACATACCACGGCCTTTGATGTACCAGGCTGGGGTGAGAATACGTGGTGAAAAGGCCTCAGGTTAGCAAATTTCACCTGAATATATCTATCACTTTTGTCGGAATTTGAGGTATTGCTCCAGAACTAGGAGGAGGGAGGGGCAGTCCCCCCCCCCCCCCCCACTTCCCCTGTTTCGTACGCTTATGTCGATCCATCCAACTAACCAACCAACCAACCAACAAAGAAACAGAAAACCAAGAGTGTCCCTTTAATTCCTACAGTGTACGGGTGACTGCCTACATCCCACATGGTGACGTCACGGCTCGTACTCAACTGTAGTCGAGACAGAAATAGTAGCGCGAGATCTCGGTACGTGCCGCACGTCCAGAAAGAAAGAAAGAGAGAGAGAGAGAGAGAGAGAGAGAGAGAGAGAGAGAGAGAGAGAGAGAGAGAGAGAGAGAGAGAGAGAGAGAGAGAGAGAGAGAGAGAGAGAGAGAGAGAGAGAGAGAGACACACACACAAACAGACAGACAGACAGAGAGCGAATTCTGCTTGCCGACATCTTACCCATTAGCAGAGAATTAGCATGTGATGGTTGCGTCTTAATATTAGTCACCGCACGACAACGTGCCTTTAGAGCTATACCCTCCACCCCCTACATTGGAGGACGTGTAATTTTAAACTGCACTAAAACACAGCCCGTAATTTAAATGTTCTCATATATTACGTTGAAACAATTTGAGCGCGGAAATCAAACACGGCGATTGAAACCCAAACCCTCAAAATGCCTAGAACAAACACAGGACCCGTCTTCACGGTGAATAACGCTCGTTTGTGTCAACAGTAAATACTTTTATACAGAGGTGGTTTCAAGAATGTGCTAGTTACACTTGAGATTGGCAAATAACTCACTACGGCTCCCCCTCCCAACTTATTCAGCCAATAATATACGACAACGTTTAATACTAAAGAGAACACCATGCCCCCTCTCTCACACACACACACACACACACACACACACACACACAGAGAGAGAGAGAGAGAGAGAGAGAGAGAGAGAGAGAGAGAGAGAGAGAGAGAGAGAGAGAGAGAGAGAGAGAGAGAGAGAGAGAGAGAGAGAGAGAGAGAGAGAGAGAGAGAGAGAGATAGAGGGGGACAGTGGGATGGATACAAGGTGTGGATATAAGGAAAGAGAGAAGGCGAGGAAGAGTGACATATGGAGAGGTGTGTGTGTGTGTGTGTGTGTGTGTGTGTGTGTGTGTGTGTGTGTGTCCTCTCTAAGCCTATATGTCAAAATTACCAAATGTTTGATGACTAATAAATTAACAGCTGATGACTAATAATAAACTTTACTTTCACACTCGCACATGCTTGGGTATAATTAAGATTTTGTATTGGACATAAAAACGGAATTGAAATAACCTTTTCAATACACATACCCACATGCACGCACGTATGCACAAGCGAAAATGTCTATGATAAGCTCAGGAAGCGGGTAGCAAGGGGAACATCCCCCAAATCTGAAAATAATACCAACCACCCCTCGTTGGAAGGCGAATTGAAATATTACTGTACCCTGCAGTTGACGGCATCTTCCGACTGTGCGTATGGCACAGTTTTTATGAACGCTTTATAGATATTGTGACCCGAGTTCGTAAACAAATCCCCGACTGTTCCCACCCTCTTAAGACATGCATAATAAATTTGGCGAGGTTTGTTTTTCTCGCTGGTGTTTGTTTTGTGATGCATGTCCGCTGTATACCATTTATACCGTGTGACTCATACCCGACAATATTTAATGCTCTTAAAATAATGTTCTGTACTCGTAAAGTTCGCTGCACTAGTCATTCGTATTAAACGTTCGCGAAGTGAATTTCGCCTCAAAATCGACATGTTGACATGGGCGTACATGGGTGTGTGTGTGTGTGTGTGTGTGTGTGTGTGTGTGTGTTCGACCGAACCCCCGACCTCCCCCCCCCCCCCCCCCCCCCCCCCCGAAATCGCTTTTTTATAAATTATTATATCTGACACTGATATCTGACATTATTATATTTACTCAACATAGAAATATATGCCCAATATCTCTGCAATCTATTTTGGAACCCCCCTTTTCAAAATCCTATATTGGAACCCCCCTTTTCAAAATCCTATGTACGCCCATGGTGGAGTGTGCGAATAACAACAGTAATAACATTCAACAACAGATGCAGTGACATGTGGAGTATGCGAATAACAGTAATAATAAAAAAACAGAGAGTAAAGTTTGTTTTATTTAACGACGCCACTAGAGCACATTGATTTTTTTATCTTATCATCGGCTATTGGACGTCAAACATATGGTCATTCTGACGCTGTTTTTTTTAGAGGAAACCGGCTGTCGCCACATAGGCTACTCTTTTACGACAGGCAGCGAGGGATATTTTATTTGCGCTTCCCACAGGCAGGATAGCACAAACCATGACCTTTGTTGAACCAGTTATGGATCAATGGTCGGTGCAGGTGGTTTACACCTACCCACTGAGCCTTGCGGAGCACTCACTCAGGGTTTGGAGTCGGTATCTGGATTAAAAATTCCATGCCTCAACTGGGATCCGAACCCAATACCTACCAGCCTAACAACAGTAATAACGTTCAACAACAACAGATGCAGTGATGACAGGGAAAACTATTGATAGCAATGGAAGGAATGAACGAAACAGATACACAGACACACGCACACACAGACATGCATACACACAGACACACTTACTTTTTGATACGCTCTCAAAATAAAATCGTTCCAACAGAAATTTACATCAGTTCTAGCGGCGAAATCGTGCACTCATGAAACACGTTTTACTACTTTCCCTATTATGACGTCACGCGTTTCTATGACGTTTTTCTGTAAGCTCGAGTTCTTAACAACAACAACAATTATAATAGACTACTACTACTACTACTACTACTACTACTAATAATAATAATGATGATGATGCTGATTATGATGATGATGATGATGATGATGATGATGATGATGATAATAATAATAATAATAATAGTAAAAATAATTTACACGATCTTTCTGTTCTGTTTTCCTCCTTTATATAAAAAATAATAGTAATAAAAAATTACTTTCTTCTTTTTTTAAAAATCATATTAAAGTTGTCAAGCATTTAATCTTTTAACGACATTTTTTTTTTCTCTTCCCGAAACACCTGAGCTTCACAGTCAGAATCCAATCAATATTAATCAATCCTAAAGATGAGCCGCCCTTTGTTTTCTTCCGTTTTGACATCCCGCCACAGCGGTGCGCCTTCGCCGGATTAACCGGCGGGATCAAGTGATGCCACGGCCGTCTCGGGCGAGCGAGGACTCGCCGTGTTTATGTCTAATACCGTCACAGTATATGACCTCTCAATGCTCAACAGCAGCGACCCCAGATGAAAAAATAATAAATAAATAAAAAATCCAGCAGAAAGCAAAACAAAAATACGTTGGTCACAGAGAGATCGTTTAATTAGGACGCCAGAAAAAAATAGTACGTCCCCCAGTGCGACGAAAATGAGCTTCTGGTCTATTAGAACTTCTTTATTGCGACCCCTGCTGAATTTACACGAAGATAACCTCGTTTATAGCCCCCTGTACTTGTCTACCAATATGTCAAGCATTGGGGAATGCGGTTTACGAGTCGACGTATTTTGCATTGCCGGTCGGAAATTTTCCGATGTGTTCGTTGGCGCATGATATACCCCGAGACGATTCGAAAGACTCCACACAAACACACAACTGCGCATGTGGAGACCGAGTTAGATCCGGGCGCTGGGGTTTGAACAGGGCCGTAACAGATGCAGTCGAGACTTGTTTACTTCTGTCTTAGACTGTTTTAAATCGACTACAATGAAATATGTGTATTCCTAAATATCCAGATCTGAACGTTCGTAGTACATGAATTGCTTCATATACTTACCTCACCACGACTAGTACATCAAAGGCCGTGGTATGTGCGATCCTGTCTATGAGAAGGTGCATATAAAATATCCCTTGCTGCTAATCGAAAAAGAGTAGCTCGTGAAGTGTCGGCAGCGGGTTTCCTCTCTCAATATCTGTGTGGTCATTAACCATATGTCTAACGCCATATAACCATAAATAAAATGTGTTGAGTGCGTCGTTAACTAAAACATTTCCCTCCATTTCATATACTTACCTTTTCTGACAACCAATAGCCGATGTGTATTTTTGTGCTGGGGTGTTCAGTCATTCAGTTATCCACTCAATATTTTCCCCGTCGGCTTAAACATCCGTCTCAACATTGGATGCCATTGGAACATTTTTCAACAGTCTTTAAAACAAGGGTGGGGCAAATAGGGTAGAGCATGAGCACGTTTACACTACCCAACATTTCTGATTATAAAGCCTGGCCATACACAAGTGTTTATCGTCTTTGTTTAAATCGCTCATCTTAAAGGCGCATTTTACCCATTCAACACTGTAAATATTGTACATAGTTGTACTATATATATCGAGGGGTTATAATCTTAACGTTTTCACGTGTAATCGTGCCCTTATTATTTTTACTATATATCAAAGTGTTCATGTGTAATTCTGCCATTATGTTTACTATATATCAAAGTGTTCACGTGTAATTCTGCCATTATCTTTACTATATATCAAAGTGTTCACGTGTAATTCTGCCATTATTTTTACTATATATCAAAGTGTTCACGTGTAATTCTGCCATTATCTTTACTATATATCAAAGTGTTCATGTGTAATTCTGCCATTATCTTTACTATATATCAAAGTGTTCACGTGTAATTCTGCCATTATTTTTACTATATATCAAAGTGTTCATGTGTAATTCTGCCATTATCTTTACTATATATCAAAGTGTTCACGTGTAATTCTGCCATTATTTTTACTATATATCAAAGGTTTATAACCACAAAGTTTCCACGTGTAATTCTGCCATTATCTTTACTATATATCAAAGGTTTACAACCACAAAGATTCCACGTGTAATTCTGCCATTAGTTTAGGTATATATCGGAGGTTTATAAGCACACAGTTTTGACGTGTAATCCTACCATTATTTTTACTATATAATCAAAGGTTTATAATCACAAAGTTTTGAGTTGTAATTCTACCATTACTTTACTATATACAAATGGTTTATAATCACATAGGTTTTTTTTTAGAGTATTCCTACCATTATCTTTAAAAGTCATTAAAAAGGGGCGCTTCCAAAGGTCTGGGTGGGTGGATGGGGGTGGGTGTCACGGGACCGTTGACACCCCGTCTAGATCCGCCCTTGCACTCCTTCAATATGTATCACACGTGTTGCGTTGCGATGTTCAGACTTTAGTTAAAAGTTTGTTTTGTTTAACGACACCACTAGAGCACACTGATTAATTAATCATCGGCTATTGGATGACAAACATTTGGTAATTTTGACATATAGTCTTAGAGAAGACACTTGCTACATTTTGTTTCCATTGGTAACAAGGTATCTTTTATATGCAACATCCCACAGACAGGACAGCATATACCACGGCCTTTACTATACCAATCGTGGTGCACCGGCTGGAACGAGAACTAGCCCAATGGACCCACCGACGGGGATCGATCCCAAACCAACGGCACATCAACCAAGCGCTTAACCACCGGGCTACGTCGCGCCCCACAATGTCGTAAGACAGGGGGGGGGGGGGAGGCGAGCCTGTGTCTTTAAGGGGCGGACCCAACGTGTGTGTGACCCAGTACCTACCGCGCCCGCGCACCTGTTCGCCCATTTGCATATCTGCCCCCCACGGATTCATTAAGTGGTCAAGCGGAGAGACAAAAAACCCTTCAGTTTGTTTGACTCTCGTCTTTATTCGAAAACAAATAAAAATAGAAGTAAATTTCAACTCCGTAACTTTCCCATCACGAGAGGGTACAAGTTTTTTGTTCCCGGAGCGACCCGATCGGCCCGGCACGGCGAAACCGATACGACAATATCGACTGCGCCGTTTAAAGTAATAATATTTTCTGTCGTATATATTGCCCGGCTAAAATCTCTTGTTTTGACTTCTTCGAGTGCTGCTTAAACACTGGCATTATCAAATTTCCTAATTACACTTTTTCGCACACGAGCTTCGATTTCCAATGCAAGTTAAAGCAACCCTCTTCTTCTTGTTAATACTACCGGAAGTGGGTGATGATTCTGAACCTACAATAGAGGGCGTGACATCAAGAAAAGACGGGTCTCGGCCAATAAAAAAGAAGTGACACGAATTAATACAGACGACATTGCATGGCATCGATTTTATTCTCTTCTTTACCATTTCCCCCTTCTTCTTTTTCCCCTATCACTTTCGGAATAGTGTGACGATTTGGGTAAATCGCTGCTACAAGTTAGACATCCAAAATCCCCGTATTCTTCCGACCTAGCAGCATGTAGCAGGCCTGTAGGAACAATATCTGGAAGGGGCACACTCTCTAGTGGAGGGGGGGGGGGGGAGAGAAAGGAAATGGTTTACTTAACGACGCACTCAACTCATGTTATTTACGGTTATATGGCGTTGGACATATGGTTAAGGACCACACATATATTGAGGGAGGAAACACGCTGTCGACACTTCATGGGCTACTCTTTTCGATTAGCAACAAGGGATATTTTATATGCACCATCCCATAGACAGGATAGCACATACCACGGCCTTTGATGTAAAAAAAAATAAAAATCCGTTTTCTATTAATGGAACAATGTAGCGGATTTCTTCTCTACGACGAAATGTTTGACATCCAATAGCCGATGATTAATAAATCAATATGCTCTAGTGATATCGTTAAATAAAACCTCCTTGTACCCGGTTCGCGCAATGATCGTAACGCAAAGCGCTGCTCGTTCAAGTCAATGCAAATACACGTGTCAGAATGTTTATACTTGAAATGAACATGGCACCCTGGTATGTAGATTTCATTTACCCTCAAACCCACAACGACTAGGGCCTGCCAGGCTGTAACGGCCGATAAATTAATCTGCGACTTGACAACGCCAAGAGGGTCGGTGTGCGGCAGATAAAAACCCCACACTCGCCGGGGTCTGCCCTCATATTGCCTTCCGGTGAGGTGCGCGGGCAGTTTGCTAACCAGTGATAAATTGTGATATGAACGACGTCCAATCGCGGTAAAGATTATCGAAACTAGCTACCGATAACTTTATTGCATTACTAACACCAGCTCGAGTTTTTGTTTTCAGTTTCAATCAAACCTTAACGTTAAATTCAAGGTGGCATAGATAGGTGACCTAATAAATGGCTCGACGAAATGTTGTCTCAAGATATTTGGGTGCCTCACCCCCACCCCGAAAAATGATGACCCTACCAGGGCCGTACCCGGGGGCAGGGAATGGGGGGTGGGGGTGGGGGGCAGTTGCATACACATACACATCTCAGGGTTTAAGTTGTATAGTGTTTCATTTGTTTATAAAAATTAGTCCCCCGATAGGATTTAGATCAAGGTACGGCCCCGGTACTGAATATGAAATTATTTAAAAGGTATGGGGCTTGTAACTTTGACATTTTACACCCACCATTACTATATGCATTAGTGCCACCTGTAACGAAAGGTTTAGGCCCATAGATCAGACATTGTTAACCCTAATCCTAAAACAATCCTAACCCTAAGACTAACCACCAGCCTTCAGAATGGCAGGTAATGAGTTTGTTTTCCCTAACAACACCACTAGAGCAACCCGATGTATTAATTATTGGCAGTTGATGTCAACATTTCGTAAGAGTGAGCATTCTAACCCTCTGTCCTAGGTATTGATTTAGTTGTAATGTAAGTCTTGGTTCAAGCCCCTGTCAGCGATTTTTCATGAAAGTATGCGGGGAGGGGGAAGGGGGTAGAGGTTTGGACTGTGTCGAATGAAGTTTCTAAGTGATTCGAGTCATGCTGCACGGAAAATATATTAAATTAAACAGAAAAAAAAAAATCGCTTTGAGAATGGGAAAATGATTATCCCCGAAACCTTCCCCCATCCGCCCCCACGCCCTCCGCCCCCTTGCATATGCGCCTACCGTGGTTCAAGTTCTTTATTTGCTTTGAGTTTTACAACTCATCAGCTGGATACATAACATAAATAATACAACACAGTTATACAACATACACACGTGCAAAACAATGGTGGGTGTGGTTTATATATAATCATGGACAAATGAAGTGATATAAGTTACATTTATTACATTAACTATTATCCTGCATTAACCGATCTCTAATTGTATCGCTTGCACTAAATATTTGCCTAGGTTATTCAATTCGTTATTATTACCGGTGGTTAATAACTGTATAAAACGATACACACTTGGCCTCTTATAATAATACATTTTTATATATTTACAACGCAAATCTTTGTATTGTGGACACTCTATTATAAAATGATATTCATCTTCTATGGCATTAGCGTTACACAGAGTACACATTCTTTCTGATCGTTCGATGTTTCGATACCTGCCAGATTCTACATTTAATTTATGAGCGCATATTCTAATCGACACGAACCCTTTAACGACCACATCGTCACCACCGCAGATTATCCTTTTGTTTTGGTTCTGTTTTGCGGCACCCCTTTAAGAAAAGCACCCGGAAACCCCAGAGAGAGCGGGTAACGTCAAATGCAATACGAGTGGAGAAAAAGAAAAACAGAACTCGCTTTACTTGTTTTTACTAATAACCTGAGCCTGGCCGTCGGACCGACTGAATCTGGCAGAAGATAAACACGATATTCCGATGGGTTCATATCATATAACCCGCACACCCGTTGTCGCACCCGTTCACCGCCAAATCACCTCGACTGGTACATTTCGAGGCGCGAGGGCAATCCGAACGGATGGGTGTTCGTCAGGGCGGTGTCTGTTTCAGAACGTGTCGTTCGTGGAGGAATGTCTGTTGAAAGTGTCTTAGATTTCGCCCCGTCCACTGTCGTCTGTTTCCCGTTTCGCGAATGTCGCACGTTCTGATCATTTATCAGATCCCGGCGACTTTCACATCGTGTCCTATTATTTTTATCCAAATATTTTGCAGGAAGCCGGCATGTTTTTTTTAATTTTTTTTATTTAAAAAAAAAGTTTTATTTGACCTACCTGTGGATTATACTCCGCTTCCCACCCTCATTAAATCTACCGGGATCCGTGAGTCACCTGGAGGTTTTCTCTAGAAATTAACTACAACGTGTTGCCTTCGAGACTTTGTAGCTACGACTGCATTTACATTGACATACGGGTTCTAGTGTAAACCGAAAGTTAAGACACGTTGGGCTAGGTAAACACTTGAATGGGTTTCAGCCTGGAAATACCCGGATGTTGCACACGTTACCTATTCTGATGTGTACTGTCCTTGAAGTAGGAACGGGTAAATAAAAGATACGCTGAACATGACTAAATGATTCTTGAACGAATGATCTACCCATTCGTCCGTCAATAACCCACTCATTCACTCAGCGACTCCCTCACCTAACCATTCTTCCGTCAATAACCCACTCATTCACTCAGCGACTCCCTCACCTATCCATTCGTCCGTCAATAACCCACTCATTCACTCAGCGACTCCCTCACCTATCCATTCGTCCGTCAGTAACCCACTCATTCACTCAGCGACTCACTCACCTATCCATTCGTCTTTTCCAAACACTCATCAATCCATCTACCCATGTTTCCTGCCTAGCCGTCCATACACCCATCCATCCATCCATCCATCAATCCATCCATCCATCCACCCTTCCATTGAACAACCACCTATCCTTCTGCCTGTGTGTATCTGTATGTATGTATGTATGTATGTATGTATATATGCATGCATGCATGCATGTATCCATATCTATGTATCCGTCCATCTATCTATCTATCTATCTGTATCTGTATCTGTATCTGTATCTGTATCTGTATCTGTATCTGTATATGTATATGCATCCATCCATCCATCCATCCATCCATCCATCCATCCATCCATCCATCCATCCATCCATCCACAATCTATATGTCTGTCTATGTGTCCGTCCATCCGTTAGTTCAGTCAATGTCTACTCATTCATGTTTGCACATTAAAACAAATCACTACTCCTTCATTGCCAGAAGTGATTTTCGAAGATTCTTTTAACATTTAAGTATTAAAACAAGTAGTCGTAACTTAGTAATTACACTAAGTCATTGTACACACGGACTCAGTGCCAAAACCCCCCGGCTACCCGTGTTTCCCAAGGACCAGAAAACCGGCTGTACCAATACCATGGCGGTTATAAATCGCAGATGCCAAAACCAGGAGCGCCCGGTTCACCGCAGGTTAATTACAGGTGAACAAACAGCGCTACTCATTACCTACGGCTCCATTACACCAATTACGAGCCATTATTTCGACAGGTAGCGGCTTCTGTGACAGGGGGTTGTTCTTGACATTTCGAGGTAATTAAACTTAGTGGTAATTATCAACGGAAACAAGGTCTGACGTTACGCAAGACCAGTGACGTTTCCCATAGCTTAAGCTTACCAACACAAGCTGACTTAAGTTCCTCGTAGTAATTTGTACCTGCGATCAAAAACGAAAATGGAAGGAAGGAAATGTTTTATTTAACGACGCATTCAACACATTTTATTTACGGTTATGTGGCGTCGGGCATATGGTTAAGGACCACACAGATATTGAGGGAGGAAACCCGCTGTCGCCACTTCATGGACTACTCTTTTCGATTAGCAGCAAGGGATCTTTTATATGCACCATCCCATAGACAGGATAGCACATACCACGGCCTTTGATGTACCAGTCGTGGTGTACTGGCTGGAGCTAGAAATAGCCTAATAGGCCCACCGATGGGGATCGATCCCAAACCGATCGCGCATCAAGCGAACGCTTTACCATTGGACTACGTCCCACCCCACGAAAATGGAGTGCTATTAAAAACTGGCTTTACAAAAAAAAAATTGGTAGTCATCCATTATTTAATAACTATCGTCCGATGTATTATTAATTCATTCGTCCATCCATTCATACATCTGTCCATCGATCCATTCATCTGTCCATCGATCCATTCATCTGTCCATCCATTCATTAATTCATTCGTTCAGTCATTACATTTTTAGCAGCTTCAACCAGGTATGTTAGTTTCGTGGCGAACCTTTCTAATGGTTTATTTCTGGTCCTGCACTCCGAGTTTTCGACGGAAATGTCCGAGGTTTTCCATTCATACCTTCAACTGTGCTTACGTTTATTAATCTTTTCTATTTAAATTTTGTTTTCTTCTATCTATTCTTCCTTTCGGTTATATCTGAGAACGCCAAACAGCAAGGGATCTTTTATATGCACTTTCCCACAGACAGGAAAACACATACCACGGCCTTTGACCAGTTGTGGTGCACTGGTTGGAACAAGCAAAAACCCAATCAGCTGAATGGATCCACCGAGGTGGTTCACGTCTGCGACGCAAGCACCTCAAGCGAGAACTCAACCGACTGAACTAAATCCCCTCCCCCCCTTTAAAACAAAGATATACTCGGAGATCCTCGGATATTTCCGCCGAAAACTCGGAGTGCAGAACCAGAAATAAACCATGAGAAATTAAGGTTCGCTACGAAACTAATGTATCACGTGACATACCTGGTTGAAGCTGCTAGGTAATACAATACACCAGTCACTGTCAGAACGGCAGAGTCTGTTTACGAGTTTAACCATTTCATGACAACTAATTATTTACATAGCCAATTAAAATGCGACACGTCACCCGCTAGTCTACTGAGCCGTGTGGTTCTACTTTCACTTTCATTTTACACGCAATGTAATACAGAATATCTAAATGTTGTTGTTTTTTCCGTCAAACTCTATGGACTTTTATTTCACTCTATCGCGATTGAAGTTCAGTGGGTCCGTAAACCTAGTAATAATAAGTGACTTAAGTAAATCTCCTGATAAAGTGACATTTTAAAAAGCGATTTTTTCTTTCATTATGACCTGTTGATCTTACCTTGGCATACTGGATACGGCGTGAAATCAACATAAGGTAGGTCTAAAACCTATATGAGATAAATACGACACAACGACACAAACAGACGAAGATAGTTTGAACTGTCTGCAACTAAATAAGATACACTTAATATATCCGGCTACACTATGTTATTTACGGAACTGGCTTTAAAACTGGTAGGTATAGAGTTCGTGTCGCCGTGTCGAACTCAGCCTAAAGTGAAAGCCTCGGCTCAATGGCGAGGGCAAAGGTCATTTCACCGACTTCTCTCTCACAAAACTCTATTACTATTCGTATAACAAAATCGGGAATGCAACAGTTTACACATGTGAAAGACATGGCCATAGTATTATATAACAAACATAACACCGTTCACAGGTACAGGCAAACAAAGACACAACGAGACAAATGTGTCGACTACAAGTATATCTATTTAAATTATAAACATATGTGTGTCCGTGCATACCTTGTGCGTGTGTGAGTGCGTGTGTGCGTGTTTGCGTGTGTATGTAGATTGTATATGTATATATACACACACGCAAACACACACACATTTGTGCGTGGAGATGTGTGTTTTTGTATTGTGTGTGTTTCATTCAGTAACAATAATATTGTGTCTGTGTATCTCTCGTACCCTCTTTCTCCCTCCCCCCCCCCCCCGTCTCTCTCTCTCTCTCTCTCTCTCTCTCTCTCTCTCTCTCTCTCTCTCTCTCTCTCTCTCTCTCTCTCTCTCTCTCTCTCTCTCTCTCTCTCTCTCTCTCTCTCTGTATATGAATATCTGTATGTCTGTATATATGCATGTTTTTATTATTAACAATACACTGGACTTTGTTGTCACGAAGATGGGTGGCCGATTAGGGGAAGCACCAATAAAACCATCACCAGTGATCCACGTCGGGTCAGCGATTTTCTGCTCACAGTGAAAGCATAGACATGTCCTATACAGGCAGCACTAGCATGTGAATGGCAAATTATGGCCAGGACATCGTGCTTGGACATCGGTTCGATATAGACATGAAAATAGGCTACATCAAACTAACTTGTTAGTTAACGTTAATTACTTATTTCGTCATTAGAAATTAACTTTTGCAGGGCGGGACGTAGCCCAGTGGTCTGGGATCGATCCCCGTCGGTGGGCCCATTTGACTATTTCTCGTTCAAGCCAGTGCACCACGACTGGTATATCAAAAGCCATGGTATGTGCTATCCTGTCTGAGACATGGTGCATATAAATGATCGGAAAGAGTAGCCCATGAAGTGGCGACAGCGGGTTTCCTCTCTCAATATCTGTGTGGTCCTTAACCATATGTCTGACGTCTTATAATCGTAAATAAAATGTGTTGAGTTCATCGTTAAATAAAACATTTCTTTCTTTGTTTCATCGGTGTCTAAAATCCCACCTTTTATGTGTGCGCTCTGCTGCCACGAGTCGCAGTAACGGTGTTAATTATTATTAATAATAACATTTATAATAATAATAATAATAATGATGATGATGATGATGATGATGATGATGATGATGATGATGATGATGTTGATGGTGATGATGAAACTAGTAATAATATAATTGATATTATTAATAATAATGATGATGATGATGAAATGATGATGATGATGATGATATGGTGATGATGATGATGATGTTGATGATGATGTTGATGAAACTAGTAATAATATAATTGATAATAATAATAATAATAATAATAATAATAATAAATATAATGATAATGATCATATTTATTTCCGTTCCCGCGTTGTGCTCAACACCGACAACTCGAGAAAACCATTTGTAATCCGCTTTACCATTAAATTAATCTAAAACAAGCGATTCCAGAAAATCAGTGTACACTCGAGAAACTGATGGAAAAGCTAGTGATTAAACACGAACAAAGCTTAAACTGTTCGTCATCTAACAAGTGTTAAATTTAGCGGAACAATTCATTGCATGTCGCGGAGTGTACACTACATTGCGTGCCGTCAACGATTGGATGTTAATTTCCCCAATACATATCACGCGACCAATCAATTTCTTCAAATCACCAGCAATACACAGAGCGCCGATAATACACCCTGCATAGTTGAAGTCGGATAGTTACAAGCGTCTCGCGGTTATCGCTATAAACACGCACGCCGAGAATGTCCGGACATTACCGAGTTTATACGAGGGGTTTCAATATAAAGCCAAAATTTAGCATGAACAACAGAAAAAGAAAAAAAACAATAAAAAGAAAACAATGACTTATAGTTTCAAAAACAATTATTACATTAATATATATATATTATTTTATTTTTATTAATTTTTAAATTTGGGGTCTCTCTCTCTCTCTCTCTCTCTCTCTCTCTGTGTGTGTGTGTTTTATTTATTTATTTATTTAGTTTTTAATACTAGAAAAAATAAAGAAATCAGTTTGTTTGTTTAACGACACCTCTAGAGCACATTGATGTATTAATCATCGGTTATTGGATGTCAAACATTTGATAATTTTGCCATTTTTTAAAGAGAGAAAACCAGCCATAGACAGGATAGCACATACCACAGCCTTTGATATACCAGTCGTGGAGATGGAATATAGACAAAGTCTCATGAAAATCCAGGTTTTCTTTTCTGTAGAAAGCATCCACATCAACGAAAGAAGGACATGTTTTATTAAACGCATCAACAACAAAGAAACCTAAATAATTTTAACGGACAGCTTTACCTTATTATCGTTACAATCCGGACACGAGAAGAAGCGAAAACTATCGAATATACACGAAAATAAAGTAGCATCTCAAAAAGGCAAAAAAAAAAGAAGAAAAAAAAGCGACTACTCAGCTGTACCCTATGTCAATACAGTAAGCTATATAGGTATATTACACACTAAGTTTACTTCTTAATTTTTTCCCCAATTCTCGTCATTAACTGAAATATTTGGCTAGTCATCATTTAAATAAAGGCTCATATAGACTGGACACAGCGCGTGCGTGCGGTCAGGCTAAAAACAAAATCGAAATACATTAGTTTTAATGACAGCGTCTACACTAGATGCATGCGATGCGTTCGTCTGCAAAACGAATGCAGCCAGCCGCAATGAAATAATCGTATATGGTTTATATGCGCAAAACGCAAACCACAGACGTAACGGTGGGACGCGCCTTCAGTCTGTATGCGCCTTTAATGTAATGGTTTTTAACTGTTTTACGAATGCGACGTTAGACATTATTGTACTGTCGACATGGCTACGTTCATTGCGATTTCACGCAGTCGTGTTCAAAGAAAAGTCATTTTTAATTACGTTTAAATTCAACCCGGACGAACCAGCAATTCACTAACGAACTGCACACTATTGTCTTGACCTCACTGCACTGGACGTCAGGTGCACCGAGTGTGGTTATTTTGACATTCACTTCTCGTTTAGTGTGTTACTGGTCGTTAGAGTAGCAGCGAAACCCGAGATACAAAAACCGCCTGAATGGATGTCAGTGTTAAGGCATCACATTCGATTTGTTTCCCCTTCTTTTCATTGTGGTTTTCTTTTCACGATCAGCCATGCACTGCAACTCTTCCTTAGCTTCAGATGTATGGCATTGTATGTGTGTGTGTGTGTGTGTGTGTGTGTGCGTGCGTGCGTGCGTGCGTGTGTGTGTGTGTGTGTAATATGTATGTGTATGTGTACATGTGTGTGTGTGCATGTGTATATGTATGTGTATGTGTATGTGTATGTGTGTATGCATCATAATTTATCATATAATATCTTATATTTTCAGTGCAATCAAAGTATGTGGTATGTTTCACAACACATATTTTAAGAATTTAATGACTTTCGAGGTCACGGCACTAGGTTTATTCACATTTAAGGAAACGTACTAGAATGACACTCCATAATTGACGTATACATTCATAGTCATCAAATAATACTATTTCAATACCAATTTTATACTCAAAGCAGTCCAGCGTTCAGAAAACAAAATAAGTTAAGCAATAGTTTATTTTGATGTTAGGACATTCAAAATGACGTCATTCGAAGTTGATGTCATTTCCATTCAAAACGACAGAGCGCCACATATTCTTACGTCATTTGAATATCTAGTAATGGCGGACTGGAATTAAAGTTGCGTGTACAGTTTACACAAACACGTTGTATTAAGCTTGAGATTATATGATAAAGAGATTGTTACCCTCGTGTGTTTCGGTATCGTCAATATCATATATTAGGAATATATTAATGTAGTATGCTCGACAGAGGCTCGCATAATACAATTTTTATTCCTAATATATGATACAGACGATAATATATATATCAGGGTCATCGATGTTCGAGACATGGGATACTGGTTGGAACAGGAAAACACTCTACTGAGGGAGATCAATCCTGCGATCCCCCTCCCTCCCCGGAGACATGAGACAAAAAATTAAATAGTTTTATCGCAACCTTCAATGTTAGGCATAAATTTCATTTGTCATGAAACTTGACATTTTATTTCGGTACACTGAGGCCGTCAACCTACAGCATATGAGGAATTGTACAATAGTTATGTGTATACTAATAAATATACATAATCAATTTCTATACAAATCAGTTGAGCAGATTTTATGTATGTGTTTCCCTACGCATATGCATATCCGACAACTGTAATGCATTGTGAATGACGTATTCGTATTATATACGGATTTCGAATAAACAAAATTTGCGCCTCAAGGTTGGCCTACTGGATTATAATAATTACTCGTTCTAGCTAGCGCATCACGGCGGTATCAAAGGCCGTGGTATGTGCTATCCTGCCTGTGGGATGGCGCAAATAAATGATCCCTTGCTAATGATGGGAAACGAATGTAGTGGCTTTCCTCTCTAAGTGCCAAATGTTTGACATCTACTAGCCAATGATCAGTAAATTAATGTGTACTACTGGCGTCGTTAAACACAAAGCAATTTTCTTCTTTTAGGCTTACAACTCCATTAGTGCACTCGAGAAACGAAATACTGCAGGATCGAATACCGTCTGTAGTCTACTCTTTCTATATGTTTGGGGTGGTGGAGGGGTGGGGTGGGGGGGGGGGGGGGGGGGGTGTTAGTGGTGGTGATGAGTCTCGATCCAATCAGTGTTTTTCTACAATTATATCCAACTTGAACGACACGATTGTGAACACGTACACATTCGTATGTCTGCACACGACAGAGTCCAAATGATGTTTAATCAAAGTCGTGACGGTATGGTCCCCTGATGCCCGTGTACTGGTATGTGTGGCCATGTATACAGATTATATATATATATATATATATATATATATATATATATATATATATATATATAGAGAGAGAGAGAGAGAGAGAGAGAGAGAGAGAGAGAGAGAGAGAGAGAGAGACATCTTAAAGGGAAATTCCTGAGTTTGCTAGTTTTTAAGATGTTATCGACTAACAGACTTTTTAACGATTGTAATTACATATTAAATATATTTTTCTGCATAAAATATTAGCGGCTGTATATTAAACGTGTTTCTGATCGTTCTAATATTTGTACTAGGTTAAATTTCATTTTATTTCCTCAAATATATTTTTTTTCGTACGTACGAAATTATTGAAGACAAAATCCAGTTTGGGCTTCTTACAAATATTAAGACGACCAGAAACACATTGAATACACAGACACTGATATTTTAAACATGAAAATATATTTAACATGTAAGTTTAATCGTAGAACTATTTTATTATTCGGAAACATCTTACAATGCAGCAAACTCAGGAATGTCCCTTTAATGGTAGTGCGAAGTCAGAGGTTGTGCCCTCGACAGCCGTGCTTGAACAGTTATCAGCTGGAAGCATGCCAAAAATTACCTACAAACGCATACACCCAGTGCTAGTTGTCATGAACCGTTTTTTTCTCACATGCTCGAACTGTCGTATGACGATCACCGTTATATTTAACTCATAAAGAATGTTCAAAACAGCGTTAGCTCTTATATTATGAAACGAAAAAGACATAAAAAACATTTTTTAAAAACACAGCTAAAATATTAGGTTCAGACATCAGAACGTATATTTCAAAGCTGAGTTTTTTTCAGTAGCGCCATTACAAATTAATTTCAGTTCTTATTTTCTTGTTTTTTTTAAAGTGGTTATCTATTTAGACTGCTGTTATGTTTACCTGATAAATGTGTTTTCAATCAATGACTGAAATAAACGATTGATTCGAAATGAGTATATGTATTACCTTTAAACAATGTTAAAGAATTGTAAAATTAAAGTGAGGTAAATATATTAAATGTTTAATAAACAAAACTCGATTGTAAACACGTATTAATCAGACGCGTGTATTTACACGTTCTAATATATTATTCTAGGATATTTCTTCACATCCGATTACCGATGATTAACACATCAATGTGCTTCAGTGGCATTTAGATGCTTTAAGGTTCCTGGAGTAGTAAACAGAATTTGCAAACTTTGTAGTACTGATATTGGAGATGAATACCATCGTTTATTTAATGTGTTGAGTGCGTCGTTAAATAAAACATTTCTTTCTTTCTTTGTCTATTTAATTGTAAAAATGATAATACTGAAAACATTAGAAGAAAATATATAAAACAATATTATAGAATTAATCCTAGCGTTTTTAAAATGAAAGTTATGCTGTCATTATGTAATGCACCATTATTTAAAAGAATTGCTATATTTATTAAAACATTATCTAGTCTTGTGAACTAACGTTTCTCCTCACATTTTAGCTATTTTGATAGCATATCTTTTATTAGCTAAACTATAGATACTTCTATGTTGACGCCTGTTCTTGTCATGTATGTTAATCATGTATTTGAATTGTCCTCTTGTTACACACATTGTAATGTGTCTGATAGTTGTTTAATAAATCTTGAAATCTTCGTGAACAATATTAAAACCTTCTGATGACGCGAATTGCCTGTTTACAATCACCAACCAATTCATCCAGTATTTCACAATACTAAAGTGAAAATTATTTGACACTGGAAGTGTTGTGAATGGATAAATATCCGGGCAGTTTAGTAGACTGTACTTCTACAGTCCGTCCCATCCTGCTACAAAAATGTTGGTTTTTTTTTTTTGGTTTTTTTTTTAAAGTAACTGTTGTTTGGTTCGTGATAAGAAGAAAAGTAAAAGTGTTTTAGAAATAACAAGAAAAGAAAAGAAAAAATAATAATTAAACAAAACCTTTTTTTATGTGTGCAATTTCAAAAACAACCGGCTCCGAAGAAATAGGTTGTAGTAAATTCCATAGTATAAAAAAGGCCTTCCCTGTGGGAAGGATTATAAGTGGCAAATAACAGAACTCCAGGATTAAGTAAACTGTGTTGCACACCATACGGTCTTAACACGAGACTGAATTCAGCTTCTGCGTGTATTAAAGGGGCAGTCTTGAGTTTGCTGCAATCTTTAAGATGTTATCGACTAACAGAGACATTTTAAAGATTGTAATTACATAATTAGTGGCTGTATATTAAACGTGTTTCTGATCGTTCTAATATTTGTACTAGGTTAAATTTCATTTTATTTCCTAAACTATTTTTTTTCGTACGTACGAAATTATTTGAAGACAAAATCCAGTTTAAGTTTCTTACAAATTATAAGACGACCAGAAACACATTGAATATACAGACACTGATATTTTATTTAATATGTAAGTTTAACCGTGGAAATATTTTATTAGTTGATAACATCTTACAATGCGTCAAACTCAGGAACAGTTTAAATATTTATTTGTTTGTTTAACGACACCAGTAGAGCACATTTATTAATTCATTGCCTGCTATCGGATGTCAGACATTTGGCAATTGCGACGTATCTATAGGCTTTAGTGGAAACCCGCTCCATTTTGTTTTTCCATTAATAGTTAGACTTTATATACACTTTCCTTTCCCGCTGACATTACAACGACTTTTGATACATCAATTGTGGGGCACTGGTTGGAACGGGAAAAACAGTGTGGGTCCGCAGAGGTGGATCAATCATATGACCCACGGCCCATATCTTCGAAGCAATCTTAGCCTACGAAATCGTAATATCATCGTAAACTATGACGTTACTATGGCGTATGCTATAGCGATGTCACAACCTACGATGGTTTTACGATTTCGTAGCACTAAGATGGCTTCGAAAATATGTTCCCTGGCACCTACGTCGAGTGTCTTACCAACTGAGCTAAATTTCAACCCCTGCGTACCCAAATCCTCAGGGTTAACAGATTTCGCCAAACAGTCGCATCAAAACACCGTCTTGAACTTCCACGTCGATGGGCCCGTTGTGCTATTTCTCGTTCAAGCTAGTGCACCACGACTGCTATATATCAAAGACTGTGGTATGTGCTATCCTATATGTAGGATGGTGTATATAAAATATCCCTTGCTGCATTAGGACAGATGTAGCGGGTTTCCTCTAATGACTACGTGTCAGAATTACCAAATGTTTGACATCCAATAGCCAATTCGTTAATCAATGTATTCTAGTGGTGTCGATAAACAAAACAAACTAACCTTTTTGCTACTAATAGAAAAATGTAGCGGGTTTCCTCTCTAAGACTATATGTCAAAATTACCAACTGTTTTACACCCAATAGCCAATGATTAATAAATTAATGTGTTCTGGTGATGTATTTAAACAAAACAAACTTCAACTCTGATGTATATACATACACATCTAATTTTAAACGTATGGAATACACGTATAATTTATATCCACTGGTAGACAAAACAAACTAACTTAACTGTTATACAAAAAAAAATAAAAAAAATAAAAATTGTTTAGCGACACCTCTAGAGCACATTGATTTATTAATAATCGGCTAGTGGATGTCAAACATTTGGTAATTCTGTATATACACGCATACATACCTAAGACACAATATAAGTTTAAACGTATGGCATATATTTCCTAGTGATTTTTTTTGTATAACTAATATTTCATGAATCGTTTTCCCTCAAACACGTCTCGGCTTGTTAATCTATGAGCAGGCTGTAGCGAGTTTCAGTTAGCAAACATGAACGTTTCAAATTACCTAATGGCGGCCTAATCAATAGCGCTACGCCAGGGTACAAACGGCAATCATTGTCAAACGCGTGCACGTGTGGAAATGGGTAGTGCTTCAATTTGACGGCACAAATTAAATAATTGCAGCAGATATAGTTCTTGCAAATAATCCCTTGGACTAAATAATCCCTTGGACTAAATAATCCCTTGGACTAAAAGATTATTGTAATAAAATGTCCTGTCAGGATATTTTAACTAAATAATAATAATAATAATAATAATAATAATATTTGTATAAACCCGTACAACTCACTAAATTCAAGTTGTTATAAAATAGCCGGTATATGTTCGATATAATATTATGAATAAAATAAATGATATATTATTTTAATAAAATATCGTTTTCAATAAAACCAAAATATTAATTTTATTGAAATTATACATCAGTATTTAAATACGTTAAAACAAAAGGAGGTCTTTATCTGAAACACAATGATCTTTTTATAGCTTGCTTTTGGTCTTTTTGGTGGTTTTTAGGTTTTGTTTTGTTTTTTTTTGTTTTTGTTTTGTTTCTTTTTCCGTCTGAAGTTCAAACATTCAACTTGCATCTACGCACATAAACAAACATTTCCTCTCAGTCTTGATTTAAAATATTTAAATCTATACCATGAAAACAAAAAATGGTTTGATATATATATATAAATATAAAGTGCATAAACGTATTCGTTTACAAATAGTATCTAACGACAAAAAACCTCATATGTTTCCATTTATATAAATTATTAATCTTTGATTGTTTACGTGTTAACAGTACAAAACACAATTCCACGTGGGTGAGTATCGAGTTAATACTTCCCAACACACTGCCATCTAAATTAATATTTTGACACTGCTTGTATTAGCAAAACCATTCAGCGGACCCATGAATAAAATAACAATTCCGGTTTCCACCCATTAACCCACCCCCATCACCCTATTTCATGTGATAATTTGTGGAACCGCCCTAAAGGAGCTTTAAGTGTCATAAATATAGAGGTTTTCAAATAAAACGAATCAATATGCTCTAGTGGTGTTGTTAAACAAATCAAACTAACTCAAAAGAGAAGAATAGATGATACGTGCCGACAATCTTCTAAATAAAATTAATTGCATGTGTTTTAACGTGGTTTCGTCTTTATTATTTTTTTGTTTGTGATATACTTGGAAACAATATTTGTGATTTTAGTCTACACTTTGTTGCTCAATATACATCAATTTCTGACATAATATATAATTCTTACATAGATCCATTTTAAAGTAAAATATTTTTTTACCCCCATTCCCCCCAGCTCGGCGTCTGTTTTTTCTCTTGGTATTCTTCCAAGTTAGCAACTAGTGCATAGTTAAAATAATTGTTTTTCTTAAACCACACCAAATCGGCGGCGTCTATTTCGCGGGCTGTGAAACCAGACTACGACCCTGGCTTGTAATCACTTAGCCCAGAACGAAATGACACGGGGCAAGGGTAGTCGATTTCGGTCGCTACCAGCCAGATGCCAATCAAACGACAGCTGCCGTGGAAATGGGCGGGAAAGGACTGAAATTGAACCGCCTGGGCGATAATTGGTAGTCACTTCCATCATTAACTACACTAATTACAGCGTCTGTAAAATGTCTAATTATGGTATTACAATTAATAGTATTGGTGTTCAATTCTTAAATAAAAGTTGAACAAGAAAGCAATTTACGACAATTGTGCATTTCCTTATACCATAAAGCCTCAACAAGTAATCATTTCGCTTAATAAATATTCTCAACTGATGTAAACACATACTGGCCTGCCCATTTCGTAAATATATTCAAGTTGCATTTTAAAATATACCTACATAGATAATGCAAATAAAAATAGTTAATGCAAATAAAAATAGTTAATTAAAAAAAAGAGAAAATATTAAGCGGATATAAATTCATTTAATTTATAAATGTACTTTTGGCAAACTCATAATAATATATCATATAAAATATTTATTTTAATGTTTGTTTAGGATTCGTAAAAATATTGAAATGATAAATAACTGGTAAAACTATTTCTGGACTTTAATGGTGTTTATTTCTAAATTAATAAACTTAACAAGAATCTATCGAAATTTTCCGCTCATAAAAAGGTGTTCTAATAAACAACCGCAAATTAATCAAGTTGAAAAATAAGTTGTTTTTAATTAATGCTATTTAATGTAAAAAAATATTTAAAATATTTAAACACTTTCAAAAAATAAAATCTCACATTAAATAATCACTTTTGTAGAGCTGGTCATTTTAAAAACGTTATTAATTAAGACGTAATAAAATAATTACACTTTTATTTCATTAACAATATTAAAACTGCACCAATTATGAAATGTTATCTTCACCCCAAGGCAAACTATTCTGAATGAGAATTCTACAGGTCATGTTTATGTAACAGTTGTTCAAAATAATGTCTGGATATTTGTGTTAAATTTTACAGTAAATTGATATGAATGCGTTCCACCTCTCGAAATCATTTAACTCGTTTAATATATTTCGTATTGTATGTTGCAGTTGCCGTATTTCTGTTCTAATACTAAATTCGTTTTAATACATTTTATATTGGTATTTGTCATGCGACTACGCATTGCGTGCAGTATGACATGATAAATATATTTGTTATATCTTGGACGCGTATAACACTAATATATTTCATTGACATTTATAAAACACTTGCGACGAATGCAGTTTATAAATAAAAAAAACCATCAGTTGTATAAATAAATATATTTTCTATCATCTCACTAAACATACAAAAATACATGGTTATCTTGTGAGTTTTTTTGTAACTAATTCATTGTGTCTACAATAATTCAAAATATATTTTCACAGAATTTGCAGAATTAGAAATTAAATTAAAATAAAAACACAAATAGAATTATCTAAAATACAACCTACGTTAAAAACAAATAAGTTCATGTTTGGTAAGAAAGTATATAATTGGGAAAACACACCTAATTAACTATACAAATTAAACTAGTTTTTACAAGGGCAATTAAAAAGTTCATTCGCGTAGACCTGTTGTACATACACTAAACCTTCCGCAAACGATGAAATTAACATGCAAATCAGACGTAGTTCGCACGCTCCCCGCTGGCAGCACTGGGACACCTGAAAGTGTTTACCTTTCAACTTAAGTATACGGGAAAACCAAGGCGAAGAAATGTACACTTTGAAATGTACACGTGTCGAGTGCTTTTTACGCCAAAGCCCGCGAGCTAAGACAAGACAAGTAAACTAATTTTGCAGCTTTTAAATTTCCCCGACTACTGTATGCCTTCGGGTAGAAGAAAAAGTATGAGATAACAACATAGGTTATAGGAAAACATTTCAACGCATCCAATACATTTTAAAGTGAAATAGAATGCAACATGTCAATATCAGGTGTCGTTAATAACAGTGCGTATATGTAATTATTGGCAAGCTAATACTTTTTAGATTAGATGAAATCTCCTAAATTTATATGTAATAACTGTCAAATTAATAATCCGAGATTAGATGGAATCTCCAAAATGTAAAGCGCTATAAATAAATGTATGAGAAACGAAATGTAAATGTTATCAAGACAATAATGAGAAAAAAAATATCACATTTCACAAAGTTTCATTCCATAATAATTTCGTAATCATTTTCTGAAATCAAAAACTTTATAAAATATTATTATTATTATAGATAGTATCGATTCGGTATTCTTTCCTCAAAAAGAAGAGAGAAGACAAAAACAGACAAAAGAGAAATTTACAAATAAACGCTAAACCCGAGTTGAAATTATAAGACAGATAGTATCACTTGTGTATTTTCTCCACATTTAAAAATTAAATAAAAAGAACAAATACAAGTAAACGCTAACCCTGGGCTAAAACATTTATAAGATAGTATCGATTCGGTGTTTTCTACAAAGTTAGAAATTTATAAACAAAATGAAAATATACCTAAACGCTAACCCTGAGAAGCAATTATAAGAGAAATGTTACATTCCTATAAAAAGAAACAAATATCAAAAAGCAAACAAAGATTAATAATTTTGCTCCAAAGAAGAAATTGGTGACATTAAACCTAACTAAAATTGAAATATTTTAATATAAAATAATGTATTATTATATTGTTAATGTAACGGGAAATGAATAGTGTTTAAATTTAAATATTAAGTTTAACGTATTTAAATACGAACACGTACACGGTTATCATCAGTATCTTTCTAACATGAAAATGTAATGTAAATTTTTAACATTACCGTAACAAAATACAAATGAATAAACTATAGTTGTGAAGTAAAAACCCTGAATTAAATAAAAAAACCTGAATTAAATAAAAAAACCTGAATTAAATAAAAAAGTAATTGAAAAAAACCTAAATAATTAAAAGCGTATTTTAACGCATAGTCGATGCATTAAACATATTTTAGTCGAAGGCTTGGTAATTCGATATTGCAATGATAATAAAATTTGCCAACATCAATTTACCACCTAAAATTACGTTGTAAATATTAACTGATACAATCAATATGATAACGTTCAATACTTCAGTTGTACATTACAGCGCGAAGAACGACGGTCACAAATTGAACGATTTTTTTTCCTTCTACAACGTCCAACCGATACTCTGGGTAAAACTAAAACGTGTTTTGACAATTATCAGACTAAAACAAATACTTGACACCAACTAAAATGGATCCAGGCTTTTTAAGTGCTTCCGTAATACAGACTTTCAAGAGTCATATACCCTTCCACCCACCACACCCACCCTGCCATACAAACACCAATCCAATGTAGATATGCACAGACGTTTACTATTAAGTAAAATAACCATCGGAAAGATAAAAATGTCCTGTGTCCGTCGGTACAACCTAGAAACACTTTCTGTTAGCGAAAACACAAAGTGAGTACGCTGATACTTGTTCAAGGAGTCAGGAGTAATTATTGTGGAAACATTTCCACCCATAAACATCACCCGCAACAGTGGTAAACATAATCATAATTTTAACTAAGTAAACAACTAAATAGCCATAACAACTCGAGATTCATATTTTGTATTTTTACTTTTTTCTTCTTTCTTTTTTCTCAAAAATGAATTATGCGCCAAAATAACAGTTAAAGTGACATATATGTACAAATCATCTTTCAAGTAAGTAAAATCGTAATCATAAGCTCAACAAAATATATAACATGGACGAAAATACGTACAGAGGAGACAAAAAAGTTTGGAATGTAGAACACCTCGGAACGAAATTCAACAAAGAAAAAAAAACCCACAAATGAAATGTTGGAAGTAGTTTCTTCATTACTGTATATAATTTGAAGACGTCGACATTGAGTCTTAAAACGGAATGTATGAAATAAATTAGACAACAGTTTGTGCCGTGTGAATTTCTTATCGTTAAATAGATTCACACAGTTGTCGGCTTATAAAGGCGCGAACAAAATGTGTGTAAAATATAATAATAATAATATATAATATCCTAACATTTTCTGTACATCTATACAAAGGCGTCTTTTTAACGATAATGATACATAAAAAAACACATCCAAAAAATACTATAGACAATGAAAAATGGAATGAATGGTTTTTTACACTATGCTTTCTGATAAACAAAACATGAACTAAAAACTGTTATTATGCTACGTTCGGGACGTTTGGGACTATACTAATCAAGTATAAAAAGAATGAACCCCAGTGTTATTGACATGAAAACACAACATTATGTTCGGAAATTGATCTCTCGACAAATACCCTCATGGAATGAACAAATGAAATGTATTTCACACTACCTCTCTCTCTCTCTCGCTCGCACAATGTAAACCGCTTTGCGACGATCACTCATTTTTGTTTTCAGTTTTAAAAAATGAGTGTAAAAAAATGTCTATTTAGCACATTTTGTTGAGAAGCTTGGTCCCTGGATTTCACTATCACGGAATCTCGCACACCTTTTAGAGAGAATTCTTAATAAGTTCGCAGTCTGTATTTCGTGTTGTACTCACTTGACGGATACTATTATAACAAGTCGTCCATCCGTCCGCGCATCAAGAAAACGTGTGTGCAAAACCTTTGGCACGTTCGCACAACTGTTCCACACAGAGCACGGGGGTTTGGGTTTTTGTGTGTTCACTGCCGCCGTCAATTTCACTTGTCAGTCGACTTGTTATTGAGTTTTATTTCTCTCTGTGTCCATCTCTCTCTCTACATGTGCGACAACGGCACCGTATTGTTCACGTGGCTTTCGCTCGTTGTCGGAATACCGTACTGTCCTTGCATTTGTTGTAGCCGTTGCTGTGCAGCTGCGGCTGCGGCTGCGGCAGCGTGGTCCCCCTGCTCGCCGGGTAAATACATGTGAATCATCTGTCGGAGATCTTCGGGGTATTTTGCCGATGGGTTCGGGTGGCCCGTCGGTTGGGTCGGGGTGTTCGTTTCTCGTTTTATCGACGGAGGGGTGACCTGAGCCGACGGCATGGCGTAGTGTCCCATGGGCGACATTGAGTACGTGGACGTCCCGTTCATGTAGGAGCCGGGCATCTGGGCGGCGGCCATCGTCTGAGCAGGGTAGCCGTAGCCGGCCATCTGGTTCTGCATATGTTGGTGATAGGCGTTCGGGTCATGGGCCATCATCGGGTACCCGTTGGGCATGTAGCTGTTCATGTGCGGGTACATGGCGGCCGCCTCGCGACTGGCCTGCTGGATCTGGGGGTTGCCCGGCATCCCAGGCAAGCCGTACTTGTCCTTCTTCATCAGGGTCTTCGTCTTTCGGCGGGGTCGGTACTTGTAGTCGGGGTGTTCCTTCATGTGGATGGCCCGAAGTCGCTTCGCCTCGTCAATGAACGGCCGCTTTTCGGCCTCCGTCAGCAGTTTCCACTCGGCCCCCAGGCGTTTGGAGATCTCAGAATTGTGCATCTTGGGGTTCTCCTGGGCCATTTTTCGCCGCTGACCCCGGGACCAGACCATGAAGGCGTTCATGGGACGTTTGACGCGAGGGTCCGCGTTCGACTGAGCGTTCTTGGCCGCCGAATTGTTGTTGGCCCCGTTCTGCGAATTTGCCTGGATGTTCGGGTTGTTCTGGGAGTGCGCCTGGGGTGGCGGCGCGTGGCCCTGGTGCTGAGGCGGCACCGACGACGGCGGCATGCTCGACGGGGGAACGGCGGTCTTGGACAGGTCCACCTCCATGTTATCGTTTTCACCTAATGTCGTATACATCAAGTCGGGTTGCGTGCACAACTCGACACGAGAAGTTTCCGAAGAGAAAAGAAAGAAAGTTTTTTCTCCTCCCTTGTTGTCCTACTATGCGAGTGAATTGATTGTAGCCGTAAGTCCACTCCACACTCAATAACACACTGTGTCGTGTTGTTCAACAGATAGATAAAATGATAAATCTTTACCGCTTTCACACTGGTCTATAGCCTTGCTGCAACAACCGAAACACTCCCTTTCTTCTCCTAATATGCTATACAACTCCTGGCCTATTCATTGCCCATAGAAAATAGACGTGAGCCCAGCCAATCAGCGCGCGCTATTTTGACAAGTCTGATGGACTGAGCTGAACGTGACAGACAATAGTCCTATGACGCAGCAATACCGCCGTGTCAAAGGAAAGGGGCGGGGCCTGTCAGGTAGCAGTCTTTTGTCCTGCCTCAAACGGTGAGCAAATCTAATTATATCTCGAGCTTTCAACCACCGAACATTTTCGGCGCACTCGTTGGACACGTTATGGTGGACCCCATTCGCTATTTGAAAGACGTCGTCCGCTTGTGAAAGGTACTCCGCACGTCCATTCGACTTCTCATTCAGAACGCTTGCCAATCAAGTGACGTCACTGACGTTGTCAAAGCATTGGTTCCCGTGCCTACTGTTCAGTAGCCTGGACAGGTAAATAAAATTGGCACTGTTCTATTTCTGTCAGCTTGTTTGAAATGAACACTTCCCCGTCAAAACATTTCTTTTAAACCAACGCCGTGTAATTCGATAGCTTATCAATAAATTGTTTGCTAAATAAAAATGTGTATTAACAACGATATAATAGGGATGAAATAAAATCAACAAGCCCCAGACACAAAATTAATAAATTAATAATGATGATGATAATAATATAATATAATAATAATAATAATAATAATAATAGTAATAACAATAACAATACTACTACTAATAATAAGTTTAACAATCGGGATGGTGTGAATAGATTTAATTTGAAAACGGAATTTTATTACAACAAATAATATTTATCTAAACATCTTTGAATTTATATTAGGCAATTATATCGAATACCAGTATATAATTTCCTGTCAATGCGTCTGTCAGGCGTTGTAATCAGTGTGTTTATGTTAACCAACTATTATTACTTGTATATGTACCGGAGAAAGACCGTGTAACACGAGTAAGTTTCTAAAACTAAAACACAAGTCATCCGATCGTCGGCTTATTTTAAGAAAAAGCAAGGGTGCACGCAATGGGTAGTGTATCATAAGATCGTTATCGCCTCACGCGCTGCTAATTGTTCTAAGACAACACGTACCACGAATAGGATATTAAATGTTAAACCACAAACAAGTCGGGGACAATCCCTCGCGACTGGTGAAATATATTATTTGTTTGTTGCGTTCAATAAGTAATGAATGCATCGTTTTCCTAGTCAAAAGAGTGCGGTTGAAAGCGCTTGTTCTAAGTGTGAAAACGTGCATTTCGATCACGTGCACATCGCTAGAAAAATTATTTGTTTTGTTTTTTTCATATGGTACTCTATACCCAATTCGTAACGCGACCTTGTATTGTAGGGCGGTGAAAACAGTAGGCGGACACTGCT
>NC_054699.1:38739237-38741737 GCF_016097555.1 Gigantopelta aegis
CAAAAAACCAACAAAAAAAAAATCAACAAACAAAAAAACAAAAGAAATACATTCAATAAAATTAATAAAACAAATTAAAAAAGCATGTATCCGAAATTTTATGTGACCTATGCATTAGGGCATCCCTTTAAATTCCAATAAGGTACGCACGTGCTGTGCTTTGACGATATTGATTTGCCCATAAACACGCTGTGCCGATATTGAAATCGACGCCTGTTGTGTTAATTATGAAGGATCCCAGGCCTGTGTAGGTTCTATGATATTCACATCAAATTGCATCTGTTTCCCCTGGCTTTATTTATAAAGATAAAGTTGCAATCATAATGGTAATTATTAGACCATTAAAAATAACAACAAACGACATCTAGATCAACAAGAAATAAAAAATGTTGTCATACCAAATCTAAATTTAATCATGATGATCATTTATTTATTTTTTAAATTAAAGAAAAGATAGAAAATCATATATTATGAATAGAATAAATCCAACACATAAAAACTGACTATAGATACGATATAGTCAAGTTTGCCAATATGCACACAAACGCATGCACATATGCGTGCGCGCGCAGAGTTACACCAAATAACAATAATTTATATACCATATAATAATGCAGGTTTTATCACTTAAATCTGTTCGGTGATTTTATCAATATTAATAAATTATTCGAAAACAAAATCATTATGGATTTTTTTTTTTTTTTTTTTTTTAGACTGGTTGTGTTTACGATATCTCTTCAGGTCTAGAAGCAGTTACTCCAGTTGCAGAAATGTGATAGTTGTTACAGCTAAATAAATTGTAACTAACTAATAAATTGCTCAGCTGAAAAGATAAAGAACTGACGACAAAGACAAAAAATCATAATAATAAATAAAAAATTTTTTTTTTTTTTAAAAACCCGAAAAACCCCAACCCGAAAACAAATCCAAAAATAAAAACAAAAACAAACAAATAAATAACTGAATAAATAATGTTTTACATATAATTTACGAACTCGGATATACTTTTTATGTAAACGATTGTGTTATTTGTCTTACTTTAATTCACAATTTGTCAACCCTGTCTGTCTGTTTATTTATAATTGAGTGGTCGTGATAACACAGTATTATAGTCAGTAGTTTGTACTGTGTTAACAATTTCTTGTTGGTTTTAACTGGCCTGACAAATACACCACCATTATATCAACACAAAACTATCATAAGTATTATGATCACAATACTAATAAAATTATCATAATCCTTATAATTATTATCATTATCTTAATAAGCATTATCATTATTATAATCATGATTATGATTATTCTGATCATTATTATTATTATCACAGTTCTAATTTTTTATCATCATTATCCTGATAATTATCATCATCATCCGAATAATTATTACCATAATCTTTATAATTTTTATCATAATTCTAACGATGATTATCATTATTCTAATAAACATTATTATTATTCTAATCATTATTCTAACTTTTATCATCACTATGCTAATAATTATTATTATCATAATCCTAATAATTATTATCCCCTTTTATCTGCTATCGCCTAAACAAACACAAATAACGGTACTCTACAAACGCTTCTGCACTCAGAACAATTCCTAGTGAAACCAACATTTATGTGTTTAGTCAGTTTCAAACGCTCGATGGACATTTCGTATGCAATTGATTCCAATCAATAACCGTTGTTTACTGGCCGCCACGCGGGCAACTCGACACCACGTAATGAATAATACCTGCGATTTCGGCTACATTTACTCCGCTGCCCAGACTTATGTGACAGAAAAGGCAGTTTTAATAAATTTTTCACTGGAGATGAGAAAAAACTATTTCTGGTATGCAGGGGTTTTGGAATGCTGCTAGCGGTGCAGCGCGTGGTTAGGTAGGCGATTTTCGTTTAGTTCTTAATGAAGGAATGTTTTATCGGTGATCGCGCATATTTACGCGCCATAATTCATCGCCGAGCGCAAGGCGAAAAATTAAAATTTAATATGTTAAATTAAACGAATTCACGCTTGGTTATATGTCGAAGGAATTCGTGAAGTAAACGCAGCGGTCATTACATTGTGTGGAAATGCGAGTTAAACGATGCATTGTTGGTTGACTGTTTCGCTTCGTTTAGACGAGGTAAACAGCTAACGGCATGTTCCGACAGGTACCAATCAACATATAAATCATGTATGAACAACATAACGTCAAACGTTATTTGGGATTATGCTTATAATTAATTTAACTATGAAATCCATTGGGGGAATAAGGGTGTGTCGTCGGTTGGTTAATGCTGTTTACATGAAATATTGGTTAAGCACACAAAAATATATCTGTATAAAGTACTATTAATTAATTAATTAATTAATCAATTAATGCATACACACACACACACACACGTGTTCGTGACCCTTACACACACAACACACAGAGAGAGAGAGAGAGAGAGAGAGAGAGAGAGAGAGAGAGAGAGAGAGAGAGAGAGAGAGAGAGAGAGAGAGAGAGAGAGAG
>NC_054699.1:38746737-38881737 GCF_016097555.1 Gigantopelta aegis
TTGCGAAATGAAAAGTTGCTGTAAAAACATTTGTTTTAAGACTACTCGTTAAAAGGAATGCTATTTCTGACACGGGTATGGCGATAGTAACGCGACATGCAAATTAGTTAAAACGTGAAATGAATGTTACATATTGGAGAAATGTGTAGATTCGCTGCGAAATGTGACACTCGCCAAATAGATTTACACTTTGTGTGTTGTCGGTCACGGAAACCAAGTTGTTGCGTAACACGACTAATAATTACTCTCACCGATAACATAACATACTCAATATTTGGACGGAAAAATATAGTAATAATACATATCACAACATTTAATGAACTATGTAAACAAATACACAGATAAAATTAATATGAAAAATAAATAAAAAGAGAAATTGATAACGAATTTATAAGTGAATGAACGGATGGATGAATGGATGGAACGAACGACGACGAACGAATGAATCACTAGTTAGAAAGGATGGGGAAATATCTAACAAATGAACGAACAATATATATATATATATATATATATATATATATATATATATATATATATAAATATATATAATATATAAATAAATAAATATAAATATAAATAAATAAATAAATAAATAAATAAATAATTAATTTTAATATTTAGTAATATTGAAGCAAATTCAATTTTACATAAATAAATAAATACTTTTAATATTAAAAGGAAATTCCAGTTTTTATGGATGAGTAAAAGACGTTATTATGTATTTAAAACATGGTTTTAATTTTATAGCATTTAATAATTTTAATATTTCAATTATAAATATCAAATTTATATTTACTCAAATACCTAAGAAAACATTATGTCGAAATTCAGTTGTTCGCAATTTAGAAAAACGAATCAATGCAGAAGAATTGACATTAAAGTTTGTCATAGCTAAACATTTGAATAATCATTTTTCCGACAGAGGAACAACCCAACACATTGCGTTAATTAACACGTGCTACCCCTGCAGCTATCGACCACCGTGTTGACGGAAATAGATTACTTGTACATTGCACACCCGTTAAAGATACAATACATCGTAGTTTTAATTAATATCAGATTACTTGTACATTGCACACCCGTTAACGATACAATACATCGTAGTTTTAATTCATATCAGATTGGGTTAATGTAAGTAGAAAAAAGTATTTCAAAAATACTTTGTTATATGCTATTTGTATAGCATTTAATTAAAATATATTTCCTCTTATATTTTAAGTTTGAATGCGACGTGTAATGCGAGTTTCTATGTGCAGTGTGTTAGACATAATATATCTATGTTTTACACTATGTGTCGAGTATTTCCTTCCGTTGTGTCTGCAGTTCAGGATGTTGTTGAACAGACATAGACTGAATTTCTCGTTTGTTTATAACGGGTAGTGAAATGTACCCGAATGATGGCGTGTGTTGATTACACCTCCTACGATTAATTCCCTCCATTTCAGCGCAGTTGCATTAAACACAACTTCATTGTGACGTATGTGTGACGCCGCATCCCCAATTATAATACATATTTTAGAAATCCCAATATGCTAAAGTACACAGTGATTTTTTTCTCCACAAAATTCGTATGTTTATATATTTTAAATGTAACGATATCTCAAACCTAATATAGATATGGATGCAGCAACTTCGAGATATAGAGACCTAACAAATTCAAAGACTTTCAAAGACTTTTACCTGCCATTTTCAAAGACGTTCAAAGACTTTTACACAGCGGTCAAAGACAATAGAATGCGATAAAAAAAAATGTTTTTTTTTTTTTTACATGCATCATGACTAATTAAACCTTGTAAGTGGAAAATATCAAATGCATGCAGCTGTAAAAGATAACATCCTTGCTTTGGCTATGATTTGTGAGAATTTAAAGACTTTTAAAGATTTTTTATTACAATTGAAGACTTTCAAAGACATAATTTGTTTTTTCAAATTCAAACACTTTCAAGGAATTTAAAGACCGCTCCGAACCATGTTTATGTTGTGTGTGTGTGTGTGTGTGTGTGTGCGTGTGCGCGCGTGCGTACACACACGTACTCTCTCTCTCTCTCTCTCTCTTACACACACACACTCACTCACTCACTCATTCTCTCTCTCTCTCTCTCTCTCTCACACACACACACACACACACACACACACACACACACACACACACACACACACAGACACACACACAGACACACACACAGACACACACACATACATATATATATATATATATATATATATATATATATATATATATATATATATATATATATATATATTAATGTTTTCTCGCCTGTGTATTCTACCAACTAACTGCTGGTTGGGGTTAATCAGTGAAAACTATGAGTTCACAAATTTGGTGCTATAAATAACAGCACCCTGTCAAAACTAGACAAACCCGACAACTCCGCCCAATGGCACGACAACATTGGTCTATCGTGAATGCTATGCATGAACAACACGACCCCAAAATATATGACGATACGGTCTGCTCCAGCCTTCGATACGTTGTTTACTTGTCACTGTTTCCCCTCCCCCTATATCACTAGTAGTAGTGGTGGTGGTGGTGGTGGTGGTGGTAGTAGTAGTAGTAGTAGTAGTAGTAGTAGTAGTAGTAGTAGTAGTAGTAGTAGTAGTAGTAGTAGTAGTAGTAGTAGTAGTAGTAGTAGTAGTAGTAGTTGTATTTTACTTTTATTGTTATTATTGTTAACAGCAGTAGTACTAGTATATTATTATAATAATGTAAATAAAAACATGTGACTAAAACAAATATAAAGAACTTACCTTGAAATGTATTCCTATTTAGTAACTTGTTTCTAGGACTTGGCAAAGTCACAACATGCTTGGGAAATCAAGTATGTCATTTCCAATTCATATAGAATCCAGGATGGTTGAAATTAATTTATGCGTAACATTTGAAATTCGAAACACACACACAAGACAGCTTTTCTCCATAACAGACATATGACATATTACAAAACCAGGTATATTTCGATTTGCTGTCGATTTTGTTTTTGGTGCAAATTCGACGATAATGCCACATCATATTTTGGGGATGAAAACAGCATCCAAACCAATCAACATTGCGCTAATAAATCCATGAAATGAATTCCTATCGACGGAATAAGTGACTTACAGGTGAAACCGACGACTATAGGTGAAATATTCGTGTGTACGTGAAATATACTAGAGTCAGTGAAATGAACACGATTCTGTCGAGAAATAGCTAAACGCTCTAAGCACGGCGATATCTAACTGGCAGAATAAACTCTCTTGTTCGTAAATATTCTCTCATATCAATGTACATTATTGTCGGGACTAATTCTGTCTCTCTTAGGCAATAGAATATGTAACGCGATAAGAAAAGTCTCATTGAAATTTCTAACAATATATTTTGCGGGGCGAGATAATAGTGACAAATTCTTTTCATGTGGCTCAATGGTAACGAATATAGATTTCTGCTCGTGCACAATGCCACTGACGAGGCATAGCCGAAAGAATGGCCCTTTCATCCAGGCATGTGGCCGCGCTATTGACCGCCTCGTTAAGATAAACTAATTCATAGCACACATTCATCGAATGTGCAACACACAGCACTGCATTAAGGAATTAATTGCGCGTGGAAATGAAACACAAAAATATATATATTTAAAAACAAAACAGAAAACAAGCTGAAGAAGAGACAAAGACTAACAGAATAGGGGTTGGGGACGATTTGCAGCACGTTCGTTCTCCTGTCAGGGAGGCCGGTTACATAACGGGCCAAGCCGTATAGAAATGTGAGCGCCACGGCGATCGTAAGCGGCTATGGGCTTTAGTGAAAAGAACAAGTGCCAGTGAAATTAAGCCCGTCGGGCAATCGGTTTGTTTTCGCTGCAATGTACGACTAATAGGTTGTTAGTTTCAAACACGTTCATGCCTGCTTTACGAGAGGAACACTCCACTGCCACATTAACACAACACTTGATATAAATATGTCATAAAATAGTAAAAATAAAACACTTTCTCTATACAGTTTTCCAGTATGCATAGTTATATTTCAAATCTATATTTAAAATATTAGACCCCTGTGTTACCTGTTTGTCTAAATGCATCATGAATGTATGTATATTTGAAATGTATTTCTGATGCATAGTTATATTTCAAATCAGTAGACGCCTGTGTTACCTGTTTGTCTAAATGCATCACGAACGTATGTATATTTGAAATCTATTTTTGATGCATAGTTATATTTCAAATCTATATTTAAACTAGTAGACGTCTGTGTTACCTGTTTGTCTAAATGCATCACGAATGTATGTATATTTGAAATCTATTTCTGAACTATATTGTACTTTTTTTATGGCGAAACAAAATTAGCATCTCACTTGATATAAAAGTATCATACAATGAAAAAAGTTTTCATTTTCTTTAACCATCGAAAACATGCAAGGAAGGAAGGAAATATTTATTTAACGACGCACTCAACACATTTTATTTACGGTTATATGGCGTCGGACATATGGTTATGGACCACACAGATATTGAGAGACAAAACCCGCTGTCGTCACTTCATAGGCTATTCTTTTCGATTAGCAGTAAGGGAGCTTTTATATGCACCATCCCACAGACAAGATATCACATACCACGGCCTTTGATATACCAGTCGTGGTGCACTGGTTGGAACGAGAAATAGTCTAATGGGATATGCAAGGAGATAACATATTTTGGTAAGTTGGTGTACATGATTGGTTTACCGAATAACTTTTTTCTCAGCGTTGCATTTAAACATACATGAACATACTATCCCACATATGCACAGTACGATTTTTTTAAGGAATGGAATTTACACATGTTATAAAAATATATTTAAAAATATTAAAAGCTAGCTTAGTTCACAACCATTAAAATGTATGTACTAGTTCATACACTTAAAATGTGTTCCCAACATTTAACATACACAGAAGGATTATTTGAAAGAATACACTTCCAAATGTAGTGTATCAATTAAATATCTAATTTGATTGGAAATAACAAATGATTAATTATTCATTGCACACGTATATTTGTATGTTTTGCCAATGGATGACAATTTGTGTAAATCATTCCGCTTGTTGCCACACAGAATGATAAATGTGTCGGGAACTGCACGACAACCAGTGCATTTTACACTGGTGTCCAAACGAAACCATACCAATACTCCGAACGACTACTGAAGAAAACAACTAAATATGTTGCATGTTTAAAACACATGTATTCACGATAGAGGTGTTTTGACATGTTGGGAACACAATTTATTTCCATAAAAGCAGAAATTTAACCACCTTTTTAATTTTCATTATCCAAATTATAAAGGAAATTAAATCAATTTTTTTCTTGGTATAGTTTCTTTTGGACGTCAGTATACTACAACTACAGGCCCACTTTAACATGAAGACATAGTAGCAGTAAGCCACTTCCATACAGCAACCTTCCCATGCAGCAGTTTTTTCTTTAAATGTCTTCATTATTTTACCTCACCTGATTTTCTATACCATCCACCTCTTTTATTATTTGTCGTCTGTACTGCAGTTCCGATCATAGCCACCCATATCCACCCATATCCACCAAAGTAAAGTTTGTTTTGTTTAACGGTATCACTACAGCACATTGATATATATTAATCATCGGCTATTGGATGTCAAACATTTGGTAAGTCTGACTCGCAGTCAATAGAGGAAACCCGCTAAATTTTATTAATGCAGAAAGGGATCTTGTATATGCATTTTCCCACAGACAGGAAAGCACATACCACGACCGTTGACCAGTTGTGGTGTACTGGTTAAAACGAGAAAAAAAACCCCAGTCAGTTGAACGGATCCACTGAGGTGGTTCGATCCTGCGATGCAAGCACACCAAGCGAGCGCTCAACCATATCCACCAACTCCACCCTCCATCCATTCATAAATCGACTCATCTATCAATCAATCAATCCTTAATTCCATCCATCCGTCCCCGTCGGTGGCCCACTGGGGATATTTCTCGTTCTAGCCAGTGCACCGCGACTGGTATATCAAAGGCCATGGTATGTGCTATTCTGTCTGTGGGATGGTGCATATGAAAGATCTTTGCTACTAATGGAAACATGTAGCGGGTTTCCTTTCTAAGACTATATGTCAAAATTACCAAATGTTTGGCATCCAATAGCCGATGATGAATAAATCAATGTGCTCTAATGGTGTCGTTAAACAAAACAAACGTCTTCCATCCATCCGTATTCTTTCCTGATAATTATTAATGTATAGGAGGTGTTATCTATCTCAGCTGGGAGAAGTGCTGGTGTCGACAGATCAATGCCCGTCAGTAGACCACATAAGACCATTTCTTTAATTGAGCTTTTTTCCCGTTCCAACCAGAGCCACCCGACTGGTATATCACAGGCCGTAGTATACGTTAAATTCTGTCTATCCATGCATCCATCCATGCATCTATCCATCCATGCATCTATCCATCTATCTATCCATTCATCCATCCATCCATCCACCAACCCACCCATCCAGTCATCCAGTCATCCATCCATCCATCCATCCATACATCCATACATACATACATGCATACTCTTATCCATCCACCAATCAACCCATCCACTCATCGATCGATCCATCGATCCATCGATCCTGTTTACTAATGGAGAAATGAAGCGGGTTTCCTCTGACAATATGTCACAATGACCAAACGTTTGACATTCATTAATCGACGATTAATAAATTAATCTGCTATATTGATGTTGTTAAACAATAAATACTTTAATTTCTTTTATTAATTTGTAAGTCGCGTGTTCTGTGTACGTGATGGACACATATTGGATATAACCTATTTGCACTTCAACCACTATTGTTTATACCAAAACATGTATATATATATAAAACTAATTAATTTCTGAATTATGAACTCACGCCCACACTTGGGGACCGCGAGGTTAAACATTTACAAGTTTCACAATGACAAAAATTAATATATTTAGCAGAACAAAGTCGGTGACATTAGTGTAAGGAAGTGATGGTAGATTCCCTAAGGTACTGGTTGCCAAGAATCGAGTTAGTTGTTGTCATAATATTATATATAAAGATAATCAATCGGGAGCTAGAGGTTGTTATCTGATTTTAAATAAAATCAGTTTTTGAGGACAGTTTTTTTTCATGTGAAACATTTAACATTTGAAATTAATCAACACCAAGTCAATAGCCTTAAAAATAATGTCAATGATAAAGAATGGCAGAAACAAACAAATAATAAAATACAAAATGAAAATAGATGTAAATAAATAAATAAATAAAAAATAAAAAAAATAAAAAAATAAAAAAATAAATAAATAAAAAAGTAATAAAATAAAATAATAAATAAATAAATAAATAAGAAGAAACACAACTATTAGACTAGCTACAAAACACGCACACACACACACACACACACACACACACACACACACGCGCGCGCGCACGCACACACACCACACCACACACACCACACACACACACATATACACGCGCGCGCGCACACACACACCACACACACACACCACACACACACCCCAACACACACCCGCACACACACACCAACACACACAACACACACGCACATACACATCACACACGCACACAACACACACAAACACACACCAACACACACACACACACACACACACACAACACACACCAACTCATAAGCACACACACACACACACACACACAAACACACACACCTATCGTATTCAAATTACAACATTTATGAGAAAAATGGGTATAATATTATGATATGTGTAACGTATCGTCCTATACTTTCAATTATAATTTTTAATAAAATTAATATATATTTTTAAATGTCTACGAAGTCTCACATCCAACATGGCGAGGATAATTGGCGTAGCAGCTGCAGCGGCAGCGTTCCGCTACACTGGATAAAAAGCAGGCACCGGAGAAAAAACAAGAAGAAAAAACCGCTATAAAAACAAAAAAACAGAAGAGAAGTATTGAATATTTGTTCCACTTATCAAACGTCCTTGTTTTCGCAGCGCTACGTTTTTTATCGACCCCTGGAAGCGCAATTTCCAATTCATGCCCATTTCTTCAAGTGCACATTTAAAAGTAACGCGGCCTGTCAAAAGGTTGTCATTTTCAAGAGAAAAACCGATGCGAAACGGCCATGTCAATTTCCCAAATATGTCACTTTCAGCAGACATGTCTGTTTCGCGACTCGAGCGACACGGCGAGAGCATCGTCAACAAACGTAGCGAAAACCGATCGAACTTAGAGTAGGAGCGATCGGTTGTTTCTCCGCGTCCCTAGCGTCGGTCTGTCGATGGTGCTAGGCTCAGGCTACCAACTGCCAGCAACAAAGTTTGTCAACTTTCTGCTGTCACGACTTCTACGACCGTTTGCTAGCCGGGGCCCAATTTCACAAAACTAAGCCTAGTTTTGCATGCACGTAAACGTAAATCTACGACTAAAACACAATTCTTATTTCCATCATAGTACAACAAATATAGTTGTAAGTACACATATTTTTGTTTGTCCTTAAAACGCTTCCTCCATCTTCCGTAATGATGTAATTTTCTGAGTGAAATAGATGCCAAATACGTGTAAACATATGACCGGTGTAACTGCTAGTCGCAAACGTAAACTTACGATATTTAGTGAAATAGGCCCCTGAGCGCTCTAAAAACTCGATTTTCGTCGTATGACCCATTCTGCTAATGTCAGACTACCAACTGCCAGCAAACAGTTAGCCAATTTTCTGTTGTCAGTAAGGCGGGACGTAGCCCAGCAATATAGCGTTCGCTTGATGCGCGGTCGATCAAGGATCGATCCCCGTCGGTGGACCCATTGGGCTATGTCTCGTTCCAGCCAGTGCTCCACAACTGGTGTAACAAAGGCCGAGGTATGTACTATCCTGTCTGTGGGATGGTGCATATAAAAGGTCCCTTGCTGCTAATCCTTCCTCCTGCTGTCACGACTTATACGACTGTCCATTTGCTAGTCTGAGCGCTCTTACAACTCGATTCTCGTCGTATAACCCATTCTGCTAGGCTCAGATTACCAACTGCCAGCAGACAGTTGACCAACTTTCTACTGTCGCGACTTCTACGACTGTCCAGTTGCTAGTCTGGGTGTTCATACAGCTCGATTCTCGTCGCATAACCCTTTATTAGTTGTTAATCTGCGCCCACCCGTCGTAAGTCGGGAGTTGGGGAAATTACAACGCAACCACCGTTGAGTTGGCCAACTTCGTTGTGACAGCTGACAGTCTGAGTCTAGCATTACAATAGCTGAAACCCAGGACCCTCCGACCACAAGCGTCACACACATACTTGTTTATGTTCATTTTAATTACCATCGTCGTGTTGATTTAATTATTTACAGCTCCGTGTTTACAGATAAGTGCCAAAAATGAACAATTTGTCTGTTTCAAAGAGAGGAGGGCGGGACGTAGCTCAGTGGTAAAACGTTCGCTTGATGCGCGGTCGGTTTGGGATCGATCCCCGTCGGTGGGCCTATTCGACTATTTCTCGTTCTAGCCAGTGCACCACGACTGGCATATCAACGGCCGTGGTAACATATGTGCTATCCTGTTAGTGGGATGGTGCATATAAAAGATCCCTTGCTACTAATGGAAACGTGTAACAGGTTTCCTCTCTAAGACTATAGACCGGCCTCGGTGGCGTCGTGGCAGGCCATCGGTCTACAGGCTGGTAGGTACTGGGTTCGGATCCCAGTCGAGGCATGGGATTTTTAATCCAGATACCGACTCCAAACCCTGAGTGAGTGCTCCGCAAGGCTCAATGGGTAGGTGTAAACCACTTGCACCGACCAGTGATCCATAACTGGTTCAACAAAGGCCATGGTTTGTGCTATCCTGCCTGTGGAAAGCGCAAATAAAAGATCCCTTGCTGCTAATCGGAAGAGTAGCCCATGTAGTGGCGACAGCGGGTTTCCTCTCAAAATCTGTGTGGTCGTTAACCATATGTCTGACGTCATATAACCGTAAACAAAATGTGTTGAGTGCGTCGTTAAATAAAACACTTCTTTCTTTCTCTAAGACTATATGCCAGAATTACCAAATGTTTGACATCCAATAGCCGATGATTAATAAATCAGTGTGCTCTAGCGGTGTTGTTAATAAAAAAAACGCCTTCTTCCAATAGCCGACGATTAATATATCAATGTGCTCTAGCGGTGTCATTAAACAAAACAAACTGTTTATCGTTCAAAAAGAAAATACTATCATCAACACACGACATACTGATCAACAATGGCGACCTCGTGGGAACCAGTGGACTAAAATTCCCATAGATTCATTCATAAAACTGCCAGTTTAGTGAGCTGTCTAGGAAGCACTATTCACTGTGAAATGACACAAAAGAGCAGTTTGTACGGAAGACGGAAAAACCCGCATTATTCCGACTCCAGTTTCGAACTCTCATTCAAAGAGAACAATGCCAGGATATATTTCTCTTTTTTATCTTGGCCAAGTCGAAGCAGAACAAAAGCGTATCCGTTTCACGAAACTTTATCACGCACGAACATGGCAAAGGCTTAACGACACCTCAGCACGCTGCTGTGTCAGTTAAACTTTGTTTTGTTTAACGACACCACTAGAGCACGCTGATGTCTTAATCATAACGTATTGGATGTAATTACCTGATCATTCTGACACGTAATCTTCAGAGAAAATGTGCTGCATTTTCCCATTAGTACCATTGTATTTTTTGTTTGCAATATCCCTTTGACAGGACAATACATACCACGGCCTTTAATATATCAGTCGTGGAGCACTTGCTGGAAAGGGGAAAAAACCGGGTCCCCCGAGACGATTCGACCCTACGTCTAAATCAACACAGGCTAACGCTCTACCGACTGAACTAAATTCCGCCCATTTTGAGTCGGATACTAGATGTGAAATGTGGCTCCACAACAAGAGACAGCGTTCTGGTAAAAGGTGTCTATCAACAAATCGAATTCCGTAGACAACAATATTAACATTAGTTGCTAAAGCTCTTCAATCAGCCCAATATATATATATATATATATATATATATATATATATATATATATATATATATATATATATATTTATTTATTAGCCACAGATAATGATATAAATAGTACCCCCCCCCCCCCGCTCCATTAAAACAAGTCCGAAAAGAAAAAAAGAAAAAAAGGGGGTACAAGCCAGTCTTTATTTATTATTTTTTATCTAAACGTTTGCAAACTGTTTTGACTGAATCTCGCGTGATAATTCGTTTTAACGTTTATTGTAAAAAGCAACCCCCCCCCTCCCCCCAGAACAAAGCTCAGAGATTTATTCAGGCGTTCTGTGGGTCCGAACATAGGCCCCCTTCCCAAAAGAAAGTGGCACTGAAAAGTCCCAATTTTTATACTAAAAATTCCCAATATATATATATATGCATATTTAATAATGTCTGTTCTAATGCATTAATTTAACAGTGGTGTACTGCATCGTTCAGTGGCCTGAACAAAAATGATCCCAGGTGTGATTGTAACGCGCTAATGTTCCCAATCCCATCTGACATGGGACCCTGGCAAAACGTCCTGGAAAAATCCCAGAAAACAAGCCCCAAAGTAAAAAACTAACAAAAAAACCCAACAATACTAAACACCCCTCCCCCCTTCCCCCCAATAAAACCCCCAAAACAAATAACAAAACAAAACAAAAAACCCACCAAACAAACAAATCCAACAACAACCACCCCTCCCCCCTGAACCCCCCACCCCCAAACAAACCCAACCCAACAAAAGTCTAACAAGAGTCAGCGACAAAGGCCTAGCTGAATTGTCTTTCACTACACCAGATCCGTCAAAACAAATGCCATCCTAAATATTACGACATCCCGTTCATGTTTCAACGACAGTAATACCTGGTACCCTGAACCAAGTTTCAATTAAATTACACCAACGTACCAGTGAGATAACATAGCACTTTATGACACCGAGTCCTATCAGGTATGCCAAGAATAACGAACATTGCAATGTTTTACGTCCTATTAATAACGAACATTGCAGTGGTCTACGTCCTATTAATAACGAACATTGCAATGGTCTACGTCCTATTAATAACGAACATTGCAGTGGTCTACGTCCTATTAATAACGAACATTGCAGTGTTTTACGTCCTATTAATAACGAACATTGCAGTGGTCTACGTCCTATTAATAACGAACATTGCAGTGGTCTACGTCCTATTAATAACGAACATTGCAGTGGTCTACGTCCTATTAATAACGAACATTGCAGTGGTCTACGTCCTATTAATAACGAACATTGCAGTGGTCTACGTCCTATTAATAACGAACATTGCAATGGTCTACGTCCTATTAATAACGAACATTGCAGTGTTCTACGTCCTATTAATAACGAACATTGCAATGGTCTACGTCCTATTAATAACGAACATTGCAATGTTTTACGTCCTATTAATAACGAACATTGCAGTTCTACGTCCTATTAATAACGAACATTGCAGTGGTCTACGTCCTATTAATAACGAACATTGCAGTGTTCTACGTCCTATTAATAACGGACATTGCAGTTCTACGTCCTATTAATAACGAACATTGCAATGGTCTACGTCCTATTAATAACGAACATTGCAGTGTTCTACGTCCTATTAATAACGAACATTGCAATGGTCTACGTCCTATTAATAACGAACATTGCAATGTTCTACGTCCTATTAATAACGAACATTGCAATGGTCTACGTCCTATTAATAACGAACATTGCAGTTCTACGTCCTATTAATAACGAACATTGCAGTGGTCTACGTCCTATTAATAACGAACATTGCAGTGTTCTACGTCCTATTAATAACGAACATTGCAGTTCTACGTCCTATTAATAACGAACATTGCAGTGGACTACGTCCTATTAATAACGAACATTGCAATGGTCTACGTCCTATTAATAACGAACATTGCAGTGTTCTACGTCCTATTAATAACGAACATTGCAGTTCAACGTCCTATTAATAACGAACATTGCAGTGTTCTACGTCCTATTAATAACGAACATTGCAGTGTTCTACGTCCTATTAATAACGAACATTGCAATGGTCTACGTCCTATTAATAACGAACATTGCAATGTTTTACGTCCTATTAATAACGAACATTGCAGTTCTACGTCCTATTAATAACGAACATTGCAGTGGTCTACGTCCTATTAATAACGAACATTGCAATGGTCTACGTCCTATTAATAACGAACATTGCAGTGGTCTACGTCCTATTAATAACGAACATTGCAGTTCTACGTCCTATTAATAACGAACATTGCAGTGGACTACGTCCTATTAATAACGAACATTGCAATGGTCTACGTCCTATTAATAACGAACATTGCAGTGTTCTACGTCCTATTAATAACGAACATTGCAGTGGTCTACGTCCTATTAATAACGAACATTGCAGTTCTACGTCCTATTAATAACGAACATTGCAGTGGACTACGTCCTATTAATAACGAACATTGCAATGGTCTACGTCCTATTAATAACGAACATTGCAGTGTTCTACGTCCTATTAATAACGAACATTGCAGTTCAACGTCCTATTAATAACGAACATTGCAGTGTTCTACGTCCTATTAATAACGAACATTGCAGTTCTACGTCCTATTAATAACGAACATTGCAGTGGTCTACGTCATATTAATAACGAACATTGCAGTGGTCTACGTCCTATTAATAACGAACATTGTAGTGTTCTACGTCCTATTAATAACGAACATTGCGGTGTTCTACGTCCTATTAATAACGAACACCTCACCAACAAAAACAAGTATTTTATATATTGTTTCTCATACTAGACGATACATCTTTTCTATGTGAACCGAAAATATACCACAGCAGCGAACCCTCTCCCAGCCCCACCCCGCTCCCCCTGTTCCTCAATTCCCTTAATCACACGGCTGGAGATTTCTCAACGACCACAATCCTAGTTAATTAGTTTGTCCTCGGATTTACTCGAAACCTCCCCATCACGCTGTCTGTTCCCTACCCGCGACCTTTGCTCCCATATTAATAATTCACTTGATGATCGCCCGCTAAGACAGGACAGATACAGAAAGAGAGAGATCGAGAGAAAAAAGTTTAACCCTGTCACAATCCGACACCCCCGAAGCAACAATTTTCTTCAAAGCGGACACTCGAAATGTGTTGAGTTCTCCATTGAAGTTGGCCACCCGATTCCCAGGCGACCTGAGATCTTCGGTCGTTTGCCACCATTGTCGGGAATCCATTGTTCCCCGTGCCCCACGCTGTTCAAGAGGATAGTCGATCGAGGCAAAGCGTTCTGATTAAAGACCATTCATAGGCAAATCGGGATGGAGGGTCGCCTCGCTTGTGAGGCTTCCTGAACGAAACCTCGCGCCAGATGAAACACGGCTTCCCATAGTGTTTAAGACTCAAGTGAAGATTTAGAGAAAATCAAAAATCCAAAACTGAGTCGCGGCGTCCAGTCCCACGCTGAAACCACCGGGCCTAGTAGCTGTCCTCGTTAACCAAGTTGCACTCATTTTGGTAAGTCGGGCCTGGTGTAGCAAAGTTAGGTTCAAAACACACCCGGTCCCGGTCTTGGTCTTGGTCTTGGTCTTGGTCTTGGTTTCGGTCTTGGTCTAGGTCTAGGTCTAGGCCTAGGTCTTGGTCTGGGTCTGGGCCTGGGCCTGGGCCTGTGTCTGTGTCTGTGTCTGGGTCTGGCGAATATGGTACCAGTCAAAAATGAAACGCAGATAACCGAATGAGAAAAAACACACCGCGTCCGTGCCGGCGCGAACTACAGATCTGGCAGCAGACGACATAGAACATGCGCTATAGTTTCAGTCCTTTTGTTGTTTATGTAATAACATATGTTTTCAATTAGAACGTTTCTTGGTTTCTTTCCATCAATATAAGATATACAAAACAAGTGTCTATAATAGTTTTTACATTTCTTATTTGTATTTCTTTTTTACGTTTTTAAGAATCATAATAGAATTTGCACGTATAAACAACAACAAAAAATAATAAAATAATAAATAATAATACAATAATGATAATAAAAAACAAAATTAATCACCCAAACAAAAAGTAAAACCAATATCGCCAACTGGAGTTTGAAGTGTTCGCAGCCTTAACTTCGTTGGGTCCAAAGAGGGAAAGAACTCTCATTAAAGCGACAAGCTACATGATGTGACACCCAGTTCTCGATACAGGAATCAAGCCATGTCCCTGTTTCCACACCAGAATGAGGGCAGCTGGCCCCGAGATCAGCAAGGAATAACTTGACAGTAAACAAAACTCGATTCCAACAAACCACAATAAGGAGAACTGGAACTCGTTTCAGTGGAACTGAACTGTACAACTGCTATACATGCTGCTGGCTAATTTGTGCCCAATCCCTTTATAGATACAGTACAACTTCGTTAGGTCGAACACCGCAACGCTCGAACCACAAACGAAGTCCCGAGTTACACTTACACCACGTTGTTGACCGAATGGTTATATCGAACTAGCCGATGGGTCGAACATTTTCTCGAGCACCGACAGGGTTCAAGCCAATGGAATTCCATTGTACATTATATGAAATAAACTATTATCAATCAAACATCCCGCTGAAAGTATGAGAATTCATAGACGAATTAATAGTTGACAGTACCACGATGGAAGAACCTCTGCACAGCCCCCGCCCGAGTCAAAGGCGTTGTAGAATTTATATCGCATAGTGTTTTGATAGATTAGTTATTATTATCATAATGTGTGCGCTCGCTCGCTCGCTTCCATGCGCTGTCTCTCTCTCCAAAGTGCACATACTTGTGGGCGTCTTTTCCAGACGCACACAGTCTACCAAAACGTTACATTTCAGCCACAAAGGAGAAGACGAAGAAGAAGAAGAAGAAGAAAAAGAAGAAGAAGAAGAAGAAGAAGAAGAAGAAGCAGGAGGAAAAAACCCAGAAGAACTACACCATGTTCACTCGTTGAAAACTCGCAACATTTCAAATTTCTGGGGAGGTGTGTGCATGGCTGGTTCTTAGGTTCTTTGAAACGGAATTCAGATACAAGTATGCGTTTTAGATGTGACACACACACACTCTCTCTCTCTCTCTCTCTCTCTCTCTCTCTCTCTCTCTCTCTCTCTCTCTCTCTCTCTCTCTCTCTCTCTCTCTCTCTCTCTCTGTGTTTGTATGTGTCTGTATGTCTGTCTTTGTATGTGTGTGTGTGTGTATGTGTGTGTGTGTGTGTGTGTTTGCGTGTGTGTGTATGCGCGCGTGTGTGAACGTGTGAGCGTACACGTGTTTGAGTATGTTTTTATATCTGTGAGTCATATGGATGCAAACATACATGTATTAAATCTCTGTTGTTATTATTATAACTATTTGAAATGTTTGTCTTTAATGGAAATTTAGTTTTCTTAACCAATACAAAAGCTGTAATAAAGATTACATTACATTGGTTACACTAGTGGCGTTACCTTCCCACCCCAAGGACCAAGCTACACCTGAAGAATACAATGCAACAAATGTAATCGTACTCCGTAATGCTTGTCTCAGAATACCAACTGCCAGGACAAAGTTGGCCAATATTTTGCTCTCACAACATTTACGACTGCCCCATAATTGCGCCATTACAAATAATACAACTCTATTCTCGTCGTATAACCCATCTGCTGCTGGTCTCAGCGCACCCGTCGTAAGTCGGGAGAAATGACAACGCAACCGTCGAGTTGGCCAAGTTTGTCGTGACAGTTGACAGTTGGAGCCTAGCATTAGATTTGGATGGTGACAAACACACGAACACGAGGAGTAAGATCTACACTCGGCACTGTTGTTCAAATGGCCTGATGCAGACAACATGGCAAGAGGTTTTAATTGATACAGGAAACATTTGATGTAAGGTATGTTTTACCTGTTTAAAATGTACCACTAGTAGAAAATCAGACAAAACTTACCCGCTCAATCTTACTTCTTTTGAACATATTTGTAAATCCGATTTAAAACGATCTGCAAATAAAACAATAAGACAAGTTGTAATTTACAATAATAATAATAATAATAATAATAATAATAATAATAATAATAAAAATTACAAAATGTTTTGTCATCAATTTTCTAAAAGTAAACATTCCAGAGCAAGATACGTCTAGTGAAGCTGTTTTCGTGGTAGAGAAATGTGAGGCATAACACAGATACCACGCTGTATAAACAGATATACCACACTGTATAAACAGATTTACCACTCTTATGGGGTGGGATGGAGTAGGGATGTTTAGTTGTTGAAGGTTAACGGAGTGGGAGTGGGGGGGGGGGGGGGGGGGGGGGGGGTTGGTCACGAAAGAAAACCATTACTACAAGAAATAAAATATGCAGTCCTTTACTGGCGTTAAATAGTATTAGACAAATATCTCATTAAAACGTAATGAAAAAATAAGCGCTGATTCTTTCCGTCCTTCCTTCGTTGATTAATTCATATTCTTTCTTCCCCTTTCTCGTTCAACACTGATACTGGTTTCCAGTAATAAAAAACAACAACAACACCCCCCCCTCCCCTCTCTCTCTCTCTCTCTCTCTCTCTCTCTCTCTCTCTCTCTCTCTCTCTCTCTCTCTCTCTCTCTCTCTCTCTCTCTCTCTCTCTCTCTCTCTCTCGGTATTATAATCACGACACATTTACTATATACGTGCCTGTATAAACAATTGTCTCTGGAGAATATTAACATTCACATCAGTTTACATAACGAAAACAAAAGTGTTCCAATCTATCTTATATTAACTCGAGAAGGGCAAACAGTATTCGTTAAAAGGATTTTAGATTCCCTTCATTTTAATATGGCGATCATTTCGCTGGCTTACGTCACTGTACACCAGCTTTACGTCACATCCTTAGATTTGTTCTTATCACGAAGCTAATGCGTTTATCTTAACTGGCTACTTAAAAGCGAGAAGTTTACCAAACTTTGTGAAACAAAGCTCGGCTATCAACGCACGCGTTCCGTTGTTATGAGAAGAGCGGACGGTCGTCGATAAACCACCGACGGCGGCCTCCGACGTTATCGAAATGGACATGGATATCAGTTTGTAAGAAGCTAGTACCTACGTCGTGCCTCACTCCTCACGTCCGGTGTGGAATTTAGGTATACCACGGAAACAGGTGCCGTAGCGGTTTGTTTGGTGTCGCTAACTACATTGACGATTTGGCTTCTGATAAAGTACTTTCCAATTGTCGGAGCCGTGTTTTGGGCAGAGTTTTATCAGCGGGTCGTTTCCAGGCAATGTTTATAAGGCCCGGCCGAAATGACTTGATTAATGTTACACTCTAAAAACACATTGTTACCTACGTGAAATATACGACAGTTCTGAGAAACAGTCTTCGGCAAGAATTAACATGGCACGGCGTACTTTATTAATTTACAGTTTAATTTTAAACACACATCGCGCTAATGTAAAAAAAAATCCATGTCCGCTTGTCGTGGGTTTGTTGTCGCTTAACGTTGTCAGTTACCTTGTTGAGTTGTGGTGAAATGAATGTTTCAATAATGACACCCATCATACTATTTCAACATCGGCGGTTAATTTCTATAAGATCTCACTACACAGTTCACTTCCGGGTCAAAGTTCATTCGTCATACAGTTTAAGCATGTCTGGTTCGACACCCAAAGTTAAAGTTTGTTTTGTTTAACAACACCACTGGAGCATATTGAGTTATTTATCATCGGATATTGGATGTTAAACAAGTTTGTTTTGTTTAACAACACCACTAGAGCACATTGAGTTATTTATCATCGGATATTGGATGTCAAACAAGTTTGTTTTGTTTAACAACACCACTGGAGCACACTGAGTTATTTATCATCGGATATTGGAGGTCAAACATTTGGTAATTTTGACGTATAGTCTTTCACTTTAAAGGGACACACCCTAGTTTCAGCCCATGAAAATTAACACTAAGTTTAGTTAAAGGGACATACCCTAGTTTCAGCCCATGAAAATTAACACTAACTTTATTTAATCTACAAAGCTGTAACACGTTTGGATAAAAATACAGTTGAGTAACAACATGAGTCTGTGACGTGGAAATGGTGAAATACCCTCCAAAAACAGACTAAAACTCGACTCCATAACTGTTACCTCTCAGACGCACGTGCGTTTTAAAAAATATGAAAAATGCATTTTGTGATATTAAAAACACCAGGATTATCAAAAACACTTCGAATGTACGGAAATTGATAATCTAAACAATAAAATCTAAGTAAAGTATGATTTCAGGTATCAAAAATGGCTGTAATAGTAAAAAATATCCCTTAGTGTTTAAAAAGTAGGGTATGTCCCTTTAAGGATAATGGCCCACGGAATGCTGTAACTGTGTCGTGCTGTGGTTCACACAGTCACTTCTAGCAACTGATCGGCCTCGGTGGCGTAGTGGCTAGGCCATCGGTCTACAGGCTGGTAGGTACTGGGTTCGGATCCCAGTCGAGACATGGGATTTTTAATCCAGATACCAACTCCAAACCCTGAGTGAGTGTGCTCCGCAAGGCTCAATGGGTAGGTGTGAACCACTTGCACCGACCAGTGATCCATAACTGGTTCAACAAAGGCCATGGTTTGTGCTATCCTGCCTGTGGGAAGCGCAAATAAAAGATCCCTTGCTGCTAATCGGAAAGAGTAGCCCATGTAGTGGCGACAGCGGGTTTCCTCTCAAAATCTGTGTGGTCCTTAACCATATGTCTGACGCCATATATAACCGTAAATAAAATGTGTTGAGTGCGCCGTTAAATAAAACACTTCTTTCTTTCTTTCTTTCTAGCAACTGGCCAAGCATCAAGACGTTCTGGCAAGTCCCCGAACTCGATCCTGCCACGGTTATTGTGTAACATTGTGTGGTGACGTTTTGGGGACTTGAATACACAGCGGAACAGGTGGCCAATGTGAATCGGTTGCTGTAGCACCTGTAAGAACAGATTCTGTGTCTATAATGCGGTAAAAAAAGCAAAAACGAAAACTGAGACGGCTTACAAATGTTTCCCAATATTAGTGAGACCAAACGTTAGGGTTACTTCTGTCTGCTGTCTGTCTGTCTGTCTGTCTGTCTCACGTATAGTTTTCAAGACATTTTTTAGCAATGCCGTAATATACTGAGCTAACGTCATCATGTAAAGAAACATATAACGTCATCATGTAAAGTAACATAACGTCATCATGTATAACGTCATCATGTAAAGTAACATAACGTCATCATGTATAACGTCATCATGTAAAGTAACATAACGTCATCATGTAAAGTAACATAACGTCATCATGTAAAGTAACATAACGTCATCATGTATAACGTCATCATGTAAAGTAACATATCAAGTTTTACTTGTATGGCCATTTAGCCGTAACACGATTTATGGCGTGAAGTCAGCGTTGTCTCTGCTCAGACATACTAACGTAGACAGGAGCGAACGGACAGTAAGATATAATTTCAACCACATAGGACAGGTAAGAAAGAAAGAGTAATCGGTGTCTAAAAGGTGATCACGCGATTAGTGAATTACGAAGTTGAACAGAATATGACCATTCGGAAAATTCGGGACGTATCCTCGACACATTTATTAATCTCCGTTCGATAGCGAAAATAACCGATGATTCTAATGATGAAACTTTTGAACATAATTTCATAATTTGTCTTATATATATATATATATATATATATATTTTTTTTTTTTCACTTTTATTACAGGGGTTGAGGGTGAAATGCTGTATCGAGCCCATCGTAACTCGCAGTACACTGAACTGTAGGTCACGAGGTTGAAGTGAATCTAGTACTTTATCCAGCGAGGGCGTCTAAGTCTGTCCCATTGAACGAGATATATTCCTCTAACAATGGGTGTGTTCGCCTATTAGTCTCTCAAAGTAAGCACCCTGTATGCTTTACCATAACCGGCAAAAAACTCGTCCGCCGTACCTTTAACCAAACATGCCCACAGACGCTCATATTTGACCAGCAGAAAAAAACAAATATCTAAAATGTTCGGCGAGCATGACGTAATGAAGAGAAACGAGTATCCGCGAGGATATACGTGATTTTCAGAATAGACGCCGCAGTACGAACAACACGACCGCAGGCTTCCAGCCGCCATTAGGATCTGACACCCGGATTGTGTGTTATCGTGAGTCCCCCGTTTTCGTGCACAACGAACCACGGTCACCGTCATGTACTTAACAAATTACTTCTTGTCAATTTAATTGGCTTCTGATTTTTCGTATTAAGTACAGAATTCTATATAGCTTGACTTTTTTGCTCGGTAATTGTATTATTAATATCGTGCTCGCCGACCGGCCAGCGTCGTGGATCAATACGCACTTTACAGACATCTTGATGGGAGAGGGATGGACGGGCTCACTGTGGGGTTGGTAATTGGTGTGGATCAATCTTGTCATCAGGTCTACAGGTATTAGGCGGAAACTAATGGTCTGGGATTAAGGACTGGAACGGAGTCCAAATATATATTTTACGGTTTTGGCAGCCCGCTCTATTTGCGACCAATTCATTTCATATTTAGGCCTGACGCAAACATATATATATATATATATAATATATATATATATATATATATTATATATATATATATATTTAAAATTCTAATTATAAACGTAGTTATTATGATATGATGATAATATATCTATATATCTAATATATATATATATATATATATACATATATATATAGTGAAACCTCTCAAGACCGGACCCTCTGTAAACAGGAATTCTGTCAAAACCGGACATTTTACAGAGTCCCTTTTTAAAAACCAGTTCAGAACTTAACTTCTCTAAATCTATCTAAACCGGATCCCTCTTAATACCGGACGTTTGACTTGGTCCCAAGAGTGTCCGGTTTAGAGGAGTTTATATATAAATAAATAATATTTGTCTTCTAATTCAAACTGTAAATTCCATAGCCTTATTACCCCGACCACCCCCACCCCACCTCCACTCACTTTTTTGACACATACACCGGGGAATCTCGGAAAATCTACCCAAGATAGTCGAGCTTGAACCTTCAGTGGATGTAAGCACGAGTCAAATAGTTGATTGATTGATCTTGGCAAAATCGGCCTCGGTGGTATCGTGGTTAAGTCATCGGAGATAAGGCTGGTAGATACAAGGTTTGCATCCCGGTACCGGCTCCCAACCAGAGCGAGTTTTAACGACTCAGTGGTTAGGCGTAAGACCACTACACCCTCTCGTCTATCCCTAACCACAAACAACTAATAACTAACACAATTTCATGGACAGACAGCCCAAATAGATGTGGTGTGTGTCCAGGACAGCGTGCATGAACCTTAACTGGATACAAACACTAAAATAAGTTGAAATGAAAAAGTTAAAGTTTGTTTTGTTTGATAAAAACCCCCACACTAGAGCGGATTGCTTTATTAATCATCCGGTATTGACTGTCAAACATTTGGTAATTGTGATAAACAGTCTTAGAGAGGAAACTTGCTACATTGTTTGTTAATGCAACAAAGGATCTTTTATATGCACTTTCCCATAGACAAGACAACACATATCACGGTCTTTGACCAGTTGTGGTGCACTGGTTGGAACACGAAAAAACCCCAACACCGATCAGTTTAATGTATCTACTGAAGTGGTTCGATCCTGGGACGCAAGGACCTCGAGCGAGTATTCCCCACTGAATGCAGCATTGAAACACAGAAACGAGGTTCGTGTCAAAGGTCGAGGTGTATCGTCCGGAGTGAAAACACCTGCAGCTCTTATTGGCTGTTATGATTTGTATTTGTGTTCCCAATACATTAATATACATTATATTGAATATACAGTCGTCATGCGGTGCACATTTTTGTTAAAATAGTAGTAATACATTTTTAAATACAGATGTCTAATAAAGTAAAGTTTGTTTTTATTTAACGACGCCACTAGAGCACATTGATTTGTTATCTTATCATCGGCTATTTGACGTCAAACGTATGGTCATTCTGACACTGTTTTTAGAGGAAACCCGCTGTCGCCACATAGGCTACTGTTTTACGACAGGCAGCAAGGGGTCGTTTATTTGCGCTTCCCACAGGCAGGATAGCACAAACTATGACCTTTGTTGAACCAGTTATGGATCACTGGTCGGTGCAAGTAGTTTACACCTACCCACTGAGCCTTGCGGAGCACTCACTCAGGATTTGGAGTCGGTATTTGGATTTAAAATCCCATGCCTCGACTGGGATCCGAAACCCAGTACCTACCAGCTTGTAGACCGATGGCCTAACCACGACGCCACCGAGGCCGGTAGATGTCTAATAAAAAAAGTAATTTAAATGAACTTTTAAATGTTACTAGACAACAATATTATCTTGAAGGTAGTTTAAATCAGTGTACTATTTGGATGTCTTCATATGATGCTTATATCAGCTGTATTAAGACGGGTAACTGTTTGGTATCTAGAAGGCCATTTCTGCCGTACGTTCAGTTCTTTCAAATAGTTTATACTTAGTCTGATAAAGCCAATATGGAGCAATATGTTGAGTTGAAGAATTTTGGAAACTCTCCTTGAACCTCGTTATCAACACCAATATTATGGTCATTATCATCGTCATCGTCATCGTCATCATCATCATTATCATCATCGTTGACAACACGACCTATTTTATAGTTATCCTCATCATCAGTGTCATCAACATCACCAATGTCAATCATCATCATCATCATCAATGTTGTCACCATGGCAATTACCAACAAGATATGTCATCATCAGTATCCTTTGTATTACCAAAATTTAACATCAGCAGCAACATCATCACCATTAACATCATCATCATCATCATCACTAACACCACAAAAAAAACCCCACCCCAAAACAACAGCAACCATAGTGTTTATGCTATTTTCTTGACCATTTTTTTGTTGCTTTGTTTTTACTTTCAGTTTCGCCATCATACCTAGACCACGTGACTAGAGCTTACCGATCACACCTCGAGTTTGTTCAGGGCACCCACTCGCGTCACATTTTTGTGACATTTACAAAAGCTGTCTTAAAACAACAAACGACAATCAGTGTATTTGCATGTAGGTAATGACTGGTAAACAGGCACGTGCCTCCGCGCGGCGTTCAGTCTATCAATAAACATGGCGCCAGCTGCACTGGTTCCCCAATACAATACGACTGGCTTACGGTCAGTTTTTTAATCATTGTTGTAAGTACTGTTTGTTTTAGTGACAAAACCCTAGCCACACACTCACATAATACTTAATTACATAGATGTTTCGGAAGCTTCTGTTTAAGTGAAGATACACAACAAAGGGAGATTATTCGCCAACTCATAGCTCTCTTCTTTCTTTGTATTTTTTTTCGGGGATGCTATAGAAAATGCTAAAGAGATGTATTACGAAAAGCAAAGATCAACATGTTGCTAGTGCTCTTCAGATTAAGGAGGGGTGTAAAGACAAAGAAGCGTCGCGCGTGCCACAGCTACACGTTCTTTGCACGCGCTTTCATCGCTAAGTGACAACACATTGTTACGATCAAAAGCAACTGTGAAGAACAACAAAATGGTGTCATAAACATCTTTCAAATAAAGCAAATCAAATGGGATTGTTCTTCGCATAGGCGTACGAGCTCCCATTCGTGTACGAGGGCAGGCTGGCTTTTGCCGGAATTAAACGAAAATTCCCAATCTAATTAAAATTAGCTCCCCTGGTTAATTACTATTACCTGTGGATCTAACAGCACCCCGTTGGAGCTCATGTCCAGTTGACCTTTCGACCAATCAAAACCTTACTTGCACAATCATGCCAGTGATTTGAAAATAATTTGAAAACATTCGGGATTATGCCGAGGGTATACGAAATGATTCGGGTGAATTACGAAGTATGTCCGACACTAATTTCAATATAATTTTTTAAATATAAAATTCGTTTTAAGACGAAACAAACACCCGAGATGGTATAGCCATAAAATCTGTTTATACTAGTATACAATCCAGAGTTTATTACTGCACTTTTCTCCCTGTTCTTTAATGTTGAAATAGACCAACAAGTTCGCCTATTGCATAAATAGTCTCGTTCGATATTTTTAGAATTTGTATGCTCCCGAATAACGCTATAAAAGGCGAAGTGTAACTGGTCGATATTTGAATTATTATTTATAAATGAAATGTCATCTGGACACGGGAGTCCACACAATGCTGTTAGATCTACTGGTAGACCAGTAGAGCTAATTTTAATCAGATTGCGAAAATTCCCGAATCTGGATAACAACATTTATTCATATTAGTATTGCTGCCAAACAGCTATATAGGGTTACAAACGAATCACTGCGCATTTTTACATGGATTACTACTATTTTTGATCGTAGAATGATGAAAATACATGGTAAAAAAGCTTTCAGACATTTTCCCCCAATATCTGTATAATATTTGCCCAAATTTGAGATGGTTTTGTCTCCAACGCTTATTGGAGCGGGACGTATTACAGTGGTAGAGCGCTCGCTTGATACTTGATCGGACTAGGATCGATCTCCGCCGGTGGCCTCATTGGGCTATTTGTCGTTCCAGCCAGTGCTCCACAACTGGTGTAACAGAGGCCGTGGTGTGTACTATCCTGTCTGTGGGATGGTGCATATAAAAGATCCCTTGCTGCTAATCGAAAAGAGTAGCCCATGAAGTCTTTAACCACATGTCCGACGCAATATAACCGTAAATAAAGTGTGTTGAGTGCGTCGTTAAATAAAACCAGCATTTCCTTTCTTCCTTTCTACGCTTATTATTCTTCGGTTATTTAAATTAACAATTGTAACCTGGAAACATTATATTGGCTTTAAAACAACTCAGTCTACAGAAACCATTTCATGATCGTCTTGTTACCCCCCCCCCCCCACACACACACACACACACACACACACACACACACTCACTCACTCACTCACTCACTCACTCACTCACTCACTCACTCACTCACTCACTCACTCACTCACTCACACTCTCTCTCTCTCTCTCTCTCTCTCTCTCTCTCTCTCTCTCTCTCTCTCTCTCTCTCTCTCTCTCTCTCTCTCTCTCTCTCTCTCTCTCTCTCTCTCTCTCAATGAGCCAATGTACCACGACTGGTATATCAAAGACCGTGGCATGTGCTATCATGTTTGTGGGATGGTGCATATTAAAGATCCCTTTCTGCTAATGAAACAATATAGCGGGTTACCTGAGACTATACGTCTAAATTACCAAATGTTTGATATGAAAATAGCCGATGATTAATTAATAAAGAAAGAAAGAAATGTTTTATTTAACAACGCACTCAACACGTTTTATTTACGGTTATATGGCGTCCGACATATGGTTAAAAACCACGCAGATATTGAGAGAGGAAACCCGCTGTCGCCACTTCATGGGCTACTCTTTTCGATTAGCAGCAAGGGATTTTTATATGCACCATCCCACAGACAGGATAGCACATACCACAGCCTTTGATATACCAGTCGTGGTGCACTGGCTGGAACGAGAAATAGCCCAACGGGCCCACCGACGGGGAGCGATCCCACATCGACCGCGCATATAGCGAGCTCTGTACCACTGGGCTACGTCTCGCCCCCCCGATGATTAATAAATCAATGTGCTCTATTTGTGTCGTTAAGCAAAACAAACTAACATGTTGTCCTTGTCATCTGACGTTTACGCCAAACCAGAACTTTCTTATTTCTAAAATTCTTAAATAAGTCTTTTTGACGTGTCTTTATTGGCTTTTTCCTAGATTCTAATTTCCTAGTCTTCTCCCCAACACACTTAGGGGAAAACACACATGACGTCATTTGGCCTCTGGCTGCACGTGGAGTTTAACGCGAGCTGTGTTTGTTGCACCTGCGACTATATCTACCTGAAGAAATATTTGATCAGTAAACGTATTTCACCTGCAATATTCCAAGCGCATAAGCTGACGGCAGATAGAATGACATGTCATTTACACGCACCAGGTAGCACTCCAAGGCGAACGGCATGACATCGAGTCTAAATAAGGGCCGTATCCAAATAACCGATAGATGGGAAAGTAAATGTGTGACTTACACTCGAAAAACAGATTTACTCTATATACTAGTAAATCGTAAATGCAAATTGTAAAACGACATGCTAGACATTATGGGTCGAATTTACGAAGCCCGTTTTTCTGTTACGCACGGGCAACTACATACATTTACACCGAGCAAAAACGATGACGATATTCGTGCAAAATGTGTTAACCTGAAACCTTTTTACCATGTATTTCCGTCAAAATGTGCTAACCTGAAGACTTTTTACCATGTATTTCCATCATTCTACCCGCATAATTAGTTGTAATCCATTTAAACATGCATAGTGATTCGTTTGCAACCCTATATGACCGTTTTGGCAGTAAAAGAAAGACATCTTTTATTTAACGACGCACTCAACACATTTTATTTACGGTTATATGGCGTCAGACATATGGTTAATGACCACACAGTGAGAGGAAACCCACTGTCGCCACTTCATGGGCTACTCTTTCCGAAGGAAGGAAGGAAGGAAGGAAGGAGATGTTTTATTTAACAACGCACACAACACATTTTATTTACAGTAATATGGCGTCAGACATATGGTTAAGGACCACACAGATTTTGAGAGATGAAACCCGCTGTCGCCACTTCATGGGCTACTCTTTTTCGATTAGCAGCAAAGGATCTATATGCACCACCACACAGACAACATAGTACATACCACTGCCTTTGTTACACCAGTTGTAGGGCACTGGCTGGAACGAGAAATAGCCCAATGGTTCCACCGACGAGGATCGATCCCACATTAACCGCGCATCGAGCGAATGCTGTACAACTGGGCTACGTCCCGCCCCTGTTTTGGCAGTAATGCTAATATGAAAAAACCAAACACCGTTGATATCCAGATTCAGGTATTTTTGTTTAATTCGGACAAAACTCAGCCTCGCCCCCCCCCCCCCCCCCCCCCCCCCCCCCCCAATAAAAAAAAAATGGAAGGCCGTACGCCTATGCATTTACTATGCTTAATAAACACCTGAGTTTATGAAAAGAAAAACAGGCTTCATAAATTCGGTCCTCTTAGGTTAATTGTGGACGCCTAGAAATCCCTCGCATTCTCATTTTAAACTTGGAGCGGATGCAGGTTGTTTCCAGGGTGAAACTTTAAAGATATCATCCACGTTACTCCAAAGTAAACATAATTGTGGCTGAAGAAGAAAGAAGAAGAGGAAGAAGAGGAAGAAGAAGACGACGAAGAAGATGATGAAGAGGAAAGAAGAAGAAGAAACAGGAGGAGAAAGAACGGAATAACTACATCATGTTCACCCGTTAAAAGCCCGTAAGACTTCAAAATGTCGGGGGAGGTGTGTGCCTGCCTGGCACCTTCATCTTAGGTTCTTTAAAACTGAATTCAGATACAAGTATGCGTTTTCGATGTGTGACACACACACACACACACACACACACACACACACACACACACTCTCTCTCTCTCTCTCTCTCTCTCTCTCTCTCTCTCTCTCTCTCTCTCTCTCTCTCTCTCTCTCTCTCTCTCTCTCTCTCTCTCTCTCTCTCTCTCTCATCGTTTTGACTACTGCTAATATCATACTATATGACACATGAGTTCTATTCAGACAGGCATGGCTTAGCAGAGGGGCTGGAGGAATCTAGATCCACTTCCCTCCAATAATTCTGAATACAACATATTAGTAGTAGTAAATCTTAAGGCACAGCTGAGCATACCCCCCAACCCCCCTAGAAACTTAGCTTTGCGCCGACGATCTCAGCCAGCCCTCCAACTCTACTTGTTTCCGCCGTGCCTGTCAGACCCCCACCCCCTTTTCCATCCTTCTTTTAATCGAAGGGGTTCCTCTTCATGATGATTAGCTTTGTGCTTGGACAAACGGGCACCATTTCTTACAGCAATAACTCCAAACCTGGCAGACGGAAGCCGAGTCAAATTACAATGCGTCCGCGCAGTAGGTTTTTATTGCGTCTTCGCGACCAAATTGAAATCTACACGTCGACGTGAAAGTAATCGCATCCCCTCTCAGACGAATCTATTTCGGGGACTGTACCTAAATCCGAAATTTACAGGCAGAATTAAAACAAATTAATATCATGTGTTAATATCTTGGATCGCCTTTCCAAAAACTCCAGTTCCTTTAAGAACGTTGAATGCCCAGCATTGAAATCATCATAAAACGCCGCCCGGCGATTGGTAATATGTGCGATCGCGTGCAAGGCACCCCGGTCCCGTGTCGGTCCCGCCAGTTCTAATCGGACGATGATTCCCGCCAAATGACGTATGCCTGAAATAAACAAGCCGGTAATGGGACAGTAATTCAGAGGAAACATACAACTATGGGCACTTTCTGACCCGGTGTCGTGTCATTTGCTCTCGCTGCCCTGCCAATCACCCGGCGCCCTGATTAATTGCCGGCGATATGGAATTAACAACGGGGATGGAAAGAGACGCGTGAAATAGACGAATCATTTGTTGTCGTTTTACTGCCAATATTTGCCAGGAATGTATGACTTTTGATCGCCTTCCTCCGCGACCTCTGACATTATCATGAAAAAGACGCCCCGACGTCGTTTGTTCCGAGACTATGGCTTAGAAATGGAGGCTGATATACGGTGCCATTTTCCCCCATTTCTCGTAATGAGCAAAAACGTAACAGAAAAGAAAATTTATTTGATTTTGTAACAAATTTTTAAATACTTTTTTTTTTTTTTATCTCAATGTAAATATTACAAACTTGATTTTTTTTAGATAACATTTAGAAAAAAATTCAGATCGAAATATTATTTCCAAAAACATACTTAATAGTTCTGTATTATTATTTTTTTTACTTGTTACTCATTACTTTTATTTACGTTTCCTCCATGGAATGTACCTACTATCTGAGATTTTAGACTGTTTGACACACAGCACCCGCCAAAACAAGCTATCTTTTTTTCACTTCACGGAAACAATCGAATTTGATTTTCTTTCAAAGGCACATATGGAACGATACACCTGGAATAGTAATGTGAATTGGAAGTCTGTAACATAACGTTGGTTAGTTGTCCACTGAGTGATGTATGCTAGACCTGTTTTGACGGCACATCTATGTTTGAATACGTAAGCGTATAAGACAGTGCTGGAGTAAAGCCTCAAATTCGGGCAACAATGATACAGATATTCGGGCAACAATAATACAGACATTCGGGCAAAATGTGCTAACCTGATACCTTTTTACCATATATATCCATCATTCTACCCTCACAATTAGTTGTAATCCATGTAAAAATGCGTAATGATTCGTTTACAACTCTATATAGCTGTTTGGTAGTAATACTAATATGAATAAATGTTGTTATGCAGATTCGGGCATTTTATTTTAATTCGGGAAAACCCCCAGCCCGTACGCCTATGTTTCAATAATTACAATCACAGAACTCTGTTGCATTGTTCCCCGGTCTGTCCATAGTTTCAATGGCTCAAAACTCTTTAAGAAACACATACTTGGAAAACTGTTAAAATCCTTTTGGAAATCTCTATTCGGTCCAGCCGTAGCAACGCGAATTTGTTAATTTCTCGACCAATGTCAAAATAACGTTGTCAGGGAACTGTATATCACTATAAATTGGTATTTTGTCTTATTCAGCTCTATTTTTTAAGAACCCAAAAAATAATTCAAAATGAAATATGAACTTTTAATGTTATTGTTACTAAGTATGTTTCAAATTGAACTATAAGACTTGTTACGTTCATCGGGGTATAAAAAAAACCTCGCGTGAACGGCTTTGCCGATTCACAAAAAAATTTGCGGTTGATTTTTCTTTTTCATACCCCGATGAACGTAAACAAGCCTTAAAAGAAATCGGGTATCTTCCAGTGACGTAGCGGCGGGGGGGGGGGGGGGGGGGGGGGGGGCGAGAGGGGGCACATTTTTATACTGTATTAACTTTTATACATGTACATACATAGTGATGGTGTGGGCTGTCCCCTCCCTCAATAGTGGCTTCCCCCACCCCACCCCACCACAACAAATATAAAATCCTGTGGTATTTTCGGATACGTTAGTAGATGAACTCATAGGTGTCTACTAATATTAATTGATACGCTTTATTCGACGCATAGATGTTAATGTGTGTGTATATATATAGATATATATATATATATATATATATATATATATATTAAAAAACACACGCAGACCAAAATTAAACTACGTCGCAATTTATATTCTGGCACATAAACAAATGAGACAATTTACGAACAAAACCAAAAAGGAAGAAAAAAACCCGGGGGAGAGCTCAAACTGCAATCTTCCATTATAGCCGTCCACGTAGTACCCGTTCTGTCGGAACTGTTCAGATATACGATTTCTCTATGGCCTTTCCGCTCGACGGGGTCTTTTGAAACGATATACCCGCTTGATAAAACATGAATAATTTAAAAGATAAACCCCTTGCTTGGCCAAGTCAGAGGAATGATCGGGTAGCCAGGTAAGCGCGCAGTAAATCAACCTGTCTTTTGACACCCGATATTTCTGATGTGTGGAAATAATAATTAAATAGTCATTTTAAAACACGCTTCGTGAATTCGACGCGCAAAGTCGGGTGGGGGTGGGGGGTGGGGGGGGGGGGGGGTCGTAAACAATGTCAGATGAAGTTCGACTGGAACACAATGTCCATGCGCTAACGATAAACGAAATGCTGATAATAAAGTGTATTGCTTTATTCACAAAAATAGACCACATTATCATTACTCGTAAATCTGTTGGAACATTAAGTAAACTATTTAAATACCTGACCTTATAAACAGAACAAAATAGAAGTTTTTAAATGAAATGAACATTTATTACCATTTACCATTTACAATTTAAAAAAACGACGAAGCCTATGACCTATTTTCGGATAAATAACATCAGTTATAAATATATTTCAAGAATAAAAGTTTAAAATGCCCTCTTGTTGATCTCCCAGTCGAGGCATGTGATTTTTAATCCAGATACCGACTCCAAACCCTGAGTGAGTGCTCCGCAAGGCTCAATGGGTAGGTGTAAACCACTTGCACCGACCAGTGATCCATAACTGGTTCAACAAAGGCCATGGTTTGTGCTATCCTGCCTGTGGGAAGCGCAAATAAAAGATCCCTTGCTGCTAATCGAAAAGAGTAGCCCATGTAGTGGCGACAGCGGGTTTCCTCTCAAACTCTGTGTGGTCCTTAACCATGTCTGACGCCATATAACCGTAAATAAAATGTGTTGAGTGCGTCGTTAAATAAAACATTTCTTTCTTTCTTGTTGATTTTCCATAGCGTAGTCATCCTGAATTGCGCATACGTTAAGCTGCTGACAGATTTATGTAAGCGGTGTCATGATTGGTCGAATGAAGTGTCGTCTGAACCAGGGATGTCGTTGGCTTTGTTCAGATCTTCCTATTCAGCGCTCCACGGTAGCTCAGTACATTCAGACTGGTACCATTTGTTGTATAAACTTTACTACTTCTATCAGTACTGAAGTCATAAAATTATTGTACACTTAATTAATTGGTCTGTTATTTTAGTTGCCTCCACCGGTGGGCCATGGATACCAGTCTCGATGGAATAGAGGCTAAGCTGTGTGACATAATGTAAAATAACCACCAAAAAAACCACAAAAAAAAAAAAATACAAACCCCCCCCCCCCCCCCCCCCCCCCCCCCCCCAACAACAACCCAACATCTAAAAATACCCCAAACAAACAAAAACAAGGAACCACCCCATCCACCCACCCAGAAACAACAACAGACGGATAAATCAATTGATGGGTGGATTGTGGATGAATGTCTGGATTAACACATGGCTGATCAACATGATGGGATGGATGGATGGATGGATGGATGCATGGATGGATGGAATGAATGAATTAATGGATGATTGAACGGAAGAACCGCTATGATTGGCACAACAGCTGTATTATTAACACTATTATTGTGCGATTTAGGAAATGACCCTGACGGAACAAAAATTCAACCTACACATGCCACGTCATGTACTAATTACAACGAAACCACGGAGTATACAACGCATGATGTCACACTGATTACGTCACACGGCGGAAAAAAAACAACCCCGCCAACGTGTTGATTACATGTAACCATGGTTTTGTTAGCTTTCTACATTATACACAAAAACATAATTCTAATTTCGTGCTGGTGGTGCTCTCTCGTACCTTCCAACGTGGAAAATCCCTCTTTCCACCCACCACAACCATTTTCCTATCTTGAACGGAGGAGTCGGCATGGGTCGACACCTCCATCCATGACAGGCGTGCACAACAACCGCCTGGTCTGAATACGCACGTTATGCCCTATGACCTGACCTGGGGCCTAAGTCATAAAGGTCTCGTAGGCTCTGTTAGACAACAACGCATCCTCTTTGCAAGTCTTTTAGCATTGCGCTGCGAAATTAGGTCCCTGGAAAGACACATTTGAATAAGGTTATAACAGAGAGAAGCTGAAGTCTGTCTCGATAACCATTACTTCTCAGACGAATTATGATACATACATTTTCGGGTTTCGCAAAAACCCTTGATGACCAGAACCACGTCATGTGTACGAAAATTAACATTCTAAATAATAAAATGTTAGTACTTCTAATATAAACTTGCTCCAGCCAGTGCACCACGACTGGTACACCAAAGGCTATGGTATGTGCTAGCCTGTCTATGGGATGGTGCATATAAATGAGACCCTGTTGCTAATCGAAAAGAGTAGCCCTTGAAAGTGGCGACAGCGGCTTTCCTCCCTCAATATCTGTGTGGTCCTTAACCATATCTCTGTCGCCATATAACCGTAAATAAAATGTGTTGAGTGCGTCGTTAAATAAAACATTTCCTTCCTTCTAATTTAAATGATCGAAAACGGTTTTAATAGTGAAAAATACGTCGTAGTGTTTAAAAACTTGGGTCTGTCGCTTTATGATATCCTTTTCTTTTTTACCCTACCACCACCCTTTGGATTCCAGAAATATACTATCCGTATTCATATTCGTCTTCAAACCAAGCACCTGCCCGTAACGACACGTTTAGGAGGTGTTTCGCCGCGTCCATTATTGACAACGTGACGTAACATGTCCATTTCAGCAGATGCAGATTCGCGGATAGCACCCATTTCAGAATTGAGTGATATCAAGCAACGCCGTAATGAAATGACATCGCAATTTAACCCCGGTAATAGTCTCGCTAATTCTCGCGGAAATAGTCTCGCTAATTCTCGCGAGAGCCACATCTAGGAAAGTCTTCCCTCTCGGCTCGCACGCGCCTGTCACGGAGCCTTCAAACGCAATAGACAAGAAGATGTCTTTATCGAGTCCACAAATGAAATTAACACGACGATTGGGAGAAAACCGACATGGGGGGGGGGGGGGGGTAATAAACGACGTCGAAAACAGAAATGAATGAAGCGAACTTGACAAGTGCTTTGTGAGCTCCCCCCGTTCAATGCCCGCCCTCCATTTCTCTCACAGCAGACTGGTTGAATTAGGAAGAATTTCCCGAGAGAGACGTGGAAACAACGTTTAAGCGATCGCTGATTGCATTTCTTATCGGCTTCACGCGCTTCTCTCGCGCTCATGATGATGTCAATTTCTTCTCTATCGCGTTTCACGCACGGCCAACTCGTGTCCTTTTTCATCAAGATTTCTATGGACGCGGGTTACAGACCCACAAACAAAGATCCGACCTTTCGAGTATCCTCAGCTAACCCAATGTCAACCAAACGAAATTGCTCATTCCACAAATTTTATTATTTTGTCTATTCAAAGATTTCCTAGCAGTTTCGTCAATCTCCCACGGACCAAGAGATCGGGACCTTTCTCGAAGTGTAAACACATCGAAGTATCAGTTTGATACTGAAATTAAAACGGACGCACGGCAAATATTAGCCTGAAATCGACGATACCGAACTGTCTGGGGGGAGACAGAAATTGACATCTAGCTATATCGCGATCCATTTCTTTCAATATTGACTACATTTCGGCGGGAAATGGTCTGGTTTGGCGCATTAATCAGCCACTCCCCACCAGGAATTAAAGCCTGCAAACAATAGCCGGACCTTGACAGACACCCAGATCACACGATACACAGAAATAAACATTTGTCCAAACAATCAGCTGACGGTGCTGATTGCGAGCCTGACATCCCAGGTCCTCTAATCGATGCGATGTGTTTTGGTTTATACTGATCACCGGAGCCGCCCTCTGTAGAATTAGCACACTCTTCAACTTAGGGGTATTTGGAGCCAGCGCTGATGTCAATCACTCCGGAGTCTGTATTCAGAATTCAGTCAATAGTCATTCAGAAATTGGTGAACATGATGAAGGTGCCGATCTACGTTCTATCGCATTTTGTTAATGAACATTTCGGAAACAAGATCAATGGTAGAATGCTACACATTCACAAACATTAAAATACGTCATGATTAGCATCAATCAGTTATAGGAGTTGTGGAGAGGGTTTACAGGTACTCAAACCGTTATCTAGTCTTTCCTGTATTTATGTTTGTATTTTACTTATGTATTTATCTGTCTGTCTGTCTACCTGCCTGCCTGCCTGCCTACCTACATACCTACCTACCTATCTTTATTATTTATTATTAATAGTTATTTATCATTTTATGTCACAATCGGCACCATCACTACCACCACATCAGTAATAATAGTAACAGCAGTTGTTGTAGAAGTAGTAATAGTAGTATAGTAGTAGTAGTAGTAGTAATAATAGTAGTAGTCGTAATAGTAGTAGCAGTAGTAGTATTAGTATTAGTAGTAGTAGTTGTATTAATAGTAGTAGTAGAAGTAATAGTAGTAGTAAAAGTAATAGTATAGTGGTAGTAGACAGACCAATAGTAACATGCAGTTGTTTGTGACTGACATACCAATAATAACATACAGTTGTTTGTGACTGACAGACCAATAGTAACATGCAGTTGTTTGTGACTGACATACCAATAATAACATACAGTTGTTTGTGACTGACAGACCAATAGTATCATACAGTTGTTTGCGACTGACAGACCAATAGTAACATACAGTTGTTTGCGACTCTGACAGACCAATAGTAACATACAGTTGTTTGTGACACTGACAGACCAATAGTAACATAGTTGTTTGTGACTGACAGACCAATAGTAACATACAGTTGTTTGCGACTCTGACAGACCAATAGTAATATACAGTTGTTTGTGACTCTGACAGACCAATAGTAACATACAGTTGTTTGTGACTCTGACAGACCAATAGTAACATACAGTTGTTTGTGACTGACCGACCACTAGTAACATACAGTTGTTTGTGACACTGACAGACCAATAGTAACATACAGTTGTTTGCGACTCTGACAGACCAATAGTAACATACAGTTGTTTGTGACTCTGACAGACCAATAGTAACATAGTTGTTTGTGACTGACAGACCAATAGTAACATACAGTTGTTTGTGACTGACCGACCACTAGTAGCATACAGCTGTTTGCGACTCTGACAGACCAATAGTAACATACAGTTGTTTGTGACTCTGACAGACCACTAGTAGCATACAGCTGTTTGCCACACTGACAGACCAATAGTAACATACAGTTGTTTGCGACTCTGACAGACCAATAGTAACATACAGTTGTTTGCCACTCTGACAGACCAATAGTAACATACAGTTGTTTGCGACTCTGACAGACCAATAGTAACATACAGTTGTTTGTGAATGACAGACCAATAGTAACATACAGTTGTTTGCGACTGACAGACCAACAGTAACAACGTCAACCCCTGCGCGTGCTGTAACCTCGCCGTGGTGCAGGGGTGTAACATTCTCTTTGAGAATGGCCAATACAGCACAAATTCAAATTTTGAGTAAAAGTCAGTATCTATCTGTGATATTTGTATTTTTTCACAGTTCTTTACACTGTTTTTGTTTAAATCTTGAATTTGTATATTGATGTTGATCATCACTTTATTTGTTTGCATTACCATAGTTTGACACCCAATAGCCGAAGTATTTGTCGTGGGGTGTCGTTAAACATTCATTCATTCATTCTGACAACGTCAAAGGCTGATGATAAATGATAACACTGATTCCAAGAAGTAGATGATGTTATCATTCTTCCTGCAACCTCTTACGAACGTTGTTCTCATAGTAGTTTTTCATTTTTTCCAAAAAAGAAAAGAAAAAAAAGGAAAAAAAGGTATCCATAAACAATTGAAACTGCTTTTGGCCGTTACCTTGTTGAACTGCAATTGACAACTGCCAATAAGGTCACGTGCACGTGGCGGTAAACCCGCGAGTGCTAAATCAGTAGTTAATGACCAAATATTTTCCCCGCGCACTGCCACGGTGTTCTGATGTATACTAATTTCGCACGGGCTTTGAAACGAAAATAAGTCTCTCGCTCGTTCTAGATTAATTTTGTTTTCTATTAGGAACACAGACTCGCTAAATACACGTGAATACCTATGGAAAACACAATCAGCTCCACACAATAGTCTCCCCGGCGCGACCCGTCAACCGCTGACAAAGACATATTGTCAATCCTATTGATGCGAAAATGAATTTCATAGATGGAAGTCGGTAGGGAGTCTAAAAATGGCCGCCTCGCGAACCGGGCACGATGTTTTCTTGGCGGAACGCGGGAGGCAATTAAAGCAAATGAATCAGGCAAGATGAGGTTATCAGCCCAACTCTTTGAGGAAATTTGCTTCCAAAGAAAGTGGAAGTATGGTCTTAATTTTTTTGTCAATTTTGCTTTTGTTTGCGACTGAAATATACAGCAAAGATGTTCATTATTTTACTATTAATATTTTACTGTTAAATCGCCGCGGCAATTGGGTTTTTATTCCCGTCTTTTGTGGTGGGTACGCGACAGCATTTATGGCAACGTCAGTTTCAAAGCAATGCTTAGGCATTTGAGAGTTTAATACATTTCTAATTTGCGTAAAGTTTTCAAATAGTTAGTCTTTCTATCAGACACAAGGAAAAGAGCATATATATATTTATAGCTTAACGCAGAACGTGCCAGGTTTCTTTGTTTTGTTTAACGACACCGCTAAAGTACATTGATTATATAAAATCGGCTATTGGATGTCAAACATTTGATAATTCTGACATATAGTCTTAGAGAAAAAACTGGCTACATTTTCTATTAGTAGCAAGGGATCTTTTATATGCACCATCCCATAAACAGGATAGCACATACCCAGGGATTTACCCAACATGTTTTTTGCCGTGGTCCCATATCTGATGGAATTGGGAAAATAAACACAAGTAAATTATACTGGAGATATATTTCTCGTCACTGTTAAAATAACTTATTACAACAGGTGTATATTAAGTATATATATTTGGAATTTTTAACATAGAAATTGGGAATTTTCAGTGCCACTTTTATATTGGGAAGGGGCCTATGTTTGGACCAACAGAGTGCCTGGATAAATCCCTACATACAACGGTATTTGATATACCAGTCGTGGTGCAACGGCAGGAACGAGAAATAGCCGAATGGGCCCATTGACGGAGATCGATACCAGACCGACCGCGCATAAAGCGAGCGCTTTACCACTGGGCTACATCCCGCCCCGCCGATCACCCCAAACGATCAGCTGTTTTTTGTTTACTTATATGGATCACGTCGTTGATGTAGTGTCTAGCAGTGTGAAATTCAATATGGACGTTACTAGTGCCGATATATAAAACATATGTGAGACGGAAGTTGCTACAGCCAATATTTAAAACCCATTTTACTATGGACGATTCTACGACCAGGATTTGAAACATATTTCAACATGGAAGTTATTACAGCCAATATTTAAAACCTATTTTACTATGGACGATTCTACGACCAATATTTGAAACATATTTCAACATGGAAGTTATTAGAGCCAATATTTAAAACATACTTTACTATGGACGATTTTACGGCCAATATTTGAAACATATTTCAATATGGAAGTTATTAGAGCCAATATTTGCAAGAAAAAGCCTTCAAACCTAATTCTTTATGGAAGGTACTAGTGTCAATATTTGAAACTAATTTCACTATGAAATTTACTAAGGCCAATATTTGAAATCGTTTTCACTATGGAATTTACTAGTTCCAGTATCTGAAACCATTTCACTATGGGATATACTAGTGCCAGTACGTGAAGCAGGTCTATTTCACTATGGAAGTTAGTACGGCTACTATCTAAAATATATGGCTGACATGATAGTGATAAACAAACAAATAATACTACCAATGGATTTCTGGTTCAAGTAGGCCATGGGAACACATGACCGATATTTTATTAACTTGAGCGAAAAAAACACAACAAAAAAAACAACAAAAAACACCGTGGTTGTGGTGACATTTGCGTCGACTGCGACATACAACCTCCACCACGACGACTCCGTGTTGTTAACATTCCAGTAACAACCTATGTGCTACTACCACCAGTGCGAACACGCCTGTAATCTATTGTTAGTATTTCACGTCTACTTCGCAATACGTGTTGTGCAAACTGTTAATTATCATCAACCAGTAATGGAAACAAAAAATCACAGGGATTGTTTTACTAATGTTCAGTTCGCCGGGTATCGCTTCCGTCATAAACGATAAATCACCCGCGCAAGGTCGTGCGTGTTGCACACACAAGGCAAACATTCTTGGAACGAAAGGAATGCGTGTCTCCAGCAATATGATACGCTTTTGCAAGTGAAACCGAAAGCGGTTTTGTCGATTTCCATGTAAATTTACACACATCGTTCGCACCGAGTCGCCAGCTTCTTTGGTCTTGTTCTTTGTCACCGGGTTAAGAAATAACTCTGAATTCTGTTAAAGAACGTGCATGGTGGGCTTTTTCTTGCACTAGACAATGCATGCACAGGGTCTATGCCTACCAACCAATTATATATAGTTTTTAGTTAGATATCATTGTTCCAGAAATGATCACGTGACGGAGGCGGGCGACACCGTATTATTAGTTTATGTCTGGCGGGTCTTGTACACTTTTTATTGTCTTAGCATACTTTGAGTTTGATAAAAATTATTTTATTTTGTGGACCTGGAGCCTAATTCACAAAGGTCTCTTAAGCTCTGCTAGACAACAAAGCATCCTCTTTGCAAGTCTTTTAGCACTGCACTGCGAGATCGCAAAGTTGCGAGAGTTTTGTGAATTAGGCCCCAGATCCCATGTTACGAACTTAAGCAATCTTAGCTCTTAGTTCACGACACCACTGGAGCACATTTATTAATTAATCATCGGCTATTGGATGTCAAACATTTGGTAATTCTGACTCATAGTCATCAGAGGAAACCAGCTACATTTTTCCTAATGCAGCAAAGGATCTTTTTATATGTGTTTTCCCCACAGACAGGAAAGCACAAACCACGGCCTTTGTCCAGTTGTGGTGCACTGGTTGGAACGAGAGAAAAAACAAATGAGCTGAATGGATCCTCCGAGGAAGGTCATCTTAAACGCACAGAGTAGCAATACACTTAAGGTGATCTTAGCGCTGTGATCACTTCGTAAAATGGAAAAGAAAGAAATAAATATTTTATTTAGCGACGCACTCAACACATTTTAGTTACGGTTATATGGCGTCAGACATATAGTTAAGAACCACACAGATATTGAGAAAGAAAGAAATGTTTTATTTAACGACGCACTCAACACATTTTATTTACGGTTATATGGCGTCAGATATATGGTTACGGACCACAGATATTGAGACAGGAAACTCGCTGTCGCCACTTCATGGGCTACTCTTTTCGATTAGCAGCAAGGGATCTTTTATATGCACCATCCCACAGACATGATAGTACATACCACAGCCTTTGATATACCAGTCGTGGTGCACTGGCTGTAACGAGAAATAGCCCCAAGACCCCTGGCCCAGAAGGCCATCTTAGCGCAAGATCACCTGAAGTGTATAACTATCTTAAGACGATCATAGCGCCAAGATCGCTTCGTGAAACGGAGCCCTAAACAAATTTAAAAAAAAAAAAAAAAATAAGGGGGTAAATATCAAGCAATGTGTATGTTGGGAAGGAAGCGGTTGGTGGGCGGGGTGAAACATTTCCCTTAACACCAATTGATTATGACTGCGATATTGAACGATGGTCTAATATGACAGTAGCTCCTAAACACGCGAGTGTCACTTTCAACATGGCCGCCGCGTCGCCCGTTGCTAAGGCCCAGGAATCTATTTCGCTGTCAAGCACGAGGTCTCCCTACCTCGATAACGACCTTTAAATGACTAGCGTTATTTGTTACTCCGGGAAAGCATCAAAATCGCATTACTTATCCCCAGCGCGGGAATGATATATTGCACTAATATACATTCCACTTAAAACTATGGAGGTGTCACTTTCCAGATAGAACATTTATCGGGACAGAAATTAATTTGCCACTAATCCACTCGGGGAGAGGCTTCGAAACAAGTTTTGCCCGAGCCGGCCCCGTTTCGATTTAGGCGCACTCACGAAAACAGGTTATTCTGGACTGGTTTAATTGAAATGGAAATGGACCCAAAGCAATTAATTCTTTTATACGAGGGAGAGCTCTCCATTTGGGCGCAGTAATTGGAGAGATTGGGGACAATATTAAATAATGATCGTTGGCGAGAATCCCGACACATGAACACGTTTTCCGACACAGCCCGATACCGATTCCGCGCAGCTTCAATGAGAGGTAATTTCGGATTTTCCTGAACGCCGTCCAATCCCGTCATTAGACGGAGAGAGTCTTGAAACAAAAAGCACGCGATTTCGTCCAGCCTCGCGCGCTGTACGGGGTTCTCAGCACGCGCTTCGCAGAACGTGCAAATAATCCAGGCTAACCGTGCGGTCTGGGAGTTGAGAAAGATCAGGTGCGCGGGTCTCTCGGAGGAAGTGTAGATGCGGAAAACGACAGGGACGTATTCGGGAGTCCCCGCCCAACTCGTTCTCGTTTGAAGCCAGGAATGAGGACGAAAATAGTGTCTCAGTTGGGTTTTTAGTTTTTTTCTGACCTACTTATGTCCGTTTCTGTCAGTTACAAAATTAGTACAAACGAGAAAAAAACCCAGGAAAAAAGAAAAAGGGAAGTACAGATCAGAAATGCAAAAACAAAGACCCACAACCACCCCCCCCAAAAAAAAAAGAAACCCCCACACAAACAAAACAACAAACCCCAAACAATTGTAAGTCCGTAGCTAGCGAGGGGTGGCTGCGTGTGTTATTGATATGTGATACATAATATTATTAAGTATGTAACCTCCCTGAAATGGCACACATTTGTATTTAGGAGCCTCTAGATTTCAAAATTTCCCAGACCCCCTATCTAGAATCTAACGCCTTCCATGCTAGTTCGTTCCAAGAATTCATACGCCTTACAAAAAGCAAAAACCCATCCTAGCTATGGCGCTGTATTGTGGGTACCGAACTACATGGCTTGGTGTCCTACCATCACAATGTACAGATGACCACGGACCTGACACAAGTTTTGATCCGTATTGCGATCCAATTCTGAGTCCACCACCACTAGGTCCGATAATAAATCATCACCAGAGAGTTAGCGTGCTGTGGTGTTCTGCTCATGCGCAAGTAATTCAAAATAAATGGGTCCGCGAAGATTAGTTGTGTGATACGCGTCACGAATGAGAATTAAAATATTAAAGTATGCCAAAAGTGGAAGCCGAAGCGGCGCCAATGCCGGTTTGTCGATTAATTATTAAAATAATAATAAAACGTAACTATCTCGTGAAATATAATTGTTTAAAAAGAGAGAGAGAGAGAGAGAGAGAGAGAGAGAGAGAGAGAGAGAGAGAGAGAGAGAGAGAGAGAGAGAGAGAGAGAGAGTGTGTGTGTGTGTGTGGGGGGGGGGGGGGGGGAGAGATACGCTAGAACACAAATGAAAACGAAAACGTAATTAGGTGTGTCCTCAACTCACAACTTCCGCCTCCCCCACCCACTCGCCCCCGCCAACATCGTTCGAGGCAGGGCGCCGGGGAGGGGGAGGGGGAGGGGGAGGGAGACTGCTGAAGCAAAACATCAAATTCGGGCATAAATTATACAGATATACGGGAAAATGTGCTAACCTAATAGGTTACCTTTTTACCATATATTTCCATCATTCTACCCTCAAAATTAGTGATAATCCATGGAAAAATCCGCAGTGATTCGTTTGCAACCCTATATAGCTGTTTGGTATTAATGCTAATATGAATAAATGTTGTTATGCAGGTTCGGGCATTTTCCTTTAATTCGTGAAAAAACCCAGCCTGCCCCTCACCAAAAATGGGAGCCCGTACGCCTATGGACTGGAATTTTCACTTTATGACCTTTATGAGTTGATCTATATCGTGCGATTTAATTTTAGTAATTATGTTTTAATAGGAATATACATTATGTTACTACTTACCTTTGAAAACGCTGCGTATATAACCAGTAGCTCTAAATCGTGATAAGAGAACTCTTACTGTCATTCCAAAATAATACCCATGAGTTACGTTGCTAAGAAAACGTCACAACAATTATGACGTCATAATATCACGACCTTCAATTGAAGTTCCAACCTGGCCCCTTGCTTATAAACCTTAAAGTCTAGACTTTAATAATAGTCTGTAGGAAAAACAAATGTAGCGGGTTTCCAAGGCGCGTGTTGGGGGTTATAAACTGTGTTGAGCGAAGTCTATACGGGGTCATGCTCCCCCAGAAAATATATTTCAATTTTTTTTTAGCTTGGGCAGGTAAGGGTTTCGACCCCGCACCCCCCCCCCCCCCCCCCCCCCTGCACATGCACCAGTTTCCTCTCTAAGATTATATATCAAAATTACCAAATTTTAGACATCCAATAGCAGATGATTATTAAATCAATATGCTCTAGCATTGATGTCGTTAAACAAAATTTACCCTTTCCAAACGAAAGAATATTTATTTGAATTTGTCGATTTTAGCACACGTAAAATTAAGAAGTAAAAACGTTCATTGTCTACTTTAGTATATTTTATAAAAAAATATATTTGAAAGTTCTACTAACACTTTATAAAACATTAATTCTGAAATAGGAAGGTACGATTGTCGATAATACGTTGTGAAGATAAAACCGATTTTAACGGGTTTTTTTTTACTCTAGTACCGTATCCTCAACCGAACGTTCTTCGTACAACGCAAGATTTCTCATTTCATTTTTTGAGACGAACCCTACAATTTCAAATCCGCAAACGCACGTGTTAACTGAAACTGACAACAGACTGTTGTTTGTGCTTTGGCGAGCAATGGCGGCACAGGCGACGAATTGAACGTATAATTTAGACAATTTCCGTTCTTAGCGAATTTTTTAAAAGTGCATTTGAGCTTGTATTTCATATTTGTACATGATGTTATAATATGGTAACCAGAGACTGTAACTTTAACAATAAAAAATAAACAAACTCTTTAACTAATTACAATTCTGACCACAGGTCAAATTCCCTATGGCAAGACAACTACGTCACCTCCCTCAACCACAAAATTGTTGATTCCCCCTGGTCACATCATTTCGTTCCGAGTGATTGATGCTTTCTGAACGACTGGAATCATCAACAACACGAGACCCGTCACAGAATGACTTGCGCGATATTTATTAATGATGCACATAATACCGTGATAGACGTAAATTCGTTGACATGCGCCGATTAACGCGCTAATGTGCTAAGTACGGGATATCGACTGGCGACGAAGGGTTAATATCAGGCTGATTTCACTGCACGTTTGGGCGGGATGTAGCCTAGTATAGCGTTCGGTCTAGGATCGATACCCATCGGTGGACCCATTGGGCTATTGCTCGTTCCAGCCAGTGCACCACGGCTGGTTCATCAAAGGTCATGGTATGTGCTATCATATCTGTGGGATGGTGCATATAATGGAACAAATATATCTCTCTCCCTCCCTCCATCTCTCTCTCTCTCTCTCTCTCTCTCTCTCTCTCTCTCTCTCTCTCTCTCTCTCTCTCGTCTCTATCTCTCACTTCTCTCCCGCTCTTCCCCGCTCCCTCTCCTCTCTCTCTTCTCTCTTCTCTCCCCTCATCTCTCCTCCTCCTCTCCCTCCTCACATCCTCCTCCTCTCCCTCTCTCTCTCTCTCTCACTCTCTCTCTCTCTCTCTCTCTCTCTCTCTCTCTCTCTCTCTCTCTCTCTCTCTCTCTCTCTCTCTCTCTCTCTCTCTCTATGCTTGCGTGTGTGCGTGCGTGTTTGTTCTGTCCCCACCCCCCCCCCCCCCCCCCTTTCTCTGTGTGTGTCTGTGTTTTGACTATTAAGTACATAAATGGTTCCTATACAGTGATACGTAGGATAAGGCGCTTATTTCCCCTGTCACGCTGTCATTTGTCACAGCGACACTGATCACGTCCTAATTATAGCTTTTCCACCTGTGTGAGGTCAGGCTATCGACCTTCGACATCTAGAGTGACCACTGGTCGCACTTCCTGTCGGACAGTTCGAGTTTCAGCTGGTCTGTCCCCTGCTTGATTGAAACATATTTTATTGCTTTTTAAAGATTAGGCACAAGTTACACAACTTACTAGGCCTTCCCCAAAATACATACATATTACGACAGTAATATATTTTTGCAATTTAAATATGAACAGAAATATGTACAATAGTCCGTTTAAGTTCACGAATTAGATTTAATCTGTGCAATTTTATGATAATTTGCTAAGAAACCTTTTAATATAGATTCATTTTATTTTCGTAAAACAAGTTTAAAAGTTAGTACGACTTTAAACGTTACTATGAGCACTACTCGGTATATAGTTTACTGTACTAGTTACATTACGCCAATACATACTTATGTGTTAAGATACACTACAACACACAGTGCATTAAAAAGAAGAAAGAAATGTTTTATTTAACGACGCACTCAACACATTTTATTTACGGTTATATGGCGTCAGACATTTGGTTAAGGACCACACAGATTTTGAGAGGAAACCCGCTGTCGCCACTACATGGGCTACTCTTTCCGATTAGCAGCAAGGGATCTTTTATTTGCGCTTCCCACAGGCAGGATAGCACAAACCATGGCCTTTGTTGAACCAGTTATGGATCACAGGTCAGTGCAAGTGGTTTACACCTACCCATTGAGCCTTGCGGAGCACTCACTCAGGGTTTGGAGTCGGTATCTGAAATAAAAATCCCATGCCTCGACTGGGATCCGAACCCAGTACCTACCAGCCTGTAGACCGATGACCTAACCAGGACGCCACCGAGGCCTGTAAATAAATGCGAAATATTTCTAATAAAGAGCATTACAATATGTCTCATTCAAAGTTTTAAATAATCTATAACTAATTTATTTTGGTGACATTGATGGAAACCGTCTGTGGGGAAAGTGCATATAAAATATCCCTTGCTGCTAACGGAAAAACAAGTATTCGGTTTCCTCTCATGACTACGAGTCAGAATTGCCAAATGTTTGACATTCAATAGTCGATGATTAATATATCAATCTGCTCCAGTTGTGTCGTTAAACCAAACAAACGTATTTTTGTTTATTGTAGGACAGTTACAGAAAAGATTGCACGATGATGTCGAAGGGGGAGGGGGTGTGAATAATGAAAATTTAAAGTTTGTTTTGTTTAACGACACCACTGGAGCACATTGATTAGTTAATCATCGGCTATTGGATTCAAACATTTGGTCATTCTGACACGTAGTAATCAGAGGAAGCCCGTTACATTTTTTCCATTAGTAGCAAGGAATCTTTTAAATGTACCATCCCAAAGACAGGATAGCACATACCACGGCCTTTTTCTTTCTTTTTTTTTACACCAGTCGTGGTGCACTAGCTGGAACGAGAAACAGCGCAATGGGCCCACCGACGGGGATCGATCCCAAATCGACTGCGCATCAAGCGAGCGCTTTACCACTGGGCTACGTCTCGACACCAGGTGAATAATGAACGAAATGGAAGTGTGCAGGCCCACCTGTCCCACTTTGTTTTATCTATCTGCATGCTGCACCTTGTTTTCCCAGGGGGGCGAAGGGGGGGGGGGGGGGCGGAGACGGTGGATGAATTCATTGTACATATATGACTAGCATTATTAACATGCGGTATCGCTATATCTTCAATAAATGTAACACGATGCGTTGCTACATTTTTTGTTTGTTGCGAATTTGCCAACAAACTGTAACGACCTGTGATGTTTAAAGTCTGCCTTTTTATGGGGTAAAAAAAAAACAGAAGAAAAAGAAAAAAAAACAGAAAAAAAAGGTGCAATGTATCAATGATGGATGTAGGATTGTGTGTTTCTAGCGGAGGAGTTTCAACTTGAAAAAAGACACCTACATTGTCCCAAGTACACAAACAAACATCACATATAGGTGAATTTGCCAAGACACGGGCATAGGACCCAGAATTTACATCCCCGCCCCTTAAAAGAAATTCACAAATTCATTATATTCATCCGTTAAGCACCAGGGCCCGTGCTTATAAACCTTAAAGTCTAGACTTTAATAAAGTCCAAACTTCAACGTAATATGCTATTTGAATGGCCATGCCATGACATTAAAGTCTAGACTTTAAGGTTTATAAGCACGGGGCCAGTTTTCAAGTTCGAGGAGGGGTGCGCACCTCCAGCTACACCCCCACCCCATCCCACAATGAGTTTGTCCCTGGATATTATGTCTGGAATGGGTGACTCGAGTCGATTTTCGCGAGTGAAGACGACTTACGGCAAACAATATATTGTTATAGCACAACTTGTTATCGTTGTTATTGGCGAAACTCTGAACAGCAGCGCGTTATTGTTGCGCTCCACATAATAATTACCAACACTCTTTATTGGCGTTCTAAGCTAAAAACGTTTAGTTGGGAGGTTTGTCCCCTTTCATACTGAGACAAACCCGAGCAGCAGGAAAGCTTTGTGACGCGTGAAAACACTTTGAACATCTTATCAGAAATTGTATCAAGATATTTCGTCTTCACACTACCGGCTAAATGGACCGGCGAGATCGGTTAAAAGGGTTTCATAAGCGCGATGCAATCTTGTCATGAATACGGGAGACGTAGGAAGATTCGCTCTCGATATACCCACAACCCGGGCGGGGCGTGACCCACTATCGTCGCAGATGGAGTCTGTGATAAAACTCCGGAGGGGGGTGGGTGAGGGTGGGGTGGGTGAGGGGTGGGGGGGGGGGGTGTATGCAGGTTGATGAATCGGAGCAAAACATTAATTACTTCCTGGTCGTACCCCCCCCCCCCCCCAATCATTTCAAGTCATCGGGTGTTGGTGTGTGGGTGCTATCTATACAGAAAACCGCTGTGGTGTTTTGGGTTTGCGGGTTTCATTAGCGGTTACGTCGCATCAATGCTGATTATTATGGTGGGTGATGGTAGTGGTTGATGATGGTGATGGTGGTAGTGATGAAAATGATAAAACCATCATCATCGTCGTCGTCACATTCATCATCGTCATCATCATCATCATCGTCACAATCGCCATCACAATCGCCATCACAATCGCCATCATCATCACAATCATCATCATCGTCACAATCATCATCATCATCGTCGTCACAATCATCATCACCATCGTCGTCACAATCATCATCATCAACATCGTCGTCACAATCATCATCATCATCGTCACAATCATCATCATCATTATTATCGTCGTCGTCACAATCATCATCATCATCATTACTATATGGGTAAAAAGACCAGTAAACAAATAGGACAAATGCTATTGAGAACTATGGGACACACACACCTAACAGACGACTCTAGTTCCGTTGACACCCTATTTGATTTGTCTACACTTCTTAGCGTGTTAAGAGTGTGGTTAACTATTCATTCTCTCACTCACTTATTCGGTCGGGACAGAGCCCAGTGGTAAAACGCTCGCTTGATGTGTGGTCTGTCTAGGATCGATCCCCGTTAGGCTATTTCTTGTTTTAGCCAGTGCACCACGACTGGTATGTCAAAGACCATGGTATATGCTATCCTATCTGTGTGATGGTGCATATGAAAGATTCCTTGCTACTAATGGGACAAAAATGTAGCAGGTTTTTGCTGTACGGCTATAATATGTCACTAAATACCAAATGTTTGACATCCAATAGCCGATTAGCAATCAAATCAATGTACTCTAGCGATGTCGTTAAACAAAACAAACTTTAATTTCGTCATTACTGCCGTCTCGCAGCCGTCTCCTGGTCTCGGATGTTTTGTGTGAAAATACGACACGAGATAATGCCGCATTAGAATCATATTGCTTAATCGGCTTTCTCCGTGATTTAGTGCAAGACCAGGGTGAACGGAATATCAGTTTAATGCAAGCTAAGCACAGTTTAAACTACGGTTATTTGATGTCAAACATTATTAAGGCCATTTTGAGAGAGAGAGAGAGAGAGAGAGAGAGAGAGAGAGAGAGAGAGAGAGAGAGAGAGAGAGAGAGAGAGAGAGAGAGAGAGAGAGAGAGAGAGAGAGAGAGAGAGAGAGAGAGAGAGAGAGAGAGAGAGAGACAGAGAGAGAGAGAGAGAGAGAACAGAGACAGAGAGACAGAGAGATACAGACAGAGAGAGAGAGAGAGAGAGAGAGAGAGAGAGAGAGAGAGAGAGAGAGAGAGAGAGAGAGAGAGAGAGAGAGATACAGACAGACAGACAGACAGACAGACAGACGAGACAGACAGACAGACAGACAGACAGAGAGACAGAGAGACAGAGAGAGAGAGAGAGAGAGAGAGAGAGAGAGAGAGAGAGAGAGAGAGAGAGAGAGAGAGAGAGAGAGAGAGAGACAGACAGACAGACAGAGAGAGAGAGAGAGAGACAGAGACAGAGACAGAGACATACAGACAGAGAGATAGAGACATACAGAGAGACAGAGACATACAGAGAGAGAGAGAGAGAGAGAGAGAGAGAGAGAGAGAGAGAGAGAGAGAGAGAGAGAGAGAGAGAGAGAGATTAAAACACAATGTAAAGAACTGTGCACAAAATACAAATATCACAGATAGGTAAAATTAAAATTTGGAATAAAAGTCAGTATCACGGAGAAATTGTAACAAAAGTTCAGGATGGAATCGAAATGACTCCATCAGATTTCTTTTATCAAATATCTTTCCAGTTTCCTCTCTGGATCGGAGCCTGGGTGCGAACCCAGTACCCACTAATGTCAAACGTTCATTTCATTTTATTTTCATTTCATTTCAATTTACTTTTGTGCTTATATCTAATTAAGGTTCAATCATGCTGTCCTGGGCACACACATCAGCTGTCTGTGCTGTTTGTCCAGGACAGTGGGTTAGTAATTAAAAGTTAGTGAGAGAGAAGATAGTGTAATGGTCTTACACCTACCCACTGAGTCGTTAAAACTCGCTCTGGTTGGGAGCCGGTACAGGGCTGCGAACCCAGTACCTACCAGCCTTATGTCCGGTGGCTGAACCACGACGCCACCGAGGCTGACCAAACGTTCAACAACTATATCACTAAGTCAGGTCAGGTCAGAGAGTTTAACGTGCACATTCAGAGCAAGCTGTTGCAGCGCACGCCTGTCCTGGGCGCAGGTGTCGACCTCAGCCGGCTCCTCCGTTCAGGACAGGAAAGGGTGGGGTGGGTGAAGAAGGGACCGCCTGCACTGGCAGGTGCAAGAGAGCACCAGTAGACTGACCGTGATCGGTAACAGGCGAGGGGTGGTTCGGTGCTATGGAATTTTGAGTTCCGTAGGACGAGTCCAAAGAGAAATGGTGCGCATTTTTTGAAGAAAATTGGGCGCGTTTTTTTTAACGGTCCGCCTAAATAGTAAAAGAGGGAGCTACGTAAGGTTTTGGAATTAGTGAGTTGAGAAATCACTAAGTCGCTTGGTGTCCAACTTGAACGACGTCACACTCAGTGAACTCTGCGACTCACCCTGCCTGGCGATAACAACGCAGTCATGTGGCACTGACTAATTCACGTTTACGTCACCTGCGTCATCTACATCCGGCGTGGACGAAATTAGATCCCAAGGGAAACAACTCCGAATTAGCCAGGGCAGATGCAGAGGTCGATTTTAGTGTTGTCCAAATTAAGCCTCAGAGACCGAGTCTGTGTGTTCGTGTGAATGTGTTAAGAGTTCGAGGCTTGTGGTATATGAGTGAATGTCATTTAATGAATATGCACCGGCTGTCGTACTATAGAAAACAACAACAACAACAACAAAACACAGACAAAATAACCCCCACAAAACCCCAAACATATGATAGCGATTCACTAGGGCATAGCGTCAGAACTTTGTCAAAACCTATTTTGGTCTTTACCTAGAGTAAAGATACGAATTGGAATGTGTTAATGGATTTGTCGTTACGATTTAATAGTGGTTACGTATTGTTACAATAATTATTCAACATTTAAATTAATAGAACTACTGTCCATTGATAACACAAAACAAGATATTAAACTAGTATACACAGTTCTAAGTAAGACGACAGACAGGACATATGAATGAATGAATGAATGAATGCATGAATGCATGAATGGATGAATGGATGGATGGATGGATGGATGGCTGGATGACTGACTGACTGACTGACTGACTGACTGACTGACTGACTGACTGACTGACTGACTGAATGAATGAATAAAAGGATTGATGAATGAATGAATGAATGAAAGAACAGATGGATGGATGGATGGATGGATGGATAAATGACTGACGGAATGACTGAATGACTGACTGACTGACTGACTGACTGACTGAATGAATGAATGAATGGATGGATGGATGGCTGACTGACTGACGGAATGGCTGACTGACTGACGGAATGACTGTCTGACTGACTGACGGAATGACTGTCTGACTGACTGACTGACTGGATGACTGACTGACTGACTGACTGAAGGAATGAATGAATGTATGGATGGATGGATGAATCACTGACTGACTGACTGACTGACTGACTGTATGGATGGATGAATCACTGACTGACTGACTGACTGAATGAATGAATATTTTAACGACACCCCAGCTCAAAAAAAAGAAGAAAAAAAGAAAGAAAGAAAGAAAGAAAGAAAGAACAGCCCACCACCTCGGCTACTAGGTGTCTAAGAAAGGTAAGTACAAGGATTATAATAATTTGTATTTTAAATAATAATAATAATTATATAATTACATATGAAAACGAAGTGTGCATAAATGTAAGGATAAATTCATTATCCAAACTGCATTTGCTATTGGTGTACAATTTATTGCTCTATGTATTTTTGTAAGACGTTAAATTTAATTACATAGATGTGTTGTGTTGATCGCATGGAAACTTTCCGCATCTCAGACGTAACCGATTGTACACAAACGTGTGCTAGAAAACCAATATTTTGTTCAAATTTGCTCATGTTATATAACATGTATTATGTGCCATGGCTATGGTCTGAGCGAAATAACGAATTAAAAAGGTGACCACTCGCATTAATGTCATATTCGCATTTTAGTCTGACCACCGTCACTCGCACTAATGTCATGTCGCATTTTAGTCTGACCACCACTCGCAGGAAGTTCAGGAAATGTTGGAATCTACCGTTATAAAAATACCCTATCTTATGCCTATACTTTGCGTTTTTAAATAAAAATAAATAAATAAGACAACAAATAAATAACTGATGATGATAATGGTGGTGGTGGTGGTGGTGGTAAAGATGATAATGACGATGATGATAATCGTGACGGTGTTGATGATGATGATAATGATGATGGTGGTGGTGGTGGGAGCGCTAATGATAATGATGATGATGGTGATGATGATGATGATAATGATGACGACGATGATGATTGTGGTGGCGATGATGATGATGATGGTGGTGGGAGCAATGATGATGATGATGGTGGTGGTGGTGGTGATGATGATGATGATGATGATGGTGGTGGTGGTGGTGGTGGTGATGATGATGATGATGGTGGTGATGATGATTGTGACGATGATGATGATGGTGGTGATGATGATGACAATTATGATGGTGGTGATGATGATGGTGATGATGATGATGGTGGTGATGATGATGGTGGTGTTGATGATGGTGGTGATGATGACAATAATGATGATAATGATTATGAAAATAATAATAATAATGGTAGTGGTGGCGATGACGATCATGCCAATTATAATGATGATAAAATTACGAATAGGATGTCCGGACAGACAGACGGACAAAGAAACAAACACACAGCGTGTTAAGCACGTAGGCTAATGCATGTTAATATATAACTGTTGATATTAATGTTTTGCTTGTTTCGACAGTTCCCGTGTAACGCGAACCACTATTAAACGTGTTCTAGCGGTCATTAAGCGACCTGAAATCTAATCCACCCACTGTACTGGTATCACGGCTACTGTTTACCAATTAATTGCACCGCTGTGGCGCGCCAATCCGCGCGAGCACGAATCCACCTGCCTTGGTAAGATATACATTGATAACATTGTCAGCGCGCAGATTCCCACCTATAGCATTCACCGTTTTATTGGAAGCCGCTCTGGGATATAAGTTTGATTAATTATTTTCATTGTTGTTATTAGATATATTCACCGCGGGCCGTAAAACCAACACACTTCTCCTATTCCCATTTACATGTATATTAATTTTACATTTATGCACCGTCAAACCTGACACGAGATGAACCTCGCAATAGCGGGCCCTCCAGTGTTGTTCCCACGAGACGAACCTCGCTATAGCGGGCACTCCAGTGTTGTTCCTTCCAACGTGGATAATAAAATAAAAAATCTGTTTTGTTTTGTCCATTCTTGTATAAATACGTAGGGACGTCCCTAGCGGCCAGACCGGGGGAGGGGGGGGGGGGGGAAGACTGCCCTGACCCTACCAAAATCATAAAAAGTGTGTGTGTGTGTGTGTTGTTGGGGGTGTTTCAAATGTGTCCCTTTAGTCTGGCTAATGAAGACCATATATAACTGTCCAATGTTGTTTTCATTACTCCCCCCTTTAGTTTACGCTAGGTACGGCCCTGCCAAACCTATGTTTAAACAACACCTTGCTAAACAGAGTTATTTCTCAATATTAATTAAGGCCACTTGTTTATAAAGGCGACATTCTATGGATTACGCAGGTGGGTGTTATTCCAAACCAGGATATGTTGATATATGAGGGGGCGTGTGTTCGATGTAGTGGTAGTAACTGGTGATGTGTAAAACACAAGACATAAAAATTAAATAGGCCATCGTTCACAGTGGGCCGAAATTAAAACTCGTGTACCGTGCATTCTAAATGCATGTTTTATTTCTCTCGCCTTTTGTCCGTCCCATCACCGGTCTATGAAGGAAACTAAACTCGTCTTTTAGCGGCACCATGAATTCGAAACCACCGCCATTAAAATCCTATTACGGGACATGCATGGACAAGTGAAAGATTAATACACATATTTTGAATGGAAAAAACATATCAAATGACCTTAGTTAACAGATATATATATCAAGTAAGGCATCAGCTGGAAGGGGGTTAAGGGCCGGATCTAATCCAAGAGGGAAGGGAAAGAAAAACAAAATGATGAGGATACAGTAGTATAAATATAATCTTCTATATGAATATTCTAACTGAATAAAAAATACACGTGAATTTTGTTTTTCGAGAGGGGATGTATGTGTGTGTGTGTGTGTGTGTGTGTCTCTCTGTCTGTCTGTCTGTCTCTCTGTCTCTCTCTCTCTCTGTGTGTGTGTGTGTGTGTGTGTCTGTGTGTGTGTATGGGGATGGGGGACACTACTAGATACGGCCCTGGTATTAAAAGGGGGTGAATGGTAATAGAATTAGACATGAGAGGTAGGGTAATTGCAGGGTTTTTTTTACCAACATTTTACTATATTCTATATACATGTGTATAAAACACACTAACAGCGTTATATCAAAGGATGTTTTTTCTTTTCTTTTCTAAATACATTTTATGGCTGGCACACACATGCTATCTGCAGTGTCTGGGCCACAACACGCATGAACGCAGCCAGCTGTATCTATGGCGAAACTTTCACACCTAAATAATACGGCGAACACCCCCGGGCGATACGAATTAGGACCCGAACAGCCCTGCTATCGATGGGCCTCGGGGCGTTTGAGCCTGGGATCTGTTAAGCGCTTGTTATTACGGGAAACAGAACCGAATAGAAAGTTTCCAGAACACATGTACTCGATAATTGGCTCGCCCACGGCTACCGGACGCATTGTCACCCGAGTTAGGATTAAACCGGGACGTAATATAACCAAAGTTATGTGGCCGGTTAGGTAAGAGTCTTTTTTTGCGCAGCGTCACGTTACGTGTAAAAAGTGTTTTTTTGTTGTCGTTGTTGTTGTTTTTTGGGGGGTTTTAACGACACGACTAGAGCGAATAATCACCGGCTACTGGATGTCAAACATTTAGTATTTCTGACTCTTCGACCAGTTGTGATGCACTGGTTGGAATGAGAAAAACCCAGTCAGTTGAATGGATCCACCGAGGTGGTTTCATCCTGCGACGCAAGCACCTCAAGCGAGCGCTCAACCGACTGAGCTAAATCCCGCCCCTGTTACATGTATTTCGGCGTAACCTTGACAGTCAGAAGCCTCGAAGGGGGTGGGGGTGGGGGGTGGGGGGTGGGGTGGGGTGGGCAGCGGAGAGAGAAAAGGGGTTAGTCTGTAACTCAAGAACCGACCCATAAGATATGTGAGTTTTTTTTTAATTCCAACCAACATCTCCCAGCCCTTGTGAATTATTTAAATCAAATTATTTTCTCCAGAATGTATACATACGATAGGTAGTTGAACAATTCCAGGAACTCGACCTCGATGGTGTCGTGGTTAGGTCATCGGACATAAGGCTGGTAGGTACTGGGTTCTCAGCCCGGTACCGGCTCCCAACCAGAGCGAGTTTTAACGACGCAATGGGTAGGTGTAAGAACACTACACCCTCTTCTCACTAACCACTAACGACTAACAACTAACCCACTGCCCTGGACAGACAGCTCATATAGCTGTGGTGTGTGCCCAGGACAGTGTGCTTGAACCTTAACTGGATAAAAGCACGAAAATAAGTTGAAATGAAAATGGAACTAGATACCAAATTTCGTCGTCAGATTTTGTCGTCGTCAAATGTCTCACCAAGAAAGATGTTTCGAAGCTGAAAGGGATTAAGCTCCGTCGGTTGGGTGCTCGCTTGGGATGTTGAACCACCTCGGTGGATCCATTCAATTGATTTTTTTCTTCTCGTTCCAACCAGTACACCAAAACTGGACAAAGGCCGTGGAATGTGCTTTCCTGTCTGTGGGAAAGTTCACATAAAAGATACCTTAGAAATATATATATAGCGGATTTCCTCTGACGACTACGAGTCAGAATTACCAAAAATGTTTGACATCCAATAGCCAATGATTCATTAATTAATATGCTCTAGTGGTGTTGTTAAACAAAACCCCACTGATGCTACCCAGGATGAAGATGATCAAAGTCTGAAGGAAGCTAAAATGGTGGCCAGCCAGAAGAGTTCTATATTGCTGACTCCAGTAACTCAAGGATAATTGGGTCAATGAATAATTATATAGAAATATAATGTATAAACATTTGGTTTGTTACTGGATTTGGTACGTTAAGTCTACAAACATTTTAGCTGCCCCTCGTAAATCCCAGGTCCAGAGTTAATTGTGTTGTCTTTAATTAGCTGATTATTGCCTAATATAAGACAGAAGCGACAATTTGATTCATAACACATGATAATACTAGTCATTACAAAAAGCCCAAGTTGAAACTGCTACACATATATAAAAAAGAAAGGTTTCACAAAACCAGATCATTATCACATTGTTTATTTTCACTTCCCTAGTTGCTTTAGGGTCCTACAAATTCATCTCATACATTATATAACCTTTTTGTACTACTATAACGAGAGAGAGGGGGGGGGGGGGGGAGAGAGAGAGAGAGAGGGGGGGGGGGGGAGGGGGGGGGGATGAGAGAGGAGAGAGGAGAGAGAGAGAGGGATGAGAGAGATGAGAGGGGAGAGAGAGAGAGAGAGAGAGAGAGAGAGAGAGAGAGAGAGAGAGAGAGAGAGAGAGAGAGAGAGAAGTAAGAGAGAGAGGGAGGGAGAGAGAGAGAGAGAGAGAGAAAGAGGAGAGAGAGAGAGAGAGAGAGAGAGAGAGAGAGAGAGAGGGAGGGAGAAAGAGAGAGAGAGAGAGAGAGAGAGAGGGAGAGGAGAGAGAGAGAGAGAGAGAGAGAGAGAGAGAGAGAGAGAGAGAGAGAGAGAGAGAGAGAGAGAGCGTGAGGAAGGTGGAGCGGAGAGAGGGAGAGAGGGAGAGGGAGAGAGGAGAGAGAGGAGAGAGAGAGAGAGCGAGACAGAGGGGGAGAGAGAGAGAGAGAGAGAGAGAGAGAGAGAGAGAGAGAGAGAGAGAGAGAGAGAGAAAGAGAGAAAGAGAACGAACGAACGAACGAAAAAAACTACATGTATTGCTATAAACGTGTGCACAGTGCGTCGTGTCGCACACTATATACATGACATTTGTAATTATCGTTTTGTCAGGCCTTTGTTTTCCCGCTGACTGACAGGCTTAATCGTCAATGACAACAAAACAGTAGGGCTGTCACCAGGAGGATTGGCGCGAACTGGCGCGAGGGAGATCCGATACGAAACACGCATGGCGTGGTATCAAATGAAGATGGATGACGCCATTGTTCTAAATTACCGGCAGGATTCACGGTCCACTGGTCGCGTAATTCGACCCGCGAATCAACCGATAAACCGGTTACGAGTAAACCGTAACCTGTGCGATGTGTTAAAACACAAATTGACGGACGGTCAGACGGACGGACGGACGGACGGGTGGGTAAACAAGTCGGGCGCCCAGCAGACACAAAGACAGGGAAGCAACCGTTTAGACGAATAGAGGACAGACGCAACCAAACGATCAGAGATGCAGTTAACCAGGCTGACATACAGATATGCAGACAAACGGACAGACAGACAGTCAGGCAGGCAGGCAGGCAGGCAGACAGGTGCTCGCCTGAGGTGCTTGCGTCGCAGGATCCAACCTCATCGGTGTATCCATCCAACTCATTGAATTTGTTTCCACGTTCCAACCAGTGCGCCACAAGTGGTCAAAAGCCGTGATATTATGTGCTTTCCTGTCTGTGGGAAAGTGCATATAAGATCCCTTGCTACATTAGGGGAAAATGTTGCGGGTTTCCTCTGATGATTACGTGTCACAATTACCAAATGTTTGACACCCAACAGCCGAGGATTAATTAATCAATATGCTCTAGTGGTGTCGTTAAACAAAACGAACTTTAAACCAAACTTTAAGTTAAACGAATGGTTACAGTTATGGAGAACTGGCAGCTCAATGGGCGGCATGGTCAGATACTGGGCAACTGGAAAAACTTAAAGCAATAAATAATTTGAATTTGGGTAACCGGAAGTCCATAAAGTAAAAGAATGTCCGTTGAAGGATCTCCTCAGCTCATTTTAAACTACAGCTATTTCGGGTCTAACATATGGCTATGTCAACACTAGGCAAGTCCTCAAAATGCTGAACTATAACATTTGTTGTAAGACATTTTTCAGACAATGTAGGACATCACAAGCATCTTTGATTGCCCCATGAATCATTCAAAATATAAGTTTAAACGTTATTCTTAAAGGGACATTCCTGATTTTGCTGTAATTTTTAAGATGTTATCAACTAATAAAATGTTTCTACGATTAAACTTACATATTAAATATATTATCTTGTTTAGAATATTATTGGCTGTATATTAAATGTGTTTCTGTTCGTTATAATATTTGTACTAGGTTAATTTTCATTTTATTTCCTAAAATGTTTTTTTTTTCGTACGTATGAAATTATTAAAGACAAAATCCAGTCTGGGCTTCTTACAATTATTAAGACGACCAGAAACGCATTGAATATACAGACACTGATATTCTAAACAAGAAAATATATTTAATATATAAGTTTAATCGGTGAAATATTTTATTAGTCGTAAACATCTTACAATGCAGCAAACTCAGGAATGTCCCGTTAAAGAAGCAAGGAGCAGTTGAAGAGATGCGGATAAGGGTTGCAAGCGAGGGTGAAAATAAGGGGGGGGGGGGGGGCGTGGGTGAGGGGTGTTGTTTTCTGACAGTCATTAACCCAAGCATATTCAATCGTGATCAGTAGCTATTGGGCGCCATCTGCTGCAACTTCTGACGTGTGCTCTGGAGTATTAGAGAGAGAATAAATTTGGTTAAAGTTCGTTTTGTTTAACGACTCTATTAGAGCACACTGATCAATTAATTGGATGTCAAACATTTGGTAATTCTGACATGTAGTCATCAGAGGAAGGAAGGAAATGTTTTATTTAACAATGCACTCAACACATTTTATTTAAGGTTATATGATGTCGTAAGGACCACACATATATTGAGAGGAAACCCGCTGTCGCCACTTCATGGGTTACTCTTTTCGATTAGCAGCAAAAGATCTTTTATATGCACCATCCCGCAGTGTGTGGAATGGCCACAAGGATTGACTGCCTCCCCGCCTCCCCATCCTAGATGAGCACTCTAACCCCTGATTACCAGCTGATTATCGCATGAAGACGTCCAATGCTTCCATAGCCTATACCTCACTTTGCGACACATGGGTACCAGTACCACCAGAAACATTGTATTCTTAACTCCGACAGATTTCACAAAACGGGTATCAGGGGCCTAGTTCACAAAGGTCTCTTAGGCAACACAGCATCCTCTTTGCAAGTCTTTTAGCATTGCACTGCGAGATCGCAAAGTTGCGAGAGTTTAGTGAATTAGGCCCCAGGTGTGTAATATTGTGTGTGGCCACTACTGGTTTTGTCTTAGTCCAGAGAATGTTAAATATTGAAGAACAAAATAAAATTAATGTTTTCATAGCCTTGGTATGTGCTATCCTGTCTCTGTGGGATGGTTCATATAAAATATACCGTACTACTAATGATTCGGAATGAAACAAAGGTAGCGGGTTTCCACTCTAAGACTATATATCAAAATTACGATATGTTTGATATCCAATCGATTATTAATAAATCAATGTGCTCTAGTGGTGTCGTTAAACAAAACAAACTTTAGTTTGGTAGTGGTCAGTGAGAGAGAAGTCGAAGTCGGTGTAGTGGCCTTACACCTACCCATTGAGTCGTTGAAACTCGCTCTGGGTGAGAGCCGGTACCGGGGTTGCGAACCCAGATGCCGGATTCCCCGACTGTACGTGTACGTGTACGTGTACGTGACAGGCTGTGATGAACGCCGCCGCCATTAATACTCGAGTTACCTGGGCAAGATGAAAATCAGCGCGCGGTACTAGGTCGTAAAACAAAGGTGCTAGATCATTTCGACAGGTAGGCGGGCGGCAGCCTACAGATAAAAGTTTTAATTGCGCGCTCCAAGGACAGGTGTTCCAGTGTGAGAACCAGGTCATGTGACACAGGTAAGGAGCAAGGCATTTCGGGGATCATAATGTGTGGGTTCGACTTTAAAAGAAAACAAACAGGAAAATTACTGTGAAATTTCTTGGAATTTAACACAACTGCCAAGTACTGTTACTGCTATTACTACTAAACCTGCTTGTACCGTTGCTGCTAGTTGCTGCTATTACTACTAAATCTGCTTGTACTATTACTGCTATTACTACTAAATCTGCTTGTACTGTTGCTGCTAGTACTACTAAATCTGCTTGTACTGTTACTGCTAGTACTACTAAATCTGCTTGTACTGTTGCTGCTATTACTACTAAATCTGCTTGTACTGTTACTGCTATTACTACTAAATCTACTTGTACTGTTACTGCTATTACTACTAAATCTGCTTGTACTGTTGCTGCTAGTACTACTAAATCTGCTTGTACTGTTGCTGCTAGTACTACTAAATCTGCTTGTACTGTTGCTGCTAGTACTACTAAATCTGCTTGTACTGTTACTGCTAGTACTACTAAATCTGCTTGTACTGTTGCTGCTATTACTACTAAATCTGCTTGTACTGTTACTGCTATTACTACTAAATCTACTTGTACTGTTACTGCTATTACTACTAAATCTGCTTGTACTGTTGCTGCTAGTACTACTAAATCTGCTTGTACTGTTGCTGCTAGTACTACTAAATCTGCTTGTACTGTTGCTGCTAGTACTACTAAATCTGCTTGTACTGTTGCTGCTAGTACTACTAAATCTGCTTGTACTGTTGCTGCTAGTACTACTAAATCTGCTTGTACTGTTGCTGCTAGTACTACTAAATCTGCTTGTACTGTTGCTGCTAGTACTACTAAACCTGCTTGTACTGTTGCTGCTATTACTACTAAATCTGCTTGTACTGTTACTGCTATTACTACTAAACCTGCTTGTACTGTTGCTGCTATTACTACTAAACCTGCTTGTACTGTTGCTGCTATTACTACTAAATCTGCTTGTACTGTTACTGCTATTACTACTAAACCTGCTTGTACTGTTGCTGCTATTACTACTAAATCTACTTGTACTGTTACTGCTGCTGCTGCTTATACTACTGAAAAAGAAAAACAAAGTGTATTTTGTTTAACGACACCACTGGAGCACATTGACTAATTAATCATCGGCTATTGGATGTCAAACATTTGGTAATTGTGACTCGTAGTCATCAGAGGAAACCCGCTACATTTTTCTGAATGCAGAGAGGGATTTTTTATACACACTTTCCCTCAGACAGGAAAGCACATGTCACGGCCATTGTCCAGTTGTGGTGCTTATACTACCACTGCTACTGCTACTACTGCTACTGCTACTGCTACTGCTACTGCTACTACTGTTACTGCTACTACTACTACTGCTACTGCTACTACTACTACTACTACTACTACTACTACTACTACTACTACTACTACTACTACTACTACTACTACTGCTGCTGCTGCTGCTGCTGCTTCTGTTACTATTACTGCTACTGCTACTGCTACTACTACTACTACTACTACTACTACTACTACTACTACTGCTGCTGCTGCTGCTTCTGTTACTATTACTGCTACTGCTACTGCTACTGCTACTTCTACTACTACTACTACTACTACTACTACTACTACTACTACTACTACTACTACTACTACTACTACTACTACTACTGATGCTGCTACTGCTACTACTACTACTGCTACTGCTACTACTACTACTACTACTGCTACTGCTACTGCTACTACTACTGATGCTGCTGCTGCTGCTGATGATGATGATGATGATATTACTACTGCTACTGCTACTGTTACTGTTACTGTTACTGTTACTGTTACTGTTACTGTTACTGTTACTGCTACTGCTACTGCTACTGCTACTAAAAGACTGGTTTATTACGAATCGGCTATTGGATGTCTAACATAGTGATTTTGACATATAGTCTTAGGCAAAATCCTCACTACATACCAGTACTACTACTACTACTACTACTACTACTACTACTGCTGCTGCTGCTACTGCTACTGCTACTGTTACTGTTACTGTTACTGTTACTGTTACTGTTACTGTTACTGTTACTGTTACTGTTACTGTTACTGTTACTGTTACTGTTACTGCTACTGCTACTAAAAGACTGGTTTATTACGAATCGGCTATTGGATGTCTAACATAGTGATTTTGACATATAGTCTTAGGCAAAATCCTCACTACATACCAGTATGCACTTTCCAAGATATAGGTAGGCAAAATCAATAGAAAGAAAGAAAGAAATGTTTTATTTAACGACGCATATTTCCATTTCTAGGAGCCCGGGTTTATTTTATTTACGGTTATACGGCGTCGGTCATATGATTAAGGACCATACATATATTGAGATAGGAAACTCGCTGTGGCCACTTCGTGGGCTACTCTTATCGATTAGCAGCAAAGGATCTTTTATATGTACCATCCCACAGACAGGGTAGTACATACCACGGCCTTTGATATACCAGTCGTGTTGCACAGGCTGGAACGAGAAATAGCCCAATGGGTCCACCAACGGGGATCGATCCCAGATCGAGCGAGCGCTTTACCGCTGGGCAACGTCTCGCCCCCGCACAGCCACTAGAGGCGCACTGGCTGGTATGAAGAGGGGATTTGACCCATGGGGGGGGGGGGGGGGGGGGGCTATACATTTTTGAGACAGTTATAAATTTATTATATAGTAATTTTTATTTTACGATACCCTCCGGCTCATGTCATTGCCTCCCCCAATGGATTTTCAGGACCCGCCACTGACTTAGGAAGGGTAGAGGGTTGAGCATGGCGTAGGGCGGCGAAACAATTCCCTTGCATTGTCAATCGTGCCAGTAACTGTTCTCCCATTATTTACTCTTTGACTCCGATGGGTTGCGCGATCAAATTAACGACAAATATAGGTTTTACAAACCGGGCCCATAGAAATGGAAATATGCTCATTATTATTGTTTAAGGTAAGTTACCGGTGGAGGAGGAAATATCGCCGGTTCGTTGTGTTAGTACCTAGATATCATTGTTTTTACATTTCGCAACCGAGTTGAAGTGTGGTGGGTCGGGCACCCGTACAGGGTCATAAATCAATGAGATAACTAGTATCGATTTCACTAGGGTTTGGTTTTGAAAAGATAGAAGCTTGATTTTGTTTTCCCACGCATGTATACCTTTCGGAATGTCCCAGCTGAAGACATTGCTATAGCAACTGGAGCCGATTGGAAACAAACATTATTTTGGTTCCGTGTGCTTGTTTGTAGTAGTAGCAGTAGTAGTAGTAGTTATAGTAGAAGTAGTAGTAGTAGTAGTCGTAGTCGTAGTCATAGTAGTAGTAGTAATAGAAGTAGTAGTAGTCATAATAATAATAATGATAATATAGGTAGTAGTAGTCGTCGTAATAGTAGTAGTAATAGCTTCAGTAGTAGTAGTAGTAGTGGTAGTAGTAGCAAAATTAATAGTAATAGTAATAATAATAGTAGTAGTACTAAATGTTGTAGTAGTAGTAGTAATAGTAGTAGTAGTAGTAGTAGTAGTAGTAATAGTGATAGTAGTAGTAGTAGTAGTAGTAGTAGTAGTGGTAGTAGTAGTGGTGGTGGTAGTAGTAGTAAACGTAGTAGCAGCAGAAGTAGTAGTAGTAGTAGTTGAAGCAGTAAGGTGTAGTTGTATGTAATAGTAATTGTAATACGGACAGCAGCAAACGAAATATCATCATCATCATCACCACCAGTATTAGCAGTAATAGTAGTAGTAGTAGTATAGCAGTAATAGTAGTAGTAGTAGTAGTAGTAGTAGTAGTAGTAGTAGTAGTAGTAGTTTGTTGCCGTTGCTGTTATTATTGGTTGTGTTTTGTTGTTGTTGTTGACATTGTTTACATATTCTTGTTGATGTTGATGTTGTTGTTGTTGTAGAACAATTAAGACGTCTGATCAGACAGGTCCCCACAAACAAGTGTACGACGTGGTCGGCGGGACGCACACGACATCAACACGACATCGTTAGTATTATCAAATTTCACTTTCCGTCTCTTTTGTCGTGTATTTCCGGCGATTACAATCATACGGCCGCGCATTCTGATTGGCGGATTTGCTCGGCGCTAAAACTACGGCTCGAAACCCGAACCCGGCAATTAAGGGACGGCGCGCCAACAAACGGCATTTTGTGTAACCCGACATTGGTAATTGGCGCCGGAGTAATTTGGTCTCAGCTGACAGCCGGGCTTGATCACGGACTAGCAGAGGAATTGGACCACCTCCACGCTCGGTGCGGCTCAGTGGTTAGACTGTTCCCTTAAAGGCAGGCAGGTTCTGAGTTCGCCTCCCACTATCGACTTTCAATTCAAAGCGAGCTGCGTCTCAGTGTGGTGCATGAAGGAAGGAAATCTTTTATTTAACGACGCACTCAACACATTTTATTTACGGTTATATGGCGTCAGACATACGGTTAAGGACAACACAGATATTGAGAGAGGAAACCCGCTGTCGCCACTTCATGGGCTACTCTTTTCGATTAGCAGCAATGAATCTTTTATATGCACCATCCCACAGACAGGATAGCACATATCACGGCCTTTGATATACCAGTCGTGCTGCACTGGCTGGAACGAGAAATAGCACGATGGGCCCACTGACGTATTAGTGAGGGGAATGTCCACAGAACTACTGTCTCAACATGACCTTGAACTTACAGGGTTAGATATGCTTGCCTGAGAGTTAAAGCATTGAACGAACCACTTGCTCAATACCCGCAACCAAATATTAAAGTTTGCTTTGTTTAACGACACTACTAGACCATACTGATTTATCAATCACTGACTATTGGATGTCAAACATTTGGTAATTTTGACATATAATCTTAAAGAAGCAAGGGATATTTTATTTGCACCATTCAACAGACATGATAACACATACCACGGTCTTTAATAAACCAGTCGTGGTGCACTGGCTGGAAGAACCACATATTGAATTCGCAGACCTAGTTTCTTCCTGTGAAAATGGATATTAAAGGGACATACCCTAGTTTTTAAACACTAAGGCATATTTATGACTATTAGAGCCGTTTTTGATAACTGAAATCATATTTTACTTAGATTTTATTGTTTAGATTATCCATTTCCGTACATTCTAAGTGTTTTTAGTCATCCTGGTGTTTTTAATATCACAAAATGCATTTCTCATATTTTTAAAAATAGCACGTGCGTCTGAGAAGTAACAGTAATGGAGTCGAGTTTTAGCCTATTTTTAGAGGGTATTTCACCATTTCAAAGTCACAGACTCATGTTTCACTCAATTGTAACTTTATCCAAATGTGTTACAGGTTTGTAGATTAACTTAGTGTTAATTTCTACGTGTTGAAACTAGGGTCTGTCCCTTGAATTGTGGTTAATTTACAAACCTGTAAAACATGTTGAAAAAGATACAATAGAGTGAAACACGAGTGTGCGACCCTGAAACGGTGAACTACTCTTAACACATAAAAAGTTCGTCTCCGTGACCATTAAATAGACAGAATAGATATAATAGATGTTTAACGACACCCCAGTATGAAAAATACATCGGCTATTGGGTGTCAAACTATGGTAAATGCAAACAAATGAACCATAACTATTAGTTATCAGAGGTATGACAGGTTTTTAAATCTGAAAAAAACCCACCATGCATTTAATATTAGAAACACCAGGATGACCAGAAACACTTCGGATGTACGAAATTGATAATTTAAACTATAACACCGAAGTGCATTATGTAACTGCATCCTAAATGGGATTTTTTTTTTATGTCTACGCTGTTTAAAAAGATACTCAAATTTGAATATTAGAAATATGCGTAAGTACATTGTTGTGTATATTACAAACGCAAATAAGCTATGCTAATTTTCAATACACATGTCCATATGCAACTTGTTGCTATCTTCCCAACAAAGACTCGTGTACAGTCATATCAGGTTTTATCTCACTGGTATCAAGTACACCAAGATACGAATACCAGTCAATTTTCCAAAACGTACTAAAAAAAAGCCGAACCGGCATGCATGATAGGGCATAGAGGCTATAAACGTCGCGCGGATCGGCTGATGACGAAAATAACCTGCAGTTTTTGTTGCCATTTTGTGGTTTATTCTTTGTCCGCCGAGCCCGTGAGTGTATTTTAATAGAAGAACCTCGCGAAACGCCGACCTCAGTATCGAGTGATCGCCGGTCGCTCTGTCAATGAGAAGCAACACAGCGATTTAGTTTATGGACGTTTTGTGAGATGCCCAGACAGTTCGATGTGTACGGACCTGTGTTCTGGGGTCCACGTCTCACCCCGGTGCTGTACAAACTGGAGCGGTATCTCTGTGTTTTATGACGCCGGAGCGTGTACACCGTACAGCTTCTGCTTTCAAATGATTCACAGGGTGTACGCCGATATCGGACAGAGTTGTCCTCAAATCTGGGTTAGTCCCAGAGTCTAGGTTATTGATCTATCTATAAAAGAGATACTGCCGATGATGATGATGATGATGATGATTGTGATGATGATGATGATGATGATGATGATACTAGTGATGCAGCAGTTGGTATTGCCCTTAATGTTTCTGCTGCTGTTTCAGCTAGCATCAACAGTGGAATGGTCATGGTACTTTCATTTCAACGTATTGTCGTACTTATATCCAATCACGGTTCAAGCACGCTGTCCTGGGCACACACACACACACACACACACACACACACACACACACACACACACACCTCCGCTATCTGGGCCGTCTGTCCAGGATAGTGGGTTAGTTGTTAGTTGGTTAATGGTTAGAAGAGGGTGTAGTGGCCTTACACCTACACATTCAGCCCTTAAGAACTCGGTCTGGGTTGGAGCCGGTACCGGGCTGCGAACCCTCTACCTACCAGCCTGTAGTCCGATGGCCACCGAGGCCAGTGGTTATGATACAAGGTTGGCGGCTGGAAGGCGTTGTGTTATCTTCACCAGCCCGAGTCTTCTCCCCTTCTCCTTCTTTTCGTCTTCTTTGAACGCTTGGACAAAGTCTGCTGAAGGCCAAACTGCTTCTGCCTGGTCTTGGTAGGTTGGTAGGGGCTTCCTTTTTTAACCTTTCGAGGCAGAGGGCTTGGCACTCTTATACTCCGGTGGGTCTTTAATGGCTGATTACGTCTTCTGAGTTTCTACTGTCACCTATCAAATGAACGAATGTGCGTTGAACTGTCTCCCAGCTCATCTATCTTCGGCAGTGATCCATATTAGTCTAGTCTCTACCTTTTGACCAATCCAGCTTGGGTGAACCTACCAGCAGCTGACGATTCTGCTGGCATATGTTTCAGGGTCATTTAAACAATGCAAGATACCCCTCCACGTCAAGGAATGGGTCGTGAGAATTTATTATTCTGGCAATAGTTCGCCTAGATTCTCCACAGAACATAAAAGGGGTGCCCAAGAGAGGCATGCATGAACGTTTGGTGGCAAGTGTCAAGTGTTTGGGTTTTTTTTTTGACTCAGTAGCATCATCATGGTTATTTGTACATCAGTTTCAGCTGATGAAATATCAGACTCAAATCAAAATCTGGTTTAAACTGTCCCGGTGAAGGGTACGTTTTGCCTGCGCTTAGAAGTCCATATAATAACCAAAGCTCTTGCAAGAAAAACAATTTTTAAAAAGTCTATCCAAGACTATAGTGACACCAGAAATTAGACTTTAGCAAAAATTCCAAACGTTAAAGGTTAATTTTATAATAAAATTATTAACTATGACCAGACACCTAATTCACTACACTCTCGCAACTTTGCGATCTCGCAGTGCAATGCTAAAAGACTTGCAAAGAGGATGCTTTGTTGTCTAGCAGAGCCTAAGAGAGCTTTGTGAATTAGACCCCTGGTCTGGTTAAAATGTCCTCTCAAGATGATAGTACTGTCACCAGAAACGAGACTTCAGCAAACTTTTCAAACGTTAAACGTTAACTTTATAAAATGGGCTCGCCGACGGGGATCGATCCAAGACAGAAGCGCTTTACCACTGGGTTACGTCCCGCCCCTAACAAGAGCAAGTGTTTTGGCGTATTAATTTAGTAAAACGGTAAACACGTGGAGGTCTGAATTCGCCCTGTGATGAACAGTTAAGTTACGTAATACTTAACGCGTAACTTTAGAACTGAAGGATGGGCGTACCGGTCTATTGCTTTCTGTGGAATGATGAAACAAGATAGCCCGGAATGTTGCGCTGCAATGTTTGGTCATAATATCCATACCCCAAAATCCAGAAATAAGTTTACATTAGTTTCCCATACAAAACAGACAACTATTGTCAAACTGGATACAAAAGAAAATACAATAACTGTCCAACGGCGTATCGTATTTTGTCCTCGGAGTAGACTGGTACAACCAGTCGAGAGAGCTGCCTGATTTACTAAAGTAAATTAAATGTAAAAAAAAAGAAAAAAACAACAAAAAAACAACAACATACAACTGGAAAGAGCGATTCCACGATAGTTCGTCATTTTAAAAAATAGCATAATGTCATACATCTAATTTAGTTCATGGTGTGACAATACAGCGAGAGAGACAGAGAGAGAGAGAGAGAGAGAGAGAGAGAGACACACACACACACACTTAAAAATAAATAAGAAAAACAGGGGTTAAGCTGCTCATTTCAGACAACGGGTAGCGTCTATGACATGTCATGCTATTTTTAGTAGGACACCGTACAATGGTAGTTGGTAAACTGACTCGAGTTCAAATTAAACTACAGGAATTTCCTGACCAGATGAACCGCCATTTTATCACAACACACACCCTCACGTTTATCACCAATGACAGGACTGGTAACCTCAACTGTGGGATGAAAAGCTGACCCACTCGGATACTGTTTCGTGTATGTCTACCTATGAGTAGACTACTTTTTTTTTTTTTTTTTTAAATATTTCAGGCACATGCCGGGTGCCCCATTTATTTAAATAAAACCCACCTTATTTACAATAAACCAGGTTCTCCTTGAATGTGGCCAATAAAGATCTACATATGAATGTCAGTGCTCGTTTCAAAATAATATACATTTTAATTAGTGCATGTTTGTATTTTTGTTTTCTTTATATTATTAGTGTGTATGACTTAAGTGGTGTGTATTAAAAATCCCATGCCTCGACTGGGATCCGAACCCAGTACCTACCAGCCTGTAGACCGATGGCCTGCCACGACGCCACCGAGGCCGGTAACCTTACATGAAGTCAACCAAACGAGTTGTGTGATATAAATTAAGATCGATTATGGGTAATAAATAGGATATTAAACTGGTTACGATTTCGTATCATGTTTATGTCCCTCGTGAAATAATCTTCTCTGAAAATTATTTCACTCGGGACATAAACATGATACGAAATTGTAGCTCGTTTAATTACGCCTCGAAAACAAGCTGATGAAAGTTAAGCGCCTTGCCTTAAATTAACGAGTTTGTTTACGCTGAATGTTATACAGAACTAGATAACAGAACCGGTCGTGATGTCACTTCCGGGCAACCAGTCGTGATGTCACGTCCGGGCAACCGGTCGTGATGTCACTTCCGGGCAACCGATCGTGATATCATTTCCGGCCAAAATTGCTGAGCGAAGTGAGCCAGAGGACACAGAATGACTGTCTCAACCTGTTTCCATCTTCCCAAACGCATAAGGTGCATATTGTACGACGATGTCCCTTTACATTTAGTGGCTATCTGGGTGGGTGACACGTCACTGAGGGTCGAGACGTAGCCCAGTGGTAAAACGCTCGCTTGATGCGCGGTCAGTCTGGGATCGATCCCCGTCAGTGGGCCCTTTGGGCTATTTCTCGCTTCAGCCAGTGCACCACGACTGGTGCACCAAAGACCGTGGTATGTGCTATCCAGTCTATGGGATGGTGCATACAAAAGATCCCTTGCTGCTAATCGAAAAGAGTAGCCCATGAAGTGGCGGCAGCCGGTTTCCTCTCTCAATATCTGCGTGGTGCTTAACCATATGTCTGACGCAAATATAACCGTATATAAAATGTGTTGAGTGCGTCGTTAAATAAAACATTTCTTTCCTTCACTTCACTGTAGTTTTGAGTTTTGACATCATTCGTGATCCAAACCGAGAATTCATATTATAACCCAGAGAGGAACGTAGATTACTTGGTCCAGTCATATGACGGTGTTGGTTGTCGAGATAATAAATGTGACGTTGACTATGGTAATGACGTCATATTGAGGTGATGAATGGTTGAGGAGAACTACTTTGAAAATGATGCAAACGCCAATGGTAATGTCAAGGACGATAATGCCGGTTCATTGTGCCAACAGCGATGTTCAAGATGATTAATTATAATGGTAATGATGACGACGACGACGACGACGATTATTATGACGATGACACCGGCGATGAATGGTGGTGGTTGATTATATATGATGATGGCATATACACATTGTTAAACACGTGCACACAAACACACACACACGCACGCACGCACGCATACAAACACACATATATACACACACATACATACATACACACACACAACGCACACATACACACATATATATACACACACACACACACACATACATACATACATACATACATACATACACACACATAATATATATATATATACATACATATACACAGACACACACTTATCCAGTTAATGAAGCGTATCGTCGACAATCATTTGGTTTACCATTCATTTTGTTTTGTGTGCGTTGTTGTTGTTGTTGATTTTGCACGCCGACTGTTCCCAACATTAACCAGGTAGTTGCGCCGCTTTCACCAGAACAACGCTTAGTTGACTCGCCAAACAGCGAATTCGTCACAGATTAGATTTTTAATTAGAGTTGTACCCAGAGGATGGTAATCACATATTTGCCTTCTACGTACCATTGTTGGAATCTGGGGCTATGGAGGAATGGGAGATTTCCCGCCATTGTGGTCGACGTGGGATTAGCGGAGAGGCGAACTCTCCAGAGAGGCAAAGACCGTTCCGGGTGAGGCAGACAATGCGGACATCAATTAGACTTGACAAGTGGGACGAGCGCGCGCGCTGATGGCGGGAAGCCCGTGCACGTGGAACTTTCTGATTGCAGGTGAGATTAAATGTCGACCAGGTGAGTCGGCAGACAACAGGACGGGGGAGCAAACGACAGGAGGGGGGGGGGGGGGAAGCAAACGACAGGATGGAGGAGCAGACGACATCACGGAGGAGCAGACGACATCACGGAGGAGCAGACGACATCACGGAGGAGCAGACGACAGACACGGAGGAGCAGACGAAAAATCGAGTGCTTCTCATCAGCGAATATTGGTTCTCCCGCGCGATTAAGTCTGAAGGGCAACTGTTTTACCATACACACATTAACATATTCATTAACTGCGTTAGGAACTCGGAAATAGACTTTAAAGCTGCAATCAACATTAAAGTCGATAACTATTTAGACCCCCCTCCACACACAACACACAGAAACACGCACACACACGTACACAACTCCCCCCAACAAAAAAAAAAATACACACATACACCACACACACACACACATACATACATATAGATATATATATATATATATATATATATATATATATATATATATATATATATATATATATATATATATACTGAACAAAAAAAGAAACTTCCGATTTGTACATATAGTATTTGTTGTGTTAAAGAATTCATTGTGTAATGAAATTGTATAGGTAGTATTAGCCTTGAGCTGTATTATCAGGATTCATGAATTTTATCGATTATTTTTGCACTGTTAATCGTCGACAACGTGAAATTCAATTTGCACGTGCATGCATGGTTCGACATGTCCCGTGTAGTATTCGGTCAATTTGTTTTACTTGTCTTACTGACATTGTTGTCAAGTGAACGAAAACGCTTCAAAATTTGTAAAAAAAATTAACGTTTTTTACATTGTAGCATTTTTAGTATGCCAAGAATACCCAATAATTTACGCGAACGGGCGATTGGCATGCTTGATGCTGGCATGTCGACAGAAGACGTTGCAAGGCATGTTGGGAGTTCTAGTCGAGCGATACGAAATCTCCGCGTAAGATTTCGAACGACAGGAAGCACCAACGACTTGCCACGTCGTGAACGTCCGCGTGTTACAACGCGTGGTCAAGACCGCTATATCATGAACACCCATTTGCGCAATCGATTCCAAACTGCCACTGCTACTGCTGCTAACACACCTGGGCTTCATAATAACCGAATCAGTGGGCAAACTGTTCGTAATCGTTTGCGGGAGAACGGTTTACATGCACGACGTCCTTACGTCGGATGCGTTTTAACGCAACGTCATCGTTTAAATCGTCTTAATTGGGCACGTGTACACACTCGATGGATACGGCGACGCTGGAATACCGTTCTTTTTTCGGATGAATCCAGATTTACTTTACAACGTGGTGATGGCAGGGTGCGCGTCTACCGTAGGAGAAATGAACGCTATGCTGACTGTTGTGTTCTTGAACGAGATCGTTTCGGGGGTGGGGGTTCTGTCATGGTCTGGGCAGCCATTGCCCATGGTTATCGTTCACCACTAGTCGTCATTGATGGCAATTTAAATGCTCAACGTTACCGCGATGACATTCTCGCTCATCACGTCATTCCTCTGTTCCATAACAACGCCAACATCTCGATTTTTCAGCATGATAATGCCACCTCTCATACAGCTAGAGACACTGTAAATTTTGATTTCATTGATGACTGGCCCGCTAAAAGTCCTGATCTCAACCCCATCGAGCATGTCTGGGATAGTCTGGACAGACGATTGAGGCGTCGTCCCAACCCACCCGCTAACGTCAACGAACTTCGTCAAGCGCTCATTCAGGAATGTAACAATATTCCACAGGCAGAAATCAACACTTTAGTCAATTCTATGCATCTGCGATGCACTGCAGTGGTCAATTCAAGAGGTGGTCAATTCAAGAGGTGGTCATACCCGTTATTAAGTGTTTTTGTTTTTTTTAACCCCTACCACATTTGGACAAAATTTCTCCCAGTTTCTGTTAACCTATGGCCATGATGTTTGCACTAAACGATGCATCATGGAACACTCTTTAAACGCATATATAACAATTATACCCCCGGTTTGTTTTCATCAAGTTATGTTCAAGCAAAGTTAGCGGAAGTTTCTTATTTTGTTCAGTATATATATATATATATATATATATATATATATATATATATATATATATATATATAATAATCATATAATATCTTACATTTTCAGTGCAATCAAAGTATGTGATATTTTTCAGATCATATACTTTAAGAATTTGATAACTTTGCAAATTAGATGTAAATTAAACGAGGTCATGGCATAGTTTTATTGACATTTAAGAAAACGTACTAGGGTGACACTCCATAATTGACGTATGCATTCATAGTCATCCAATAATAACATTTCAATAGAAATTTTATACTGAAATCGTTCTGAAAAGAAAAAAACGTTAATCATTATTTTGATGTAAGGACATCCCAAATGACGTCATTAGAGTTTGACGTCATTTCCATTAAAAAATACACCGCACCACATATTCTTACGTCATTTGAATATCTAGTAATGGCGGACTGGAATTAAAGTTGCGTGTACAGTTTACAAAAACACGATGTATTAAGCTTGAGATTATATGATAAAAAGATTATAAATTCGTGTGTTTCGGCATCGTCAATATCATATATTAGGAATAAAAATAAATAATGTATTATGCTCGCATAATATAATTTTTATTCCTAATGTTCGATATATTGACGATACCGAAAAACACTCTAGTAATAACATTATGTGTTTGTTGTATTAAGCTTAAGATTATTTGATAAAGAGATTATTACCCTTGTGTGTTTCATTATCGTCAATATCATATATTAGGAATAAAAATAATGTATTATGCTCGCCAGAGGCTCGCATAATACAATTTTAATTCCTAATATATGATAGTGACGATACCGAAAAACACTCCGGCAATAACACACACACACACACACACACACACACACACACACACACACACACACACACACACACACAGATTTATACATACTCACATACAAATTGTGTTTGTTTTTCTCTTTCTTTTATTTCGTCTTGGAGTTTGTAAAATACAATGCTGTTTCTAGTCAAAATTGTCTACCATTGGGTTTAATGATAAAATACCTTGTATTGTAATATAAAGACAAATAGACTATATATATATATATATATATATATATATATATATATATATATATATATATATATATATATATATATATGTATGTGTGTGTGTGTGTGTGTGTGTGTGTGTGTGTGTGTGTGTGTGTGTATTTATATATATATACATATACATGTATATACACATACACACATATACACATGTATGTGTGTGTGTGTGCATACATACATACATATATACATATATACATATATATATATATATATATATATATTTGCTTTACTGTCACACATGACTAATTATCACAAACTAGAAGATTCATCAACATGATTAGCACTAAATTTCAATCACTAAACATAACAAAGTCCAGGTGTAAAGTAAGGGAGACGACGTAGTAATTGCATCCTAAACCACGTAGATTACTGTTCCATTACCAGCCAATGGGTTGACGGCATGCCTGTACATTTCACGTTCGTGATACCAACGTTGTAGATTTCAAAACTTACACATGAATGCACACGCACAATAACCGATCCATTTCGCTGCAACCATTTTTATAGCCATAATGGAAAATTAATACGACCCAAATTTCCAGTTAAGCTATTTCTGTCGTGTATAATTGCAGCTATACGTTTTTTAATCAACATGTGGGTGTTTTGATAAAAGACAAAGGCGAACTATATCTTGGGCGTACTGCAATTTGAAAGATTAAATATCGATTTACACCATATGCGTATACACAGATGAGTATATATGTACACCCGTATACATAGATGTGTATACACAGTTTTATGTAAACCCGTATGTGTTTATGTGTGTCTATATGTATGTATGTATGTATGTATGTATGGATATCTATATATTGTATGTATGTCGAGGTTGACATTTACATACATAGATATTAACACATAAATTGTCCCACACCGTTGTTGGGACTCGAACCTATGGCACCGAATCGCCCGCAACTTTGCAGGCTTGCCACGATACCTTTTTGAGCTATTTTGAGGCATCCATAAAAAGGATGCTCTTTAACTCAACCATATGCATGGGGCCTACAAGCTACGCTGTCGATCACGCTTACGTACATGAAACAGTGGGCAGACCTGGCACTGGCTAGTATGTATTGATGTATGACTATCTATATATATTGTATGTATGTCGAGGTTGACTGTTACATACATAGATATTAACGCACTGGCACAGGGGATAATTAAATCCTTTCTGGCCTCACAAATTGTCCTATGCCGTTGCTGGGACTCGAACCTGTGGCACTGAATCACCCGCAACTTGCAGACTAACGACGATGCGCTCTGAGCTATTGAGGCATCCCTAAAAAAAAAGGATGTTCTTTAACTCAACCACATGCATGGAGCCTACAATATATCTATCTATCTATACATATTTGTGTGTGTGTGTGTGTGTGTGTGTGTGTGTGTGTGTGTTCAATGTTGTGTGTGTGTGTGTTTGCGTTTGTATGTGTGCATATTTGTGTTTGTGGGTTTTTTTATGGTGTGTGCGTGTGCGTGTGTATGTGTGTAAGAGAGAGAGAGAGAGAGAGAGAGAGAGAGAGAGAGAGAGAGAGAGAGAGAGAGAGAGAGAGAGAGAGAGAGAGAGAGAGAGAGAGTGTGTGAGTGTGTGTGTGTGTGTGCTCGTTCGTGTGTTTGTGCATGCGTGCGTATGTGTGTTTACAACATTTGGTCCAGATACTGATAAGAACCTATCACAACCACTACTGGTATGTTAGTTTGTATGTTTAGAAGAAGCAGGGGTTCGGGGGATAGAACACACCACACAGACTTACATAGACCGACCGACACACACACGAGACGGTAAAACACTACTCAAATGAGAACAGATCAAAATGATTAGTATACACAATACGTGATTTCATAAGCCTTCTAACGACGATGTGTAACATACATCGAGATACATTCATACTTCGCTACTAAAAGCCCATCAACACCAACTTGAAATCAACATCAGCTTGACATTCGACTTGAATTCTAGCTACACGTGAAATTCGAATTGGGAAGTTTCTTTGTTGTGGAATTACCGCAAACCAGCCGCATTGCATCATGTGTTTAAAAATAGCAACAATATTTCAATATCTCTAGGATTAGGGTCTCAAATTGACACTTTTCTTTTACGTTGTGGTTGTTTGTTTTGTTTAACGACACCACTAGATCATATTGATTTATAAATCATCGGCTATTGGATGTCAAACATATGGTCATGTTGACACAGTCATAGAGAGGAAACCCGCTACATTTTTCCATTAGTATCAAGGGATCTTTTATAGAATCCTACCAATCGGACGAAAAGAGTGTTTTGTTTAACGACACCACTAGACCACGTTGATCTATTAATCATCGGCTATTAGATGTCAAACATTTGGTAATTGTGACGTACAGTCTTAGAGAGGAAACCCGTTATATGTTCCCATTAGTAGCAAAGGATCTTTTATATGCACAATCCCACAGACAGGATAACACATACCACGGCCTTTTGCTACATCAGTCTTAATGCATTGACTGGAAAAAGTAAAGTTTGTTTTATTTAACGACGCCGCTAGAGCACATTGATTTTTTATCTTATCATCGGCTATTGGACGTCAAACATATGGTCATTCTGACACTGTTTTTAGAGGAAACCCGCTGTCGCCACATAGGCTACTCTTTTTACGACAGGCAGCAAGGGATCTTTTATTTGCGCTTCCCACAGGCAGGATAGCACAAACCATGGCCTTTGTTGAACCAGTTATGGATCACTGGTCGGTGCAAGTGGTTTACACCTACCCATTGAGCCTTGCGGAGCACTCACTCAGGGTTTGGAGTCGGTATCTCGATTAAAAATCCCATGCCTCGACTGGGATCCAAACCCAGTACCTACCAGCCTGTAGACCGATGGCCTGCCACGACGCCACCGAGGCCGGTGCATTGACTGGAAGGAGAAATAGTCCAATGGGCCTACCGACGGAGATGGATCTTAGACCGACCGCACATCAAGCGAGCGCTTTACCACTGGGCTACGTTCTCCCCCCCCCCCCCCCCCCACACACCTCCCCTCCCCCGACCTCCGACCGAACGATCACCACACGATACGCCAATTGTTTCTGGATATTAAAAACGGACAGATTATCCAGACTTCTGTAACAGCCAGTTTTACGCAATAGCCATTTATTTCCTATTTATCTCCCACACCGACCCATTAAATACATAAACAACCCCCAGCTTTCCCGTCTTTGGAAGCGAATTAATACAGGCGGGAAAACAATCCCGCCACATTCCCCCGGGCGCAAGTTAGATAACTCTGCTTTGTTCCGGCAGCCGAACTCTTTTGTCCTGTACTTGGCTAATTGAAGACGGGCTGTCAAGGAATGCAGTGGACAGGTGAGATGGACTTGATTCCCTGACACCCGACACTGTGCGATCACGGAGAGATTCTTTTAAAAATAAGCACCAAATGTAGTTCCTTTGTTGTGGAATTAACGCAAATTGGCGGTCTTGCATCATGTGTCTTTAAAAAAAAGGTGAAAATTAAATATTAATGGCGTGGGTGTAGATTTCTGGGTCCAGGCGATAAAAGAAATGATTAAACGTTAATTATATCCCAGTTTCAAAGTTGAAATTAAAAATGAGAAAATCGATATCAAGACCACATGTGCGAATTTCTGTTATTGTCGGTCACATTATTTTAACAAGTAGTTTTCAAGTGTTGTTTAAATTTTCGTGTTTGTTTATTTAAAAAAAAAAAATATTACATGTATTATTATTTTGGTAAACACTTAGATGTTATATAAAAATATTATATTCCCATCAGTGAAATATATACGTGTAAGTTGGATTAAATTTAATTTATTTTATTTTATTAGGTCTATTCAATTAGACTTCACACACGTTGTCTTGGAAATACACCTCAGTTACCAGCTATTTGGGTGGTCTGTCTAAACAGTGGGTTAATAGTGAGTTGTACCACACACACACACACACACACACACACACACACCACAGAGACACAGAGAGGGAGAGAGGGGAGAGGAGAGATCAGAGGAGACGGAGGAGAGGAGAGAGGTGGTTTACGGGCCAGGGGAGAGAGGGTTTTTTTGTTGCGAGGAGAGATGGAGAGAGAGAGAGAGAGAGAGAGAGAGGAGACCGTTGAGTTGGTGTGAGAGAGGAGAGAGAGAGAGAGACGATGAGAGGGAGAGAGAGAGGAGAGGAGAGACTGTTTTCGGGAAAGGCTATGCTTCCAAATCTAGAGAGAGGAGAGAGAGAGGAGACTGGTACTGGTTCAACGAGAGAGAGAGAGAAGATGAGGAGAGAGAGCTTGAGAGAGAGTTTGAGAGGAGAGGGGAGGAGGGAGAGAGAGAGAGAGAGAGAGAGGAGCGAGAGAGGAGAGACGGGAGAGAGGGATTGAGAGTTGAAGATCTGTGGTTTTCAAAGGCTATGCTTCCAAAGTAGAGCCTATCTAAAACTGGTTTATAAATATCTGTGAAATATATTGCTTGTGCTTGATAGATTTCATTAAAAAATCAACTCTTTATTAAACCTGAAAGCATTTTATCATTTTTTAACGTTTTATTTGCCCATTGGTCGTATTTGTCAACCATACCAACAAACATTTGGAAATTTAAATATTTTTTTTAAAAACCGTACAATAAATAGACCATGGTATGCCGCTTTTTTTCTATACGTTTTTCAGATTAACTAATTATGTCAAAAAATGTTTTTATTGATCGTTTAACATTTTAAAAATATAATTTTCATACATCACTCAGATATGATTTCGTTTCTGGTGTTTAGTTCTATCAACCGCAATATCACTTTAAAAAAATTTAATATGTGTGTATTTGTTTATTGGTTGAGTTTTTGTAATTATTTTATAATACAGTTACAGATTGTATTATTACAAAGACAACAGTATTGCCGAGATTCAGTATATTACCATGAATGAATAATTTAATACATATATCTCTGGCTGAATAACTGACTGACTGACTGACTGACTAACTGAAATGGAGTGGAAGAGAGAGAAAGCCAGCATAATCGGAATACTCACAAAAAACTATTTTGTTATAATTAAAGGCATGGTTACTATAGCAGTGTCGGAAATAAAATAAAACTGATTTTCGTCGATTATTTCTTTCATATTAAACTGACAAGTAAATATTTTGTAAATATATATTTAATGATACTCTACCTAATTTAGCATTTACTTCTTTGGGTTCTCTTTGATGTACAAGATGGTGTTTACTCTTGAAATTAAAAGAAATATATCGGTAAACAGGTGATTTATGTACTTTATTGGAACACACTATAACCAATTTTGATCGACATGTGCCAATTCCATTTACCCTTAAACAAACTTTTAAATTAAAACTGCAAGTTAACTGAGTATTTTGAATTGCAGCATAAATTATTAATTATAATCAGCATATTTAGTGACTATAAATTCAATATAAGTACATTAGAAATTTACACAATCTTGTAACCACTTAAAGGTGCTCTATCAGTTATATGTGAGCATCTGTTTGTAATAAAGATTCTCCAATAAAAATGTATTTACTACTAGTAGATAAAATTATATTGTTAGAATAATTTATGGGCATATAGTTGAAGGTGTTGTCTTTAAAATTTGAAGCAAAATGTATTTATTTATTTTTTAATTGCAATATCTGTGATTATGCAACCTGGAGATAGCACCTTTAATGCATGTACATAGCACCTTTAATGCATGTACATAGCACCTTTAATACCGGTATAATATATCACACACAGAATGGTTCTTGACAGTTTTGCTCAAAAGTTACTTAGAAATGTCTACAAATATTTTGTTTTGGGGAGGGACAGGGGTAAACAGTCACCAGAGACGGTTCCTCACATATTGCAACAGCAATGAAATTAACACGTTATCAAATTGTTTTATAGTCTGTTCCAATAAAGAGCACAAATCAACTGTTTACCGACATCGTTATTTTAATTTCAAGAGTAAACACCACCTTGTACATCAATGAGAACCTACACAAGTAAATGCGAAATTAGGTAGAGTATCATTAAATAGATATTTACAAAATATTTACTTGTCGGCTTAATATGAAAGACATAATCGACGAAAATCAGTTTTATTCTATTTCCGACACTACTTTAATCGACAGCTTGAACAATTTTTTGGATATTACAACATTTTTTTTATCGTTTGATCAAATATTAATTACAATAATGTTAACGTTTTCTGTACCAAATTCAGTTTTAATAACTTGCACCTCTTGCGTAATTTCGCGCTTGAACTCACGATCGTATCCTCTCATAGGACCCATTGTCTGACCTCACCCTTCCCCACCGCCCCAAACACAGCCACGTAACTGGTATTTCAAAAGGCAGTGACATGTGTTGTCCTGTCTTGGAAGATGCATAAAAAATACCCCTTGCTGCTAATAGGACGCATGAAGCAAGTTTCGTCGAAGATTGTCAGAATTAATCAATGTTTGACATCCAATTGCTGATGATTAATAAGTTGCTGTGCTCTAGTGGTGTCGTTATTAAACAAAACAAACTTTAAAATTATACCTCTCCATATTTGTGCTTATTATACGCAATTCACAAAAATCACTTTAAAACTTTATTAGCATATTAGTATATACTAAAAAACAAATAACAGACATAATGAAGCATCCAAAAGTTGTCTTTTATAGATGAAACATTACAAACCAAGTTAATGTGTTCTAGTGGCGTCGTTAGTAAAGAAAACAAACATCCAACTGTATTTTGCGCGGATGAAAAAATATTTCCCACACATAAACAAACCATTTAAAATTTCGGCAACCACTCTAATTACACTATAAAGGCAGACGTCAAATTAAAAATTAAAGGTAGTCGACCACGTCGCTGGAAGTCCTCTGCGAACTTGCACGTGCGTACACCTTGAAAGGTGTGACACAAATCGATTTCGAATGACAAAAATTGAATGTAAAGTATCCCGCGGCGTCCATGCATAACTAGATTCCACTGTTCACCTGAATGCAGAATTATTTAAGCCTTTTGTGCTCTCAACTGAAGCGTAAGTAATTTAGAATCCAGTTGTACTTGACAGGTAATCGACATTTTTGCTACGCCGGTATCCCTGGGTGTTTGGTCGTAACGCAGCGAAATATGAGGATTGGGAAACGTGGTAGTCCTGTCGTTTGAATATTTCATACCTCGTCTATTGACGCTTAACCCGAATAGGAATAAACTAATTCAACAGAGCGACATTTTCACAATGGTCGTTCTGAAAAGACGGCACAACCACAACAGAGCTCTTTTGAAAAGAAGGCGCATAACCGCGGTGTTTCCCTGTGAGAAAGTATTCAATGCGGGACTTAGGAGATTTTCTCAAATGTAATTTTAGTATAATTGATGCAGGGCATGACTCTTTCCCTGTCATCCATATTGTTCAATAAAATAAAAATAAAAAAACGACAAGTTCGAAAATCATAAAAAAAAAATTAATATGTTAGCTTCAACGGATGATGTCATAATTTCTAATTAGCAATAATAAAAAAATGATACGAAAGCAGTCGTGTGTGTGATAAGATGCAGACGGCCCTGTGACGGTGGAGATATTGTAGACATATAAACACACGTGGGGTTTGTGTCGGTGTGTCTGTAGGCATGGCCGGATTTAGACATTGGGGGGGGGGGGGGGGGGGGGGGGCTCGGGGCAGGGGCCCGGGGCACTTCAGGTTTTTTTTTTATAAAGGAAGTCCTCAGTCTGGGGGGCCCCTCGCAGGGGGCCCCTCTGGCAGGGGGCCCCAGGGCAATTGCCCCCTTTGCCCCTTTATAAATCCGGCACTATCTGTAGGGCCAGAGATGGAGCCATACATGTTCTCCGCATCACTTCTAACGGTCGGCGCTTTGCACGGAAATAGTTTTATTGTCGAAACTCACTGTTCTCTCTTTAGTGTCTGACCGGCCTCGGTGGCGTCGTGGTTAGGCCATCGGTGTACAGGCTGGTAGGTACTGGATTCGGATCCCAGTCGAGGCATGGGATTTTTAATCTAGATACCGACTCCAAACCCTGAGTGAGTGCTCCGCAAGGCTCAATGGGTAAGCGTAAACCACTTGCACCGACCAGTGATCCATAACTGGTTCAACAAAGGCCATGGTTTGTGCTATCCTGCCTGTGAGAAGCGCAAATAAAAGATCCCTTGCTGTTAATCGGAAAGAGTAGCCCATGTAGTGGCGACAGCGGGTTTCCTCTCCAAATATGTGTGGTCCTTAACCATATGTCTGACGCCATATAACCGTAAATAAAATGTGTTGAGTGCGTCGTTAAATAAAACATTTCTTTCTTTAGTGTTTGTCTCCGTTCATTCAATGCCAGTGAGAACCCCTGTACCCTCTCAACTATCATGCCGTATTACACCCCACCCCCCAACAGTCGATGCTTAATACATCAATGTGCTCTAGTGGTGTCATTAAACAAAACAAACTTTTTTAAACTATTGGTTTGTACATTTTGCCCCTGAGAATCACATCACTAAGTTTTAGATCTATCCAAGACAATGTCTAAGCCTTTTTGTTTAATTTTCAAAGTTAAATTTCTATTTAGGGAATCTATATTTTTAATGACTCTGTTAGGTTTTGGAGACTTTCCTCAAAACATCATAGTTCCACATTTCAGAACTATGCGGTCAAAACTCTAGAAGACATAATTATTTCCAATTTAATTAAATAATAATAAAAACCGAGAATTTAAAATATTTTTTTTTTTACGAAATAGTTCTCTATTACTTGTGGAACGCAACCAATAGGGTCATTGTACCAAGTTTCAGAACAATTCAATCACAACTGTAGAACAAGCCAAAACATTAACGTTAAGTTATAATGCATCGCTGGTTATTTCGTGAATTGATTTAGCATTCATCGTCAGTAATCGTAGTGGAACGGGGGAAAAAACAGAACTGTCAAGTTTTATTCAGTTTCATAACTATGTGCATATTCCATTCATAAACTGATCGTAGAAATGTAATTTCAATAAGACATGTTTGTATCATCATCAAACGGAGGCCATTTTAAAACACATGCCACTTTAAATGGTTTACACTGGTAACATCGTCTGTATGTTTATTGTCGGCTGAGTGTTAAATGAACATAGCTGTTAATTTAATTATGACCAGGATATTGATGTGATTAATGTGTGTGATTATTACCAATACACTTCGTAATATCTCGGGTCGTGTCACAGTGTCACGTTCCGCTGGCTTGCCATATGGCTCACCGCAGCTGGCGATGACGTCACGCACTATCATATTTTAACAAGTACGTTTTCAATTCCCAGTGTTTATAATACTTTCACGAAACACTATTATATATTTAAAACATGTGGGAGGCAGGGCGCCACTTAACTCCCTCCCCTCCCTCCCCTAATTAAAAAGTATGTTCTGCCTCATATATATGGTCCATTCAATTTTTGACACACCCAGACGCCTATGAAACACGAATATTCGGTAATGAATACTTTAATAGGATACTGAGTCGCTAATATTTCATATCACGTTTAATATTTCTCGTGGAATAGTTTTCATGTTGTTGTTGTTTTTTTGTTTTTGTTTTTTGTTTGTTTGTTTGTTTGTGGAAACCAGATTTTAGCGAATTAAAAAACAAAAAACAAAAAACAAACAAAAAACCCCCACCTCCGTATGAGATGCAGGTGGACGCAGACGCTCTGTGGTAAATATTTACACGTGAACAGATCCGTTGATGGGGACGGGAGTCGGTTGAGTTCTCGCTTGAGGTGCTTGCATCGCAGGATCGAACCACCTCGGTGGATCCATTCAACAGATTTTGTTTTATTTTCTCGTTCCAACTAGTACACCACAACTGGTTAAAGGCTATGGTATGTACTTTCCTGTCTGTGGGAAAGTGCATGTAAAAGATCTCTTGGTGCATTAAAAATAAATGTAGCAGGTTTCCTCTCTAAGACTATATGTCAAATTGCCAAATGTTTGACATCCAATAGCCGATGATTAATAAATCAATGTGTTCTAGTGGTGTCGTTGAACAAAACAAAACTTTTAAACAAAACTAATAAACACAAATGCATCTGGTAGTAGACGATAATGGTGTTTGTTTGTCCGTACGTATATGTGTGCGCGCGCGTGCATGCTGTTGTTTTATGCGTGGGTTTCTTATGTAAATCTAAACTGTGTGTCTTTCCTACCATGCGTTAAACACATAGTAATAAAATCAGCCCATAGATCGTTATGCGTTTGAAGTATCGCTATATAACCCCCCCCCCCCCCAAAAAAAAAAAAAAAAAAACCCCACCAAAACCCCCCCCACACACAAAAAAAACAACAAAAAAAACAACATCTACACCCCCACCCCCACCCAAGTCCCGTAGAATGATGTAATATAATATGGGGATCAATAATTTAGCAAACGATGGCAGAATTTGTTTAATTCTACATTCAACGGTTAGCCTTTAAATCTGCGATCAATTTATTCCCGTCTAGACGGCCAGTCGAAAGACACGAAATCCTCCCTTTAAGTGCGTACGTAATAGACTGGTATTTTCCCAACAGGTCTGATGGATTAGCAGATTACATCAGAATTACTGTTGTGTAACAGCGTAGCCGAGTTAAGCTGAACAGTGTAAACGGGAGCGTACCATCGCCGGACCCGAGTTAACAGCCGCAACAGTGCGAGACGTTTCGTGCAAACTGGCCATTAGTGGAACTACCTGGGGCGTGTATGGAACTCTAATTTGTATCTTTCACAAGACAATCAATATAGGAAAAAAAAAAAAAAAAAAACCTGAGGGAAATGAAGGCATGTATATGTCACATAGCGGGAGATAACTCTTGCGATAACAAGCCGTGAATAGAAAATTTCAATTAGAGTTCGCAAGTATTACATCGTGGTATTGTTGGGCCAATTTGGGAAATGAATATGTGCTTAACACTTGGAAAATCGCACAAGAATACATATTGTCAATACTATGCGTAATATTTTCAGCACGAAGAATTGATTGGAACCTCGACTAGGGAAGAGGTACTGACTGCGTGACCAAGTAAACCAATCATTAGAGAAACGTTAAAGCGACGGAATATTCGGTTACAGGCACCTCAGCACATTTTAAACTATGGGTATCTGTTGTTTATACTAGATAAACACATACACACACACACACACACACACACACACACACAGAATGAGAGAGAGAGAGAGAGAGAGAGAGAGAGAGAGAGAGAGAGAGAGAGAGAGAGAGAGAGAGAGAGAGAGAGAGAGAGAGACACACACACAGACAGACAGACAGAGAGAGAAAGAAAGAAATGTTTTATTTAACGACGCACTCAACACATTTTATTTACGGTTATATGGCGTCAGACATATGGTTAAGGACCACACAGATATTGAGAGAGGAAACCCGCTGTCGCCACTTCATGGGCTACTCTTTTCGATTAGCAGCAAGGAGTCTTTTATATGCATCACCCCCACAGACAGGGTAGTACATACCACGGCCTTTGATATACCAGTCGTGGTGCACTGGCTGGAACGAGAAATAGCCCAATGGGCCCACTGACGGGGATCGATCTCACACCAGCCGCACACTGGGCTACGTCCCGCCCAAAAGACAGAGAGAGACAGAGAGACAGACAGAGACAGAGATATAGAGAGACAGAGACAGAGAGACAGACAGAGAGACAGAGAGAGAGAGACACACGGAGACGATACCGTCACACAAGCTACTCCAATTGAATATGTTATACAAATTATGTTACATGTATTTGCCATACGACAGCACATACCACGGCGTTCCAAAGAGTATCCCAGACTGGTACTTTAAAAGTGGTGGCATGTATGGTGATGTGTTAAAAGTAAGCAAAAACAAACACGGATACGGAAAACGTTGAAATGGTGTTGGTCATTTTCACGTTCAGGAAACTATTCAGAGATTTTTTCTCGTTCCAACCAGTGCAGCACAACTGGTCAACGGTCGTGGTATGTTTTGTCCTGTATGTGGGGAAAGTGCATACAAAAGATCCCTTGCTACTAATGGAACAAAATATAGCGGGTTTCCTCTAATGACTACGAGTGAGAATTATCAAATGTTTGACATCCAATATCCGATGGTTAATAAATCAGTGTGCTCTAGTGGTGTCGTTAGACAAGAGAAACAAACTTTATCTGTAGAGAGGTATGTGAGTAGGCGCGCAACGTCACCCGCTCGGTAACACATAGTTATTTCTTTACATTAAGTATAACCATTATGACGTCATTAAGACTTTGATTTAAATTTGTAACACTGGGATACAGGTCGTTTAATTTGAGCACAAATTATTGGACTGTCGAATGCATGAAAGCCAAATAAATGAGTTAACAGTAAGGGAATCCCTGATATTATTACAGCTCTTAGAAAAGTTGTGCAACATGGATTACATCTAATCCTCTGGCCTGACAGCGCTAGCCGCAGACTTCCCTAGGGCGTGAACAAGGAACAATGGACCCGGAGGGCGTCCCCCTGCCGAACAGCGCCAATCAAGAACGAGGCAATCAGAAACCTCCGCTAAAACAAGTAGTGCAGAAATTCGAGTCTGCCGTCTGGGGTGGCAACTCTTCACGTTTTACCTGTCACTGGCGTGGCGCGGCGCGGCACCTCACGGGAGGCTACGTATTTGCGCAGCTGCCGGTTACCGTCCCTGCCCCTGTCTGTCCCCGTAGAGGGCGCGTATTAAGGGTCCGTGAACCGCGGAGACCTCGAGAGGAAAAAAACGTAAATGGTTTTCGAGAAATCCAGTGCTTGTAAGATCTGCACTCGCGATCCGAGTCTCTCGTGCTTCAAACGTATCTGGGAAAACGCCCACAAGTGACTTGCTTTTTCCCCTCCGCCGGCCCCCTCCCCGTCTTTGATGATTCATAACAGAACAAAAACGCTATTATTTCGTCGGTTCAAGCAAAGCAATTATAATTTCCAGCGACCGCTTGCACAGGTGTGCAGGGAGGATCGTCACGCTCCAATGGCCTAAGCCTCAGCCAGAGTATTATTTCGACCTCTCCATCCCGTTTCAAACAAATTCCAGAATTAACTCAAGCGACGGGTTTTGTTATGACTCAGGCATATGCCATCAAGCAGAATATTTGACACAGAAATTAGACCGAGCTCCGGTAACTGTTAATAACAAATCCAAATACTCGAGGGAAAAAATCCCATGACTTTCAGCAGGCTTTTTCTCTCTCTGTTCTCGACGTACACGGAGAACGCTATGTGAGTGTGTCTGTAATATGATTTTTTAGATTCCTCCAATGAAATATTCACACCAGGACAAAACGTACAAGAATATTAATTAAAAAAACAACGTTAAGAACAACACATTACCCAATTAGTTACTTTTTCTTATTTCATTATTTAAAATAATAATAATAATAATAATAATAATACTATTAATATTAATAATAATAAAAAAACAAAACAAAAAAAAGACTACTACTACTATTACGACTACTATTACTACTACTTCTACTACAACTACGACGACTACTACTACTACTACGACTACTACTACTATTACTACTACTTCTACTACAACTACGACGACTACTACTACTACTACGACTACTACTACTATTACTACTACTGATACTACTTCTACTACTGATACTACTTCTACTACTACTACTACTACTTCTACTACTACTACTACTTCTAACATAATAATAATTATAATAATAATAATAATAATAATAATGATATGTATTATTATCATTATTATTAATATTATTATTATTACTTTAAATAAAGTAAAAAAAACACCCAAACTAATAGAGTTAGCAATTGACGAGTTTGCCTAATAATTATTACACAATACAAAAACAGAACTATATATCCACATTTTAAGCGCCTATTAGGCGATGTGTGATTACTGCTTTGGGTTAATAATGACAGCAAATTAATCATCCTTTAAATCAACGAAAAATTTTTATTTGAAATTACACAGTGATTTAAAAAAAAAAAAAAATCCTGTCATTACGAATCAGAAATACAGCATCTAGAAAGGAAATTACCAGAACGGAATCAGAAATTTTTCATGGAATTTCACATATTCCATTAAGGAAAAAGAGCTTCCGTTTGGATGCGCGAACGGCCGCGTCACGTGACCCTAAATTCTCGCTCCAACTCTCGCCCGGAAGTCTCTTGATGGCCGTTCAATGGGTCCGCAGAAATCATTTCCTTCACAAGAAGGGATTCCATGTAACTCTTGAAGAAATTACATCAAATCTCGTCTCCCGTTTGTGGTAGTTTTAATTCCATCTCGGGCTGGCAGTGGAGCGGTTTCCGGCTGGAGAGCGTGTTGGTAATTATTTTAACCCCAGCCCAGCGAGCGCGTCTTCCCAGTCCACACTCGACACGACCGGCATCACTGTCACTCACCGCTGACAAATTCCTTTTTAAGTACGTCGGCTGCTTTAATGAAATATTAGCACATCACCCACCCACACATCTCCCACCCCCACCCCGTAAACTCACTCACTCTCTCTCTCTCTGTCTCTCTCTCTCTCTCCCTCCCCTCTCTCTCTCTCTCTCTCTCTCTCTCTGTCTCTCTGTGTGTGTGTGTCTGTCTCTTTCTCTCCCCTCGCTCTCTGTCTCTCTCTTTCTCTCCCCCTCTCTCTTTCTCGTCCCCCCCCCCCTCTCTCTCTCTCTCTCTCTCTCTCTCTCTCTCTCTCTCTCTCTCTCTCTCTCTCTCTCACACACACACACACACACACACACACAAAAGACGAAAAAGAAAAACTGCAAACAATAAGTAAACTAATTTAGGCGGAAACAAGCCAGAATTGCACAAAAAGCAGTCTTGTTGAACGACACCACGAGAGCACACTGATTTATCACCTGTTGTGTGTCAGATATATGGTAATTCTGACGCATAGTCTTAGAGAGGAAACCCGCTACATTTTTCTATTAATAGCAAGGGATCTTTTATATTATGTACCATTCCACGGACAGAACAGCACATACCACGGACTTTGGTATACCAGTCGTGGTGCACTGACTGCACAAATTGGTCAAAGTACGACGTCTGGGTTCATAAATTACTAGTAATCGTTCACCCGCTCATACGCATCCTCAAACCTACACCAAATAAAAACGAAAGAAAAAAGAAAAAAGAAGCTTAGTTGCAAGCAGGCCACTACTACTATTAATGAATCAAATACAAAATAATTGTTCCGTTTTCATATACATATATTACTCTTTTTGTTTTAAATAGAAATTATTTCTTCTATATATTAAATTAATAGAGGAATGTGTTCGTTCGTCTGGGTTTTTTGTTTTGTTGTTGTTTTGTTGTTGTTGTTGTTGTTGTTGTTGTTGTTGTCTTGTTATTGTTTGTTTGCTTTCAGAATAAATGTCTTGCATTACTGCCGAACAACAAGAGTCAAAGAACCGTGAAAGACACTCGTAACTATAAACACGATGCACACAGCGTTCAGCTGTTTATAGATACGGGTGTGTTTTGCTTCACCAACACGCAGTAGACTATGGAGAAAACGCACGTCACGTCGTTATTAAAGGGCGTCTTATGAAAGGTGTCGCTTGCAGTGACACCTACCCATTGAGCCTTGCGGAGCACTCACTCAGGGTTTGGAGTCGGTATCTGGATAAAAAATCCCATGCCTCGACTGGGATCCGAACCCAGTACCTACCAGCCTGTAGACCGATGGCCTAACCACGACGCCACCGAGGCCGGTCTATTAACTGTAATGGGATTTTTTTTTATCCAGATACCGACTCCAAACCCTGAGTGAGTGCTCCGCAAGGCTCAACGGGTAGGTGTAAACCACTTGCACCGACCAGTGATCCATAACTGGTTCAACAAAGGCCATGGTTTGTGCTATCCTGCCTGTGGGAAGCGCAAATAAAAGACCCCTTGCTGCCTGTCGTAAAAAGAGTAGCCTATGTGGCGACAGCGGGTTTCCTCTCAAAATCTGTGTGGTCCTTAACCATATGTCTGACGCCATATAACCGTAAATAAAATGTGTTGAGTGCGTCGTTAAATAAAACATTTCTTTCTTTCTTTCCATGAGTGACCGTTATATTGTTTAATAACAATGTTTATTATGTATTTTATTGTGTATGTATGTATGTATGTCTGTGTGTATGTGTGTGTGTATGTGTGTGTGTGTGTATGTGTGTGTGTGTATGTATGTATGTGTGTATGTGTGTGTGTGTGTGTATATGTGTGTGTGTGTGTGTGTGTATGTATGTATGTATGTATGTATGTATGTGTGTATGTGTGTGTGTGTGTGTGTGTGTGTGTGTGTGTGTGTGTGTGTGTGTGTGTGTGTGTGTGTGTGTAAATATAGGTTATTACTAGAGTGATTTTCGTTATCGTCAATATCATATATTAGGATAATAAAAATTGTATTATGTGAGCCTCTGGCGAGAATAATACATTATTTGTATTCCTAATATATGATATTGACGATACCGAAACACACTAGGGTAATAATCTCTTTATCATGTAAGCTCAAGCTTAATACAACGTGTTTTTGTAAACTGTACACGCAACTTTAATTCCAGTCCGCCTTTACTAGATACTCAAATGACGTATGAATATGTAGCGCGATGTCTTTTTGAATGAAAATAACGACAAAAAAAACAACCCCTCGAATGGCGTCATTTTGAATGTCCTTACATCAAAATAAACTAGTGCATAACGTATTTTGTTTTCTGAACGCTGGAAATGTAAAATTGCTATTGAAATGTTTTTATTTGATAAGTATGAATGCATACGTCAATTATGGAGTGCCATCCAAAGTTTGCTTAAATGTCAATAAACTTAGTGCAGTGACCTCGATTAATTTACAGCTAATTTGCAAAGATATCAAATTCTTAAAGTATGTGACCTGAAAAAAATATCACATACTTTGATAATGTGTAATATATATATACACACACACACACACACACACACACACACACACACACACACACACACACACACACACACACACACACACACACACATACATATACATATATAAATATATATATAACGAGTGACACCTTTACATTGTTCGTCATGCGTTTTACTGTGTATAATATATTGGGCGATACTTTAATAAAATATCAGTTTTTTTCTCTGTGAACACTTTTTGAATATAGATTAATTAATCATCGGCTATTGGATGTCAAACATGTGGTAATTCCGACTCGTAGTCATCAGAGGAAACCCGCTACGTTTTTGCCTAATGCAGCAAGGGATCTTTTACATACACTTTCCCACAGACAGGAACCCACATACCATAGCCTTTGACCAGACAAGAAATCACATATCAAGGCATCTGTCCAGTTGAGGTCCACTGGTTGGAACGAGAGAAAAAAAACCAATCAGCTGAATGGATCCACCAAGGTGGTTCGATCCTGCCACGCAAACACCTCAAGCGAATACTATATTACAAAGATAACAACACATTACTGTGACTGTCATGTACAGATGTGTACGATTTGGCTGGTACTAATAGTTTTATCATTTCAACAGCAGATGACCTCGATTCCGTGACACTGTTTTATTTAACGATACCACTAGAGCGTACTGATTTATTATTCATTGGCTACAGGATGTTTATCATTTGGTAATTTTGATGCATGACCTTGGGAAACTGGCTACAGTTTGTTTTCATTAGTAGCAAGGGATCTTTTATATGCACCATCCATCATACACATACCACAATATTTGGTACATCCACCAGTCTTGGTGCACTGGTTGTTATTACCGGAAAAAACAAAAATAAAACTCGCCTGATATCCCATCAGTTTTCGGCTCGATTACACTCAGCAGACCCGTTACAACCTAGCATATCAAATGTTAGGGTGACGGGGTGATATAGGCTTGCTGCTGACAGTTTTAGCATAAGTGACGAGGTTGGGTTTCTTCTCCAGCTCCAATTGCCACAGTTACGATATATTTCGCACTTCTTTGTCCTAGGGAAGGACGTAGTACAGTGGTAAAGCGCTCGCTTGATGCGCGGTCGGTCTAGGATCGATCCCCGTCGGTGGGCCATATACTGTCACAGCTAGTACACTACGACTGGTATATCAAAGGTCATGGTATGTTCTATCGTGTCTGTTCTATGGTGCATATAAAAACGTCCCTTGCTACTAATGGAAATAAAATAACGGGTTTCCTCTCTAAGACTATACACCAAAACAACCAAATGTTTGATAGCCAATGATTAATAAATAAATGCGCTCTAGTTGTGTCGTTAAATAAAACAAACCTTTTGGTTGTCCTTGACTAAACAACGCAAAGGTCGTATCATTTGACCGCGTAATTGTTAACTATAAACCGGCCTCGGTGGCTTCGCGGTTAGGCCATCGGTCTACAGGCTGGTAGGTTCTGGGTTCGGATCCCAGTCGAGGCATGGAATGTTTAATCCAGATACCGACTCCAAACCCTCAGCGAGTGCTCCGCAAGGCTCAATGGGTAGGTGTAAACCACTTGCACCGACCAGTGATCCATAACTGGTGCAAAAAAGGCCATGGTTTGTGCTATCCTGCCTGTGGGAAGCGCAAATAAAAGACCCCTTGCTGCCTGTCGTAAAAAGAGTAGCCTATGTGGCGACAGCGGGTTTCCTCTCAAAATCTGTGTGGTCCTTAACCATATGTCTGACGCCATATAACCGTAAATAAAATGTGTTGAGTGCGTCGTTAAATAAAACATTTCTTTCTTTCTTTCCATGAGTGACCGTTATATTGTTGAATAACAATGTTTATTATGTATTTTATTGTGTATGTATGTATGTATGTCTGTGTGTATGTGTGTGTGTATGTGTGTGTGTGTGTATGTGTGTGTGTGTATGTATGTATGTGTGTATGTGTGTGTGTGTGTATATGTATGTGTGTGTGTGTGTATGTATGTATGTATGTATGTATGTATGTATGTCTGTGTGTGTGTGTGTGTGTGTGTGTGTGTGTGTGTGTGTGTGTGTGTGTGTGTAAATATAGGTTATTACTAGAGTGATTTTCGTTATCGTCAATATCATATATTAGGATAATAAAAATTGTATTATGTGAGCCTCTGGCGAGAATAATACATTATTTTTATTCCTAATATATGATATTGACGATACCGAAACACACTAGGGTAATAATCTCTTTATCATGTAAGCTCAAGCTTAATACAACGTGTTTTTGTAAACTGTACACGCAACTTTAATTCCAGTCCGCCTTTACTAGATACTCAAATGACGTATGAATATGTAGCGCGATGTCTTTTTGAATGAAAATAACGACAAAAAACAACCCCTCGAATGGCGTCATTTTGAATGTCCTTACATCAAAATAAACTAGTGCATAACGTATTTTGTTTTCTGAACGCTGGAAATGTAAAATTGCTATTGAAATGTTTTTATTTGATAAGTATGAATGCATACGTCAATTATGGAGTGCCATCCAAGGTTTGCTTAAATGTCAATAAACTTAGTGCAGTGACCTCGATTAATTTACAGCTAATTTGCAAAGATATCAAATTCTTAAAGTATGTGACCTGAAAAAAATATCACATACTTTGATAATGTGTAATATATATATATACATACACACACACACACACACACACACACACACACACACACACACACACACACACACACACACACACATACATACATACATATACATATATAAATATATATATAACGAGTGACACCTTTACATTGTTCGTCATGCGTTTTACTGTGTATAATATATTGGGCGATACTTTAATAAAATATCAGTTTTTTTCTCTGTGAACACTTTTTGAATATAGATTAATTAATCATCGGCTATTGGATGTCAAACATGTGGTAATTCCGACTCGTAGTCATCAGAGGAAACCCGCTACGTTTTTGCCTAATGCAGCAAGGGATCTTTTACATACACTTTCCCACAGACAGGAACCCACATACCATAGCCTTTGACCAGACAAGAAATCACATACCAAGGCATCTATCCAGTTGAGGTCCACTGGTTGGAACGAGAGAAAAAAAAAATCAGTTGAATGGATCCACCAAGGTGGTTCGATCCTGCCACGCAAACACCTCAAGCGAATACTATATTACAAAGATAACAACACATTACAGATGTGTACGATTTGGCTGGCACTAATAGTTTCATCATTTCAACAGCAGATGACCTCGATTCCGTGACACTGTTTTGTTTAACGATACCACTAGAGCGTACTGATTTATTATTCATTGGCTACAGGATGTTTATCATTTGGTAATTTTGATGTATGACCTTGGGAAACTGGCTACAGTTTGTTTTCATTAGTAGCAAGGGATCTTTTATATGCACCATCCCGCATACACATACCACAATATTTGGTACATCCACCAGTCTTGGTGCACTGGTTGTTATTACCGGAAAAAACAAAAATAAAACTCGCCTGATATCCCATCAGTTTTCGGCTCGATTACACTCAGCAGACCCGTTACAACCTAGCATATCAAATGTTAGGGTGACGGGGTGATATAGGCTTGCTGCTGACAGTTTTAGCATAAGTGACGAGGTTGGGTTTCTTCTCCAGCTCCAATTGCCACAGTTACGATATATTTCGCACTTCTTTGTCCTGGGGAAGGACGTAGTACAGTGGTAAAGCGCTCGCTTGATGCGCGGTCGGTCTAGGATCGATCCCCGTCGGTGGGCCATATACTGTCACAGCCAGTACACTACGACTGGTATATCAAAGGTCATGGTATGTTCTATCGTGTCTGTTCTATGGTGCATATAAAAACGTCCCTTGCTACTAATGGAAATAAAATAACGGGTTTCCTCTCTAAGACTATACACCAATACAACCAAATGTTTGATAGCCAATGATTAATAAATAAATGCGCTCTAGTTGTGTCGTTAAATAAAACAAACCTTTTGGTTGTCCTTGACTAAACAACGCAAAGGTCGTATCATTTGCCCGCCTAATTGTTAACTATAAACCGGCCTCGGTGGCTTCGCGGTTAGGCCATCGGTCTACAGGCTGGTAGGTTCTGGGTTCGGATCCCAGTCGAGGCATGGAATGTTTAATCCAGATACCGACTCCAAACCCTCAGCGAGTGCTCCGCAAGGCTCAATGGGTAGGTGTAAACCACTTGCACCGACCAGTGATCCATAACTGGTGCAAAAAAGGCCATGGTTTGTGCTATCCTGCCTGTGGGAAGCGCAAATAAAAGATCCCTTGCTGCCTGTCGTAAAGAGTAGCCCATGTAGTGGTGACAGCGGGTTTCCTCTTAAAATCTGTGTGGTCCTTAACCATATGTTTGACGCCATATAACCGTAAATAAAATGTGTTGAGTGCGTCGTTAAATAAAACATTTCTTTCTTTCTTTCTATTGCTTATGACAATTTTAGCACAAGTGACGAGGTTAGGTTTCTTCCCCAGCTCCAATTGCCACAGTTACGATATATTTCGCACTTCTTTGTCCTGGGGGTGGGACGTAGCACAGTGGTAAAGTTCTCGCATGAAGCGCGGTCGGTCTAGGATCGATCCCCGTCGGTGGGCTATATATTGTCACAGCCAGTATACTACGACTGGTATATCAAAGGTCATGGTATGTTGTATCATGTCTATGCCATGGTGCATATAAAGACATCCCTTGATATTAATGGAAAAACATGTAGTGTGTTTCCTCTCTTAACACTATACACCTAAAACAACCAAATGTTTGACAGCCAATGATTAATAAATCAATGCGCTCTAGTTGTGTCGTTAAATAAAACAAACTTTTCGTTGTCCTTGACTAAACAACGCAAAGATCGTCTCTTTTCATCGCGTAATTGTTAACTATAACTAACATTTTATAAGAAGATGAAGAAAACAGCCCGAGATGGAAAAGAAAAGATGCACCGAATCACTGGCCTGATACCTGGGGATTTTTATATTCCGTTGATAATTAGTCGAGGAGACAAATTACAGCGTTCAAATACATAATTTGAAAAAGAGCGGAGTAACGCGGTTGCATTCCGGTGCTCCCCCGATCCGGGCCATTCTTCTCAGCCCACGTTCGAGGAACACCGGTAGGGCGACGAAATCCCTCCCCACGCCTGAGCGCACCTATTCAGCGTGAGCACAATGAAGGAATTCACGAAAACTGTAATTAATGTCAAGAGGTGACACCGGGCGAGTGATGAAGATCGGTGGGAACGGCGACCTCTGACCTCCATTTCTTGTCACCTGTCGCGCTAGGAACCAATCGGCATTGTTCTCCCGTTGTTAGCCTCGGCAGGGGGTCGTACCTATAATGGCGGGTCTGCGGGGATACCCCTGGATACCCGCGATACCCTGGGCAGCGTGCCAAGTAAATCCGAAACTATCGTGCCAAACAAAATGTTAATAAAAAAATAATAATAAACAATATATATATATAATCCGAAACTATCGTGCCAAACAAAATATTAATAAAAAATAATAATAAACAAATTATATACATGAAGCGGGTTTCCTCTCTAAGACTATGGTCAAAATGACCAAATGTCTGACATGCAATAGCCGATGATAAGCAACTTAATATTCTCTAATGGTGTCGTTAAACAAAACAAACTTTGGCCGCCAGTAACACGATACTGTGGATACGGGTTTTGGTTACGATCAACATTTGTCACTATGTCTTCCTTTAACAAGCAACAACATGCGGTCATCGTGAAACTGATACTCAAGCAGTAAGTCATGAATCTACTGATGTCACATTATAAAGTCTACTGATGTCACGTAATAAAGTCTACTGATGCCAAGTAATAGTCTACTGGTGTCAAGTAATAAAGTCTACTGATCTCACAAAATAAAGTCTACTGATGTCAAGTAATAAAGTCTACTAATGTCACAGAATAAAGTCTACTGATGTCACAAAATAAAGTCTACTGATGTCAAGTAATAAAGTATACTGATGTCACAGTCAAAGTCTACTGATGTCCCAGAATAAAGTATACTGATGTCCCAGAATAAAGTATACTGATGTCAAGTAATAAAGTCTACTGATGTCAAGTAATAAGTCTACTGATGCCATAGAATAAAGTCTACTGATGTCATAGAATAAAGTCTACTAATTTCTAGTAATAAGATTACTGTTTTACTATCAATTAGTGAACAATACGAAAACAAAATAGTGAACTTTTGATTCACCAGTCGAGCTGTGCTGATTGGAATGGGAGGGGAACCCCAGTTCATTACTGGTGATCGATCCCACGATTGGCCACACCTCAGGCGATCGTTCTACCACCAAGCCACTTTCTTCTTCACATGAAATAAACACACGCGGAATCAAATGTAATCAATAATGAGCAGACAGACGTCAGTATATATGAATGAAGACATACATGTTGATTGGGTGTCTGGCTGGCTGGTTGGTTGGCTTACTGGACGGACGGACGGACGGATCTATGAATGCATGGTTGGGTGTATAGTTGAGGGGATATGAGAATGAATGAATGAATTTCTGAATGAATAGATGGAGGATGAATGAATTAATAAATTTATGGGTGGGTGGGTGTTTGGATGGATGGATGGATGAATGAAATGACGGACGGCTGAATACAAGGACGGATGGACGGATGATGATCTTTGTTCTTGGGGTACGTATGCATGTTTTGGAATATACATTATATATATATATATATATATATATATATATCTATATATATATATATATATATATATATATATATATATATATATATATCGGCTACTACCACCCAGTCTATCACAAATTACCATTTGGTGAATTCACGTGGAACATTTTAGTAGAGTAGACTGTTTCACGTTGTCTAATAACTGGTGTCCCGTGCGACGTTAAGACAAACGTAATGTAGATTTAAAAGAGGTTATACGAAATTAAATAACCGACGTTAACACATTATAGCCAATTAATTGTGATTAAATTGCAGCTAACATCGCTAGACGTACACAATAACCGGAAATAAAACTGTCACAAAATTATACGACGTTCATCAAACACCATTAAAACAAGAGAACGGATTCTTAGGGTACAAGTTTAATGAGAAATTTATGCTTCTCAAACAAGTATTCATATTTCAACATGGCCGCTCCGATATTAACGACAGGGGGCGCGTTAACGTTCCCATAACCCTGCACGTGCAGAGTTAATATAAAATTCCGACGCAGCCGGAACAGGACGGTGATGACAATTTTATATGAAAACCAACGGGGATCCATGGCGGTTGAAAACATTTCGTTCCGACCTGTGCACATATTTGGTTTATTTATGGTTTCGGTAGCCGTGTTTTTTCTCGTATATCTCGTTATTCTCTCGACGTTAACCCCGACCAACAAAGGCTGAAGATTTGTTCTGATATCACTACGGATTGACATACAACAAGGAGACAAATGTATCGAAATCGGAAACACGGGGCCCACGTTTGATAGAGTGTAGTTTTAGTGCTTTCTTACTTGTAAAGAACTTTTAAAAGGTAGTGGAGCATTAACGAACACCAATACGCGGCGCTCAATTCGACACTTCGCGCCCATAACTGGGGCACATTAAAGTGTACGTAGTATCTATAAAGAGATGTAACGACGCCCGTAAACACCGCCCTGTTTAATGTTGTGTAATGCGGGCTTTAATAAGTCACTTTTCAATATGATAATTGACATCATTATTTTTTATTATTTGTTGTTGTGTGTTATTATTATTATTATTATTATTATTATTATTATTATAGGATATTAAACGAGCTTCCATTTCGTATCATGTTTATGTCCCGAGTGAAATAATTTTCAATTATCATGAGCTTTAGCGAGTGACAATGAAAATTATTTCACGAGGGACATAAATATGATACGAAATGGTAGCGAGTTTAATATCCTATTTATTACCAATAATCGATCTTAATTTATATCACTCATTTCATTTCGTTGACGTTCCTGTAACTTATAAGATTGTAGTGCGCCAATTGATGACGTCATCATGGTATATATCAAAGTGGGACTATCTAGTGGGACATTCTAGTGGGACTATCACTTTGATATGTACCAAGATATTTTTAACCATATGTGTAATTATTATTATTATTATTATTATTATTATTATTATTATTGTTACTACTACTACTACTACTACTACTACTACTACTACTACTACTACTACCACCACTATTATTATTATTATTATTATTTTTGCTATTATTATTAATTATTATTATAATCATCGTTAATACTTTCACTGCTAATATTACTAGTACTATTATTGTTATTATAAAAAATAATATATTATAAAAATTCTTCTTATTATTATTAATATCGTAACACATATTATTATTGTTATTATTATCTTTATTAGTATTAGTATTAATTTATTATTTCTAATTACGTTATCACCATAAACAAATAATCTGTCTTTTTTTCAATGAATAAAACATTGGGAAACGCGATATGTGTGCGAAACACAGAGACATACGCACACACGTTTGCATTCATCTATCTATCCATCCATCCATCCGTCCGTCCATCCACCCTAACAACCACCCACTCGTCCGTCCATCCATTCACTCAAACAAGACCCACCCACCCACCCACCCATCCATCCATCCATCTATCTACCCACCCATCTACCTGTCCATCCGTCCATCCATCCATCCATGTATCCATCCATCCATCCATTCATCCACCCATCCATCCATCCGTCCATCCATGTATCCATCCAAAGATCCATGCAGTAATGAGTCATCTATCTGTACTTTGTTACAAAGGGGGTGGGGTGGAGGGGGCACTGTTGTTGCGATGACCCGGAGGATGGAAACAAACATAAATATCTTACACCCAGGAGAACCAGAGGACGTAAGGGGAGGTCCAAAGAGGACAACTCTGCTGTTTTATGATAAACTGTCCACTCTATCGGGAGATCTGTTTGTTATTTCACACAAAAAGCTGAGATCTATATATATATATATATATATATATATATATATATATATATATATTATCTGTATTAACTTGTTAACCATGTTTCATGTTAGAAAAAAACATAGAAACTGCATCACCAACTAGTGACGTCATTTACATTCGTCAGAAAATAAAAAAAGGAAACTCTATACTGTGTTACAGACTAGGCCACAGACTTGAAAATGGTTGTACACAAATGATGGAGGTACTGGATACAACCTATACGGCGGAAGCAGGTTTCTTCTCTCCCTCTCTAAACCAGGTGCCACGACAGGCATAGTCTTTTATGTTATACATCTACCCCAAGTTCAGCCAGCAAACATTTCGCTAACGTTCACGAACTATTTCATTGGTTTCCGAAGTATTAATACGTCAGTCGGTTGAGTGCTCGCTTGAGGTGCTTGCGTCGCAGGATCAAACCACCTCGGTGGATCCATTCAGCTGATTGGGTTTTTTTTTTCTCGTTCTAACCAGTGCACCATAACTGGTCAAAGGTCGTGGTATGAGCTTTCCTGTCTGTGAGGAAGTGCAAATAAAATATCGCTTGCTGGATTTGGAATAATGTAGCGGGTTTCCTCTCATGACTACGAGTCACAATTACCAAATATTAATCATTCAGTAGCCGATGATTAATAAATCAATGTGCTCCCCCCCCCAAAAAAATTCACTGACGTCTACTTTATTTTTTATTAATACATTGATGTTCATCATCATAATTATATAACTTAGTTTGACATACAATAGCCGATGTGATTTTTGTTGTTGTTGTTGTTGTTGTGCTGGGGTGTCGTTAAACTTCCACCCGTTAATTACTTACCAGTATCACCATCAGCAGGTTATGTACCTCAGATTTGACTGTATGTTTTCAACTATAGTATAGCCCATGGCGGGAAGTTTGTTTGTTTTGTTTAACGATACCACTAGAACACATTGTTTAATCATTCATGGGCTATTGGATGCCAAGCATTTGGTAACTCTGACACAGTTTTAGAGAGGAAACCCGCTACATGTTCCCATTAGTAGAAAGGGATCTTTTATATGCACTTTCCCACAGACAGGAAAACACATATCACGGCCTTTGACCAATTGTGGTGCATTGGTTGTACGAGAAAAAAAAAACAACATTCAGTTGAATGGATCCACCGAGGTGATTTGATCCTGCGACGCATGCACCGCAAGCGAGCATTCTACCGACTGAACTTAATCCCGCCCCAGGGCCGGACGTAGCCCAGTGGTAAAGCGCTCGCTTGATGCGCGGTCGGTCTGGGATCGATCCCCGTTGGTAGCCCCATTGGGTTATTTCTTGTTCCAGCCAGTGCACCACGACTGATATATCAAAGACCGTGGTATGTGCTATCCTGTTTGTGAGATGTGTTTATGTGATCCCTTGCTACTAACGAAAAAAAATGTAGCGGGTTTCCTATCTAATACTAAATGTCGAAATTACGAAATGTTTGACATCCAATAGCCGACGATTAATAAATCAATGTGCTCTAATGGTGTCGTTAATCACAACAAACTTTAACTTTTAACATCAGCCCCGAAATAATATAACATGGCGCCCCAGTAGCTTAGTAACTGGTTTAACGTGTCCATATACCACTAGGGTTTCGAACACGCTTATCCCGAGTCCGGCCTCCGATAGGATCGGGGGTCTGACTCGGGACAGGGAGGCGCCCCAGTATGTTTTTTTTCTTCCGAAAACGAAAACGTGCAACATATTGCCAAATGTGGGCGTGGGCAATATCTAACCATAATTACCTAAGCACTGGTGTTTTACTTATGGGTTGGAAGCAAAGTATTGATTCGTCACACGAGGCTTCCTACTTCCTCTCGAGCGCCACTAATAACCACGAAGAGCCACTCATGACTGATAAAGTACCAATGAATATATAGTTTTAAACGAAAAGAATTTGTCATAACGTAGAACTGCAATCATATGCTGTTAAAGTTGCAGTGTTGAGGTATGAAAATACAAAAAGAAAGAAAGAAAGAAATTTATAAATAAATAAATAAATAAATAATTTATAAATAAATAATTTATAAATAAATAAATAAATAAACAAATAATTTATAAATAAATAAATAAATAATTTTTAATAAATAAATAAATAAATAATCTTTTAGAATATATCGATCACATTATTGTTCTCCCTGTCACGTGCCATTCGTCGGATTTGTTTGTTTTGTTTAACGACACCACTAGAGCATATTGCTTTTATTAATCAACGACTACTGGATGTCAAACGTTTGATAATTGTGGCATATAGTTACATTTTCCGATTAGTAGTAAGAGATCTTTTAACATGCACTTTCCCCACAGGTAAGAATAAACATACCACGGCCTTTGACCAGCTGTGGTGCACTGGTTGGAACGAGAAAAAAACCCAGTCAGTTGAGAATGGATCCACCGAGGTGGCTCGATCCTATAACCGACCGACTTAAATCCCGCTCACTGATAGTAGTACTAAACCAAATAACTTCCGGCTGGGTCAAAGTTTTGACAGAGCAGTTAATTCCACAATCTCCGTAATTGGTAATAATTGTGAGTGTGTTGTTTGTGAAAATAATTAGTATCATCTGGACAAAAAAATTATGCATTTTTATTTCATCTATATAGTACCACTGTGTCAAGTAGCCTTGTGCTTAAAACTTGTATGGGGTACCTGTCAAAAACGTATTCAAATATTGTGCGGAACTAGGGTAGTCACAGATGCTACCCGTTATCTCTGAAATGAGCAGCTTGACCCCCATTTATTATTCTGATTCACTTCAAGGGTGAGGGGTGGTAGTATTTATATCCGTGGTGTTTATTTCGATTGATACGCTGTAGGTAGGAGTTGTAGCCAGATATTTAACCATGGTCGTCAATGAGATTTGATTTGGTGGTATACACCCTAATAGAATGGAAGTAGTGCAAATTGGCGCTTTGTTGGACGGGTATTGGTATTCATAACGAGAGAAAGAAAAAAAGAAAGAAATGTTATATTTAACGACGCACTCAACACATTTTATTTACGGTTATATGGCGTCAAACACATGGTTAGAGACCACACAGATAATGAGAGAGGAAACCCGCTGTCGCCACTTCATGGCTACTATTTTCGATTAGCAGCAAGGGATCTTTTATATGCACCATCCCACAAACAGGGTAGTACATACCACGGCCTTTTTTGATATACCAGTCGTGGTGCACTGGCTGGAACGAGAAATAGCCCAATGGGCCCACCGACGGGGATCGATCCCAGATCGAGCGAGCGCTATACCACCCGCCCCACTTATAGCGAGAGATGAAAGTTGCTGTAGCTATCTGGCTGTGGGTATTATATATAAGCAGTAAGAGTCATTACCCAGACGAAAATAACACTGAAAAAAACAGTCATGGAGCATAGCGTTGTTATTAATATAGAATTTTCAAGGACATAGATGCGTGTTGTGTATCGAAGAACGAATAGACTGACAGACATTAGACCTCGGGAATACTGAATGACTGAAAAAAAGAAAAAACCCACCGAACGAATTCAATAAACACACACACACACACACACACACACACACACACACACACACACATACACAAACACGCGCGCACATGCACACACACACACACACACACACGCATAGACACACACACACACGCACGCACGCACGCATACTGCCTCTACCAAAATAAAAACTTTTTTTTTTTGTAAATTAAAAGAAAGCAAAAACAACAAGACCCCAAAACACAAAACAAAACAAAACAAAAAAACAAAAAGAAAAACAAAGCAAACATTTTAGTTGAACTTTTACTCTCATCGTTGTAGGGTACTCAACCCGTTCACTGTGGGTATTTGAAAGTGACTTTGCTGAACACAGAACATTAGCGATGCAAGGGGAACAACTCTCAACTAAAGCTAAGACCAGCTAAGGACAACTAGTTGTCTCCCATACATTACTTTATTGCTATTTTTATTATCCGAACCGGCCTCGGTGGCGCAGTGGTTAAGCCATCGGACTACAGGCTGGTAGGTACAGGGTTCGCAGCCCGGTACCGGCTCCAACCCAGAGCGAGTTCTTAAGGGCTCAATGGGTACGTGAAAGGCCACTACACACTCTTCTCTCTCACTAACCACTAACAAACTAACAACTATTCCTCTGTCCTGGACAGACAGCCCAGATAGTTGAGGTGTGTGCCCAGGACAGCGAGCTTGAATCTTAATTGGATATAAGCACGAAAATAAGTTGAAATGAAATGAAATGTATTAGCTGTAAAAGGGTACATGTATTTTAATACTAACATCTCACAGTTTAACGTTCGACACCTCAGTACAAAAATACATATCGGCTATTGGGTGTCAAACGAAGGTAAAAATAAGAATATGATTATCTATATTAGCCTAGTGGTAAAGCGCTCGCTTGATGCGCGGTCGGTTTGGGATCGATCCCCGTCGGTGGGCCCATTGAGCTATTTCTCGTTCCAGCCAGTGCACCACTACTGGTATATCAAAGGCCGTGGTATGTGCTCTCCTGTTTGTAGGATGGTGCATATAAAAGACCCCTGGTTACTAACTGAAAACTGTAGCGAGTTTCCTCTCTATGACTGTGTCAAAATGGCCATGTGTTTGACATCCAATAGCCGATAATTAATAAATCAATGTGCTCTAGTGGTATCGTTAAACAAAACATAAAATATATAAAGTGTAAAGAGCTGTGGGAAAATATGTAAAGATGGAATTTAAAACATCAATATATTTCTGTCTCCAAATATATTTTGTCTCTCGTCAGTTTCATATGAATACACTCTTATAGACAGCTGAGGTGAGTGCCCAGGACAGCGTGCTTAATTGGACATAATTGAATGCCAAGACCTATGTATAACAGACCCAGCAAGTCTATCAAAAGTGGGTCGTCTGTCGTGAAAACACGACCACAATTCAATTTCATATTTTGGCACCTGTATGTAGAGACACAATAAACTAGTTTTACAAGGCAGATAATGTTCCATTCCCAGTTGGAACACACAACCACAGCTCATTACTTCCATGTGGAGCATGGAATCGATCCCCGTCGGTGGACCCACTGGGTTATTTCTCGTTCCAGCCAGTGCGCCACGATTGGTATATCAAAGGCCGTGGTATATGATGTCCTGTATGTAAGATGATACATATAAAGGAGCCCTTGCTACTAATCGAAACAATATAGCAGGTTTCCTCTCTAAGACTACATGTGAAAATTACCAAATGTTTGACATCCAATAGCCGATGATTAATAAATAAATGTGCTCTAGTGGCTTCGTTAAACAAAACATTTTTTTTTTTTTAATGTGGAGCGAAATAAATTGAATATGCTCATCATTTTTAATTTACCACTGTTCTAAAGTATTGCATAGTTCAGTCACTTTAGAACAATCATAAAAAAGTGTTATATTACTTGTAAAAAATTATACTGGAGCCACAATAAGGAAATGTTTTATTTAACGACGCACTCAACACATTTTATTTACGGTTATATGGCATCGGACATATGGTTATGGACCACACAGATATTGAGAGAGGAAACCCGCTGTCGCCACTTCATGGGCTACTCTTTTCGATTAGCAGCAATGGATCTTTTATATGCACCATCCCATAGACAGGATAGCACATACCACAGCCTTTGATATACCAGTCGTGGTGCACTGGCTGAAACGAGAAATAGCCCAATGGACCCACCGACAGGGATCGATCCCAGACTGACCGCGCATCAAGCGGCCGCTGTACCACTGGGCTACGCCTCGCCCCCCCCCCCCCCCCCCCCCCCCCCCCCCCCCCCCCCGGAGACACAATAATGTCTGTGAGAATGTGCATATGGTAAATATCCCTTGAATGTGCATATAAAATATCCCTTGCTGCATTAGGAAAAATTTAGCGGGTTTCCTCTGAAGTGCCCGTCAGTGGGCCCATTTGGCCTATTTCTCGTTCCAGCCAGAACACCACAACTCGTATATACTGTCCGGTCTGCGGGATGGTGCAAATAAAAGATCCCTTGCTACTAATGAAAACATATAGCGGGTTTCCTCTCTAAGACAGAATGACCAAATGTTTGACATCCAATAGATGTTTAGTATATCAATGTGTTCAAGTGATGTCGTTAAAGAAAACACACTAACTTTTATTTTGTAAAGGAGAGAGACAACTGGCGACGAGACACGTGATTTGCATAAACAGTTGACGATGTGTGTTCATATCGAAAATACGACTTTATTAAAAGTGCGGTTTGAATTCTATTTGACATTAAAGTGCTAATCAAAATCATCATATGATTTATAAAAACCTGAAATATGTTTTGTAAAGGAGAGAGACAAGTGGCGACGAGACACGTGATTTGCATAAACAGTTGACGATGTGTGTTCATATCGAAAATACGACTTTATTAAAAGTGCAGTTTGAATTCTATTTGACATTAAAGTGCTAATCAAAATCATCATATGATTTATAAAAACCTGAAATATGTTTTGTAAAGGAGAGAGACAACTGGCGACGAGACACGTGATTTGCATAAACAGTTGACGATGTGTGTTCATATCGAAAATACGACTTTATTAAAAGTGCGGTTTGAATTCTATTTGACATTAAAGTGCTAATCAAAATCATCATATGATTTATAAAAACCTGAAATATGTTTTGTAAAGGAGAGAGACAAGTGGCGACGAGACACGTGATTTGCATAAACAGTTGACGATGTGTGTTCATATCGAAAATACGACTTTATTAAAACGTGCGGTTTGAATTCTATTTGACATTAAAGTGCTAATCAAAATCATCATATGATTTATAAAAACCTGAAATATGTTTAAATTAATATTGTCATAATTATGATGGCTTGTTATTAACTCCAACCCCCAAAAACCAACCAACCAACAAACAAAGGAAAACAATCAAACAAACAAACAGACATCAAACAAGTTGTTTATTGATATAGCCAGTACACCACAACTGGAATATCAAAGTCCGCGGTATGTGCTACCCTGTCTGGGATGGTGCACACATAAAAGAAAAACATTTCTACTAATGGAAACAAAATGACAGCGGGTTTCCTCTCTAAGACTATATGTCACAATTACCAAATGTTTGACATCCAGTAGCCGATGATTAATAAATCAATGTGCTCTAGTGGTGTCGTTAAACAAAACAAACTTTAACTTTTCATTCATAATTCATTTCCTTTAGAATAAATGTTGATGATCTTTTCTGTCATCCATATGCTGTAGTGGGGTCGTAATGATAAACAAAACCCATTTTATTAGCCGTCAAAGAGTTGTATTTTATAGGTGAAATTTCATGATTGTACTATCCACAAACAATTTACCCAGACAGTTTAAGATAAACTATATAATACATGATGCTATTACTACGGAAGCGTATTAGTTCCATCACAAATAATAAAATAATTATATTTTCCAACATTTAAACTTGGAAAAATCAACTTTAATCTTGAAAAATTAACTTTAAACTTGGAAAAATCAAATTTAATCTTGGAAAATTCAACTTTAATCTTAGAAAAATCAACATATAATCTTGGAAAGATAAAAAAATAATCTTGGAAATATGAACTTTAATTTTAGAAAAATCAATAACATTTCATATATTGATTAACAAACTAAGTTTAGATAGAAATATCACACCATTAGAATATATTAATTAACAAACTAAGTTTAGATTAGACAGAGGGTTACTTAAATGGGCAAATATTAAAACAATTTATAATGGGGGAGAATGGGAGTATTTACGGAAATATGTAAAGCGCCTCTGAAGATGTTAATAGTTTTTTTGGTTAACAACAAACTAAAATAAATCCATTAAATCTGTTGATAATTTGGCGCTAGTTTCTAGTCGGACTGTTCCAAAATATCAATTATCTTTAACTATTATATAAAAATAATTTAATATGTACTTAAGCCATGGAGGAAGAGTTCGCAAAGTGGTGGGCCTTGCGCTTAATTAGCCTCCCGATCCAACTTCCAGGGGAGCACCTAAAGTCGCTGTGCTGGATTTCTACGTGTCATGCGCGTGTGTGTGTGTGTGTGTGGGGGGGGGGGGGACCTACCAGGCATCTTATCGGCCTACACTGCCTACACCCTAACGCTGTGTCTATTTAAGGAGAAAATCTCCAACTAATTAAAAATCACTCAAATAGCTCTTTAAATTCACTTTCGGTAAACCGTTCTACATCATACGCCAAATTTCTTCAATGAAAACTGCGCAAACCGTTTAATTTATGGACTCAATCCTACGGACATGTTTAAAATTCAATGGCAGCACAAATACCCCCTCCCGCTACCGACCCTGGTCAGGTTGCTTCTGCTCTCTTGCATATACCAGGCTCTGGCGGTCCTTTCTACCACCCCCCAACCCCGTTCCTGTCCACACCTGCGCCCATGACAGGCGTGCGCAACAACAGCTTGCTCCGAATGTGCACATTAAACCCTATGACCTGACCTCAGAAACAGTAGTCTTTATAGATTTTTTAGTCAAGCAAAATGAAATGGGAGGTAACTCGTACACAGCTAAATGTTAACTGACACATGAGTTGTCTTTCTTGCATTAAGTTTTTCAGTCCAAAACGGGATGTTGACTTGGGAAGAATAGTATACCACATACTCCACCCACGTCGTGAAGAATCCATGGAATGAGAGATATGTTTGGTGAATGCAGAATATGATGTTAAATGAAACGAAGTTTCCCATTAACGACTAGCATACAACCAGCAAGCCACACCCCATTCGGGGCGGGATTTAGTTCAGTCGGTTGAGTGTTCGCTTGATGCGCGGTCGGTTTACGATCGATCCCCATTGGACTATTTCTCGTTCTAGCCAGTGCGTTTTGCACTCGTATACCAAAGGCCGTGGTATGTGCTCTCCTGTTTGACACCCAATAACCGATGATTAATACATCCAACAACAAACAAACAAACAAAACCCCATCCCATTCGGGAAGGGATTTAGCTCAGTCGCTTGAGTTCTCACTTGAGGCATCGCAGGATCGAACCACCTCGGTGGATCCGTTCAACTGATTTGTGGTGGGAGTTTTTCTCGTTCCAATCAGTACACCACATCTGGGTAAAGGCCATTGTATGTGCTTTCATGTCTGTGGGAAAGTGCATATAAAAGATCCCTTGCTGCATTAGAAAAGAAATGTAACGAGTTTTATGTTTGATTAATAAATCAATGTGATCTAATGGTGTTGTTAACTCACAAACCTCTCCCCCCAAAAAAACAACAACAAAAAAAACACAAAAAAAAACAGAAGAGAGAACACACACACACACACACACACACACACACACACACACACACACACACACACACACACACACACACCTCCCACAACAAAACAACCTTTAACAGCCCATGTGTTTGGCAAATGGACAATTCATCGATGCACACTGCCCAGGGTTTGTTAAAATAATACACCTCTCGGCTCTCTCCATCACTCTCCTGATGCTTGTTCAAGGGACTACCTTTTAGCTCAACGGGTATTTTATAGCACTTTCCTACAGCAAGGGCATCACATACTGCGGCTTTTGATATACCAGTCGTGGGTCTCTGGTTGGGACGGGGCGAAATGTCCGAATATGAAGTAAGAGTGCATGTGTGTTTGTGTTATACCCAGATAGTAACCTTAACTTTGTCATTATTGATATTGTTGTAACCAGAGAGGGGGTGGGGGGTGGGGTGGGGTGGGGTGGGGGGGGGGGGTTAAAGCATGAGGACTGCGGCACAACCGATGATAGTTTAAATATACCTCTGACGTAACGTTAAAAGTTGCGATCCACGCTAAAATTCCGTATATTGCTAAAGGAACACAAGTATATTTTCCGAACTCTTATTCCTATTTTCATATAACAGGTAGCAACATGAAGTACACCGATTCTTCTTTTATACGATATGAAATATGTGAGATTTAGTGCATGCTCTAATGAAGAAAAAACAAAGTGAGTTAAACATGGCTTGTATTATCACAGAACAGGACTGCTTTCATATAAATATAAACTCATAACAAGAAAGCGCATTCTCAACCACGTACCGGCCTCGGTGGCGTCGTGGCAGGCCATCGGTCTACAGGCTGGTAGGTACTGGGTTCGGATCCCAGTCGAGGCATGGGTTTTTTAATCCAGATACCGACTCCAAACCCTGAGTGAGTGCTCCGCAAGGCTCAATGGGTAGGTGTAAACCACTTGCACCGACCATAGATCCATAACTGGTTCAACAAAGGCCATGGTTTGTGCTATCCTGCCTGTGGGAAGCGCAAATAAAAGATCCCTTACTGCCTGTCGTAAAAGAGTAGCCTATGTGGCGACAGCGGGTTTCCTCTCAAAATCTGTGTGGTCCGTAACAATATGTCTGACGCCATATAACCGTAAATAAAATGTGTTGAGTGCATCGTTAAATAAAACATTTCTTTCTTTCTCAACCACGTAAACTCATTGACGTAGGCCTGGTGAATACCGAACATACTTTGTTTTCTGTTGTCATAGATTAAGTTTAATTAGAAATAATTTTATTTTTACCGTAGCCTCTTCTCATATGATACATCGAAATCTGGTCAACTAGCCACTCATAATGATATTTATGACACATTTTAAATATCTTCATTAAAATGTGATAATTTTATATCACCCGTACATCTTTACGCATTACGACTAAACAGCTATATAGAGTTGTAAACGAATCACTACGCATTTTTACATGGATTATAACTAATTTTGAGGATAGAATGATGGATATACATGGTGAAAAGCTCTCAGGTTAGCACATTTTGCCCGAATACCTATATAATTTTTACCCGAATTTGATGTTTTCCTCCAACACTGTCTCGTACGCTTGTGCCTTTGAAATACCAGTCGTGATGCACTGATGGACCGAAAAACGGCCCAATGGGTACACCGTCGGGGATCGATCCCACACTGACCGCGCGCCAGGCGACCGCTTTACCATTGGGCCACGTCCCGCCCCCTTACGAAGTTTTTCTGCTGTCCTACAATATAAAATCCTTACCACACCAGGGGCTATTGCAACATACCGGCCTCGGTGGCAACGTGGACGATCCCTCTTTCCACCCACCACAACCCTTTTCCTGTCTTGAACGGAGGAGTTGGCATGGGTCGACACCTCCATCCATGACAGGCGTGCACAACAACAGCCTGGTCTGAATACACACGTTATGCCCTATGACCTGACCTGGGGCCTAAGGCTCTGTTAGACAACACCGGCCTCGGTGGCGTCGTGGCAGGCCATCGGTCTACAGGCTGGTAGGTACTGGGTTCGGATCCCAGTCGAGGCATGGGATTTTTAATCCAGATACCGACTCCAAACCCTGAGTGAGTGCTCCGCAAGGCTCAATGGGTAGGTGTAAACCACTTGCACCGACCAGTGACCCATAACTGGCTCAACAAAGGCCATGGTTTGTGCTATCCTGTCTGTGGGAAGTGCAAATAAAAGATCCCTTGCTGCTAATCGGAAGAGTAGCCCATGTAGCGGCGACAGCGGGTTTCCTCTCAAAATATGTGTGGTCCTTAACCATATGTCTGACGCCATATAACCGTAAATAAAATGTGTTGAGTGCGTCGTTAAATAAAACACTTCTTTCTTTTATTGCAACATATTTACAAGGTTTGGTTGATGAGGTTTTTTTGGTTTGTTTTAATATACATTACATACTAAGTACATTCCGTTTAAAATAGCAGTATCCATGCGGTTGTCCTTATTATTAATTTTGTATTTGTCCTGGATTTCACTTACTAATACTGGTTTTAACAATTACGAAATAATTACGATGAAAAAAAATCAACATTTAAAACAAAAACAAAATTGTTCTTTAATTTAAAAGTGCACCTTTTGTTTTCAAAGAGAAAAACAATATTATTCTGTTTTGATATTTTGTTTTATCGTCACTTCGCATTCCATGTACAAACATTATATTTATTTCTTATTAATTTAGTTATGGATATGGTTATGTTTTAGTTTAAGCACTGCAGGTAGTAATAGTATTTGGTTTTGATTATCTGTTTGTCTGTTGCTGTTTATAATTTATATACATATTTATTATTATTATTTTTTTTTTTTTTTTATAATTAAATATATATATATATATATATATATATATATATATATATATATATATATACACACACACACATATCACACACATACATACATATATATATACACACACACACATACACACACATACATACATACATACATACATACATATATATATATACACACACACACATACACACACATACATACATACATATATATATATATATACACACACATACACACACATACATACATGGAAGCTTCGATAGCTCAGAGCGTATCGTGGTTAGCCTTGCAATTTGCGGGCGAATCGGTGCCACAGGTTCGAGTCCCAGCAACGGCATGGGACACTTTGTGAGGCCAGAAAGGATTTAATTATCCCCTGCGCCAGTGCGTTAATATCTATGTATGTAATAGTGAACCTCGACATACATACAATATATAGATATTCATACATCAATACATACATACATACATACATACATACATACATACATACATATATATATATATATATATATATATATATATTATATATATATATATATATATATATATATATATATATATATATAAATATTAATAATAATAATACTAATAATAATAATAATTATTATTATCATTAAATAATAAAAATAATAAATGATAAACAAATAAATCAATTAATCAGTTAATTAATTTAAAACACGATCTACACTACCTATTTATTTTCAGCACGATCCGAAAAACGAACATTGTATTAGGCTTCATTTATTTATTTATTTATTTATTTAATTATTTGTTTATTTATTGAATGGCTGGGCCTATCCTGGATAGGTTGTTATACACATGTATGTCATCTAATGCATGTTAGTGTACTGTGGAATACAGTGGGTACAGTTGTTAATGTTGTTGCGCCCCATTATTCAACACACACTTAGGAACATACTAAATTTTCACCTTTAAGGTGTTTTTATATAACATAAAACATATCAATTCTCACCTGGTTTTTTTTTTTTTTTTTTTTTTTGTTGTTGTTAAATACGAAAAGGCAGATCAAAACGATATCCACAAAGGGAAAATGGTTAAATCCCAGCTTATAAGACATCGAGCAGTTCGGAAACAAACTCCAGTTGCGTTGCTATGTAAATGTAAACTGAGCCTATGACGTCATAATTATCCTACTTTTAACGTCGGGTGCAACGTAATGTAAACCATAGATCAACGGGCCTCGGTGGTATAGTGGTTACGCCATCGGACATAAGGCTGGCAGTTTCTTGGTTCGCAGCCCGGTACCGGTTCCCACCCAGAGCGAGTTTTAACGACTCCATGGGTAGGTGTGTAAGACCACTACATCGACTTCTCTCTCACTAACCACTAAAATAAACAACTAACCCACTGTCCTGGACAGAGCCCAGATAGTTGGGGTGTGAGCCAGGGCATCTTGCACGAACTTTTATTGGATATAAACACGAAAATAAGTATTAAACAGAAAAATCATAGATGAATTGAACATATCTAAGTGACACATGGGACAATGAGGTCTTGGCAATCATTCAGTCGTACAGGTTAGATATAATTTTGGATTAACGTGCCACGCATAGGTGGATTTCTCCATTGATTATAGTGTGCAGTAGATCTGCATAGCCACATACATTTAAAACCTAACCTCACCCAGCCAAACTTAAAGCCGCTTTGGGGTGTGGTACAAGTCAGTACCCTGTGTATGTGTGAGGAAAATGGGGGGGGGGGTGGGGGTTCGAATCTCCTCCATTGCTCAAGAAACATTGTTTGGTTTTTATTTTCAATATATTTTCCGGGGAGCGTGATTCCACCCCTATAAACTCCGCTCGCTCCACCACACACCCCACCCTGCATAAATTATTGTACACGCGCCTGGTTCGTAGTGATGATGATGATATTGTTTGAATGAACATTTGCACACGCAGTAACGTGGGGTTAACTTTAATTCGAAAAGAAAGGGATAAAAATGAATTCACCGGGGGGGGGGGGGGGGGGGGGGACGCGGAGACTATGCCTTCAATCAAACCTTCTATATATATATATATATATATATATATATATATCTATATATATATATATATATATATATAATATATATATATAACACCATCTTTTATATCGGCCTGTGGCACCATTACACGACTCAAAGAGTGGGTGCACTGAAACACAATTTAACAGGCCTCTGAAAATTGCGAGAGCGATAGTTTCGTTCGCGCGTCGTTCGCGTAAGCATAGTTTGAGTAACCCATTTTTCGTTCGCAAATAACAGGCCTGTTACACGAATTTGACCATACACAGGACAGAACATACCACAGTTTTTTTGTTTATTCCCCAGTGTTTTGTCTGATTCACTGACGGAGGCCTATTGGACTGGTTTAAACTAAACTGTTTCATGATTTGTATTATCTATTAATATGTAATAAATATAGTAAACTAAAACAAGCGCCAATGAGACTTAATTTGATTAAAATGAAACGACCATTCAACTGTAAACGTGTCATTATTCTTAAACAACTGCGTGCGTTTATTTATTAACATTATAAATAGCCACTTTTTCTGCTGAAAACCTATTTCATTTTGCTTCATCTTCTGTTACTGATTTTAAAAGTTGTATCTATTTCTCTGTGTATACACTACAGAGATACGACTTTTGCAGTTTTGACGTACGTGTGTGAGAGTCACTGAATGTGTGTGTCACTTTGAGTCTGTGCATGAATGTCTCGTCGTTTGTGTGTTAGGCAATGTGCAGTGTGTGTGTGTGTGTGTGTGTGTGTGTGTGTGTGTGTGTGTGTGTGTGTGAGAGAGAGAGAGAGAGAGAGAGAGAGAGAGAGAGAGAGAGAGAGAGAGGGAGAGAGAGACCCGAGTGTGTGGCGTTGAGAGAGAGAGAGAGAGACGGAGAGAGAGAGAGACCGAGTGTGTGCGTGTGAGAGAGAGAGAGAGAGAGAGAGAGAGAGAGAGAGAGACCGAGATTTTGTGTGTGTGTAAGAGAGAGAGAGAGAGAGACGGAAGAGAGAGAGAGACCGAGTGTGTGTGTGTGTGTTTGTGTGTGTGTGGTGTGTGTGTGTGTGTGGTGAGAGAGAGAGAGAGAGAGAGAGAGAGAGACGGAAGAGAGAGACCGAGTGTGTGTGCGTGTGTGTAAGAGAGAGCCCCTGGTGGTGTGTGTGGTGTGAGAGAGAGAGAGAGAGAGCGAGAGAGAAGAGAGAGAGAGAGACAAGAGAGACTGTGTGTGTGTGTGTGTAGCAAGAGAGAGACCGTGTGTGTGTGTGTGTGTGGTGTGTAGAGAGAGAGAGAGAGAGAGAGAGAGAGAGAGAGACCGTGTGTGTGTGTGTGTGTGTGTGTGTGTGTGAGAGAGAGAGAGAGAGAGAGAGAGAGAGAGAGAGAGAGAGAGCGTGTGTGTGTGGTGTGGTGTGCATTTATTATATGTATACAACCGTTAGTCCCCCCCCCCCCCCCCCCTTAATAGTGATGTAGGTTAGTTTCGGTTAAGCGTGTAACATCAAGATTCCTTCTTCTTAATGACTTTACCAACAATGCTGCTCTAGTTCCTTTCATTATATAAGCACTTCCGCAAAAGCAGGTGGTGGGATTTAGTTCAGTCGGTAGAGCGACCGTCCGCGGTGAATAGCGCGTAGCATCGAACCCCCGCGGCGGACCCACTGAGTGTTTCCTCTCCCCAAACAGAATGAATGTTCAGCGACACCCCAGCACGAGAAACATATGGGCTATTTGGGTTCCAAACGAAGGTAAATGCATCAGTGATGTGAAGATCAATAAAAACTAAAACACAGTATAAAGAGCCGGGAGTCCACAACCTGCGAATGGCATACCAAAGGCTGTGGTATGTGATATCCTGTCTGTGGAAAGTGAATATAAAAGATCATTTGCTGCCAATTGCAAACCGTTGAGTGTCAGTGCCGTAGGTAGTTGCCAAAAGATGTGTGTGTGGGGGGGGGGGGGGGGGGGGACACACATAAAAACATATACATACATATAATATATATATATATATACACACACACACACACACACACACACGTATAAACCATCGCTGCTGCTACTAGATCACGAAAAGTGTGCCCCTCCCCCTCCCCCTCCCCGCCTCCCTCCTACCGCTTGCTACGTCAAGTGCGTGTTTTCTCTGAACACTTCGTGACAGAATGTGACATCCAATAGCTGATGATTAAACGATGTGCTCTAGTGGTGTTGTTAAACAAAACTAACTTTTATTACGGACAGCATGGCTACTACTCAAAAGAATTTAAGGGTCAAAAAGTTATAACCAAATAAGTTTCAGAGTGTATTAGATTGATGATGTAAACTACACCAAATTTTTTATTTATTGTTCCATATTTACAAAAAAACACAAATAAACGTCACTGTATACAAGAAAGTCACATGACATGCTGTCAAAGTTGAACGTTGTCAAAACATGGATTTTACACATTAGAACATTCGTTTAATAGTGTGTGAATCCACCCCTGGCGCGAATACACTCGACACATCGTTGCCTCATGCTGTTGATCAGACGTCTGAAAAACTCTTGGGGAATGGCCTGCCACTCTGCCATAAGAAGTTGACCCAGATCATGAAGGTTGGCCGGAGGGGCATGGTTATCCCGAACTCTCCTGCCTAATTCGTCCCAGGCGTTCTCTATCGGGGCCAGGTCAGGCGAATATGCTGGCCAATCCATCCTGGCGATACCTTGTTGTCTGTGAAAGTCCGTTACCACCCTGGCGCGGTGGGGTCTGGCATTGTCATCCTGCAGAACTGCCCCGCCGCCAATCTGCTGAAGGCCTGGGAGAACCAACGGCCGGATAATCTCATTCAGATAGCGGATTCCATTCAGATTGCCATCCACCACATAGAGGGGGGTCCTGTGGTAGATAGAGATGCCGCCCCACACCATGACGCTGCCACCACCGAACCGGTGACGTTGTCTAACGTTAACGTCAGCGAAGCGCTCCCCAGGATGTCTGTAGACACGAACCCGACCGTCGTTGAACTGGAGACTAAACCTGGACTCATCAGTGAACATCAATCGACCCCACTGAACACGTTGCCACCGCAGATGAAGCGTGCACCAGTGACGTCTGGCCGTTCTGTGACGTGGTAGGAGTGGTGGTCGAACAGCCTGGCGACGGCAGCGTAGATTATTGGCTCTCAGACGATTGCATATGGTTTGATCAGACACTCGAGTTCCAGTCGCAGTCCGCAGATTGTCACGTAATCGGCTTGCAGTGGTTGTGCGTTGACGTAGAGCCATATTGGTGATGTAGCGGTCCTCTCTATTTGTAGTGCTTCGGGGTCTTCCCGAACGTGGACGATTTCGAACAGAATTCGTTGCTTGGTACCGTTGGCACAGTCGGCCAACGACACTCTGACTGACACCAAGTCTCAGAGCAACATTTCTTTGCGTATTGCCATCCTGAAGCCAAGCAATAGCCCTTCCTCGATCTTCGATAGTCAGTTGACGTCGTACCATTGTCGAATTTGGAGTGTGCACCGTACACGAACGCAAGCTCCAATTATACGGAAATTCAGCATTGGGAACATGGAATACACATGCAAAGCGTGCAAATGAAGCCCTTTGTGAAAAAGCAAGTTATGGGCACTTAGCAGACCTTTCGCTTTCGCCCTAATTTACGTGCAAATGTAAGCATATTTTCGCCATTAGAACTAGTCGACAGTGTCAATGACAGTGGACTTTAATTCATTTATGGGTTGCTTAGACCCACTTTCGTCAAAATGGAACAATACCATGCGTGACATTATGGTCTAGCTAATATAATTGACATTCAGAAAATAATGTCGAAAATATCGTCTGACCCTTAAATTCTTTTGAGTAGTATATATACCATCTGCGCGGATGTGTGGAAAAGTACAAATAACTGGGTTACGTTAACATATAAATAGCACATACCCACATACCTGCCTGTTGGTAGAGAACACAGGGGCGAAACGCAGACAACAGTTAATCCACACGAACAGACGATAGTTAATCCATACGAACAGACGATACGTAATCCACAGGCAAAGAGTCAAGGTCCCTGTAAGTACGAGTTGCCTCCCTCTGTCAGGAAAGACTTTTAGCGTAATCAAACTCTTCGACTGGCTCTGTGTTCTTGTTTACGGATTCTCGCGATCTGGTCGTCGACGGCGTACGAAATCAACCGAACTTGTAGAAACACCGATTCGGAACATGTTTCCTTTCCGTAAATCTTGTAAATATAATTTTGTAAATCTTCTAAATCTAATTCCTTCCAAGAATCAAACTTGGTATATACATTTATTATACCGACCATTGGGTAGCGTCATTAAACATCTGTTACTATCAGCCGTGCACAGGTTTCAAGAGATACTGGCTACTGGGTCACGTCTACACAAACCTAACACAGGTAACGTTCGTGAAAACTCGGATCGTCAGTTTTCAAAACCATCCTATCATTAATAGTGTTATATGAATACACAAATGCAATGAGGGTTTCGACTTTTCAGTTGCTACACAACTCATCCTCAAAACCAGCTAACGATACCTTCGTAAATATTCTGGCAAAGTGATTCTCCAGCTAAACGTAACTTGACGATCCAGCTTCCAGAACACTGAACCACCGAGCTGAGAGTCTTAACTCCACATCCGCAAATGTATGACGTCACCGTGTGCTTAACGAATCTTCCACCTTCAATCATTCTACGAAATCCGTATCTCAAAAACGAATACACAGCGATCAATCGTGAGTATTTAGAATATGTCTTTCGTTCAGTTACAAAGTCAACTTCGAAGACTACTAACTTTGAAGACTACGTTTGGCAAAAACGTGGGAGAGAAAACCCCCGACAAAAAGCGTCTTGCCATGACGGAAATTTGTACCCGACTAAACGTTACTTGTTCGGGGGCTTTTTGGGTTAAGAAAAGCATGTGCGTTGTGACAAAAGTCGAGACAGGCATTATGCTATTGTAAACTGTCGACAAAAGTAAACAATGGCCATTGAAATGTTGGGTGTATTAGTTCCAATGGACTTTTTCAGAAGGTTCGAGTTGTGGAGGGAAAGATTGGCAAGCGCCTATTGTGGCCAAGAGACAGCATTATACGTTAACGGCCGGGTCTGAATAGTCCAGTGTGTGACGGAACAACTTGCAGTCAATAGCAGGTGTATAGCTTACAGTATATATCGGCGCAATGGAGCCGGCCATTGGAGCCCATTTCACGTATCGTTTCACCAAATTGAATGGTGCCCGACCCGTGCTCAGATACACTGGGTTTTGTTACAATGGCGTATCTTTGTAACCGAGTACGGTCTTTTCTCCTAGTTTCAATGCTACGGAATGTTTCATATTTGAATCGGTGAAAAAGGAAATAAAGAGAGGTTTTTTTTTTTTTTGCTCTCGTCTCCTGAAATGTGATACGTAATATGGAGTCCGAATCCATTTCTATTCTTCTCTAAAACACTCTTACGACAATGCGAGGGTCACGAGCATTGAAAGGAACATGACAATTTCGCCGGGGTTTATTGTCGGCTGTTTTAACTTGCTTATTTGTTTACGGTGCAATTGAAATGTTTAGCCCGTGATAGAATACACACCACACACGGCAAAGCGGGCTATGGGAAAATATCCTCCATTTTGTTTTCCTTTTTATTATTATTAGGGTTTTTTTCTCAACACATAAGCGTATGGGCTCCCGTTTGTGTAGGGGTGGGGTAGGGTGGGTGGTGGGGGGTGGTGGGGGAAGCCTCATTTCTGCCCGAATAAAACAAAAGTGCCTGAATCTGGAAGGAAGGAAGGAAAACAAATAGAAAGACAGGAATGTTTTATTTAACGACGCACTCAACACATTTTATTTACGGTTATATGGTGTCAAACATATGGTAATGGACCACACAGATATTGAGAGAGAAAACCCGCTGTCACCACTTCATGGGCTACTCTTTTTGATTAGCAGCAATGGATCTTTTTATATGCACCATCCCACATACAGGAGAGCACATCCCACGGCCTTTGATATATCAATTGTGGAGCACTGGCTGGAACGTGAAATAGCCCAATGGGCCCACCGACGAGGATCGATCCCAGGCGAGCGATTTACCACTGGGCTACGTCCTGCCCTGTGCCATTTTACAGAGGCAATTATTTAAACTACGGCCTCGGTGGCATCGTGGTTAGGCCATCGGTCTACAGGCTGGTAGGTACTGGGTTCGAATCCCAGTCGAGGCATGGGATTTTTAATCCAGATACCGACTCCAAACCCTGAGTGAGTGCTCCGCAAGGCTCAGTGGGTAGGTGTAAACCACTTGCACCGACCAGTGATCCATAACTGGTTCAACAAAGGCCATGGTTTGTGCTATCCTGCCTGTGGGAAGCGGAAATAAAAGATCCCTTGCTGCTAATCGGAAAGAGTAGCCCATGTAGAGGCGACAGCGGGTTTCCTCTCAAAATCTGTGTGGTCCTCAACCATATGTGTGACGCCATATAACCGTAAATAAAATGTGTTGAGTGCGTCGTTAAATAAAACATTTCTTTCTTTCTTTCTATTTAAATTATTGTTACTTTTTAGTTATAATACCATAACGTGCACATTGATCTACTAATCATCGGCTACTGGAGATCAAACATTTGGTAACCCTGACAGCGTCTTAGAGAGGAAATCCGCCACATTGTGTTCATTAGTAGGAAGGGATCTTTTATATGAACCACTCCCCCATACAGGATAGCACGTACCATGGCCTTTGATATACCTGTCATGGTGCACAGGCTGGAACGAGAAATAGCCTATATCTAATACAGTAAAGGTTTTTTTTTTTTTTTTTTTTTTTTAACAACATCACTATAGCACATTGATTTATTAATCATCGGCTATTGGATGCCAAACATTTGGTAATTTTGTCATATAGTTTTAGAGAGGAAACCCGCTATATTTTTCCATTAGCAGCAAGGGATCTTTTATGTCCACCATTCTACAGACAGGATAGCACATACCACGGATTTTAAGATACGAGTCGTGGTGCACTGGCTGGGACGAGAAATAGTCCAATGGGCCCACCGACGGGGATCGATCCCAGACCGACCGCGCATCAAGCGAGCGCTTTACCACTGGGCTACGTACTGCCCCAACATAATCTGAGCCACATACAAATTATTAGCCCAATTTTAACAAGCGAAAAAACCTATTAATTTTCTATTTGTGTTATACAGCAATAGAAGCCATACCGACGGAACTGTATTTCGTATGAACTCAGTTGGAGATGTGTTCACGTTTTCGTGTAAAGGTACGGGTGGTATACCTGATTATTTGCACACTTTCGATGTTTTGGTCGACCTCCTATGGTCCCGGTCTATCAGCTGTCATTCACAATATTGAAAGCCAGCAAATAGCCGTGTATACCATGAGTACGTTTATACGGTAGCTGACTTCAACCACGCCCCTATATGTGGCGATAAGGAAGTTAGGTGCAGTAAGAGGTGGGGTTTTAAAAGTGTGTGTTATATTGATTTATTGCAGACTTTTTGTCAATGGGAAAACGGCCTATGCGTGATAAAACTACTGGTAGATTTTGTCAGATTACTAGTTAGTAGTTTGGAACAGAACAGTACAGAACAGAACAGAACGGACCATTACATTATTTGTCTCAGATTCCCAGACAGTGATATATATATACAATGTTGGGTTTTTTGTTTGTTTTTTTTGCTTTTGTTTTAACGATACTACTAGAGCACATTTATTAATTAATCACCGTCTATTGGATGTCAGACATCTGGTAATTCTGACACGTAGCTATCAGAAGAAACCCGCTACATTTTTTTATTATTAGTAGCAAAAGACTTTTTAATGCACCATCCCACAGACAGGATAGCACATACAATGGAATTTGATATACAAGTCGTGGCTGACTGGTTGGAACGAGAAATAGTCCAACGAGTCCACCGACGGCGATCGATCCGAGACAGACCGTGCATCAGGTGAGCGCCTTACCACTGGGCTACACCCACCCCCCCCCCCCCCCCCCCCCCACACACACACACCCCACACACACATACACATCACCACCAACTTAAGATATTTCAGGTAAACAAAGGCTTTATAACGACCAAACTTTTCATCATCGTCTCGTTGTTTTGTATGTTATCTCCTAATTTGCAGCTGTGTTTTAAAACTAAATTACACAGAAATATTATACAAAGTTGTGTTATTTTATAGGATGTTTAGCACCAAATCAAATCCCTTAGAAGATCCTAGTAACATATGACATATACACCACGAATATAAATACTACCACCCTTCACCCTTAAAGTGAATCAGTGAAAAAAATGAGGTCAAGCTGCTCAATTCAGAGATATCGGATCGCATTTAGGACTACCCTAGTTTCGCACAAAATTTGTGTACCTTTTTTTACAGGTACCCCATACATGTTTCAAGCAAAAGGCTGCTTGACACAGTGGTACTGGATGAAATAAAATTGCATAAATGTTTTGCCCAGATGAAACTTTTTTTTGCAACCAACACACTCACATTTATGACCAATCACAGGACTTGTGGTGTTAACTGCTCTATTAAGAGTTCGGTGCGCCTCGAACTTTGACCCAGCTGGAAGTTATTTGGTTTAGTATTACCTTTAAGTACATAGTTTAAAAAAAAAAAAAAAAAAAAAAAAAAAAAAAAAAAAAAAAAAAAAAAAACCCGCTATTTTTTAAAACTTCAACCAATGTGGAAAGAACAATTATGTTGCATATTACCCAAGAAGAGAGTTTCGTGTCAAAGTTCGATGTGTACGGAGTAAATGGTATGATTGATAGTAATATGTGACATTGATTATTTGTGCAAATTTGATTATTTTCAGCAAAACTTACGGTTGCTATTAAAAACATTAACTAAATCTCTTAAATGGTATGTGACCTCCCCCCCCCCCCCCCCCCCCAATTTTCTTGCAGGTAGATCAGATATGAGGTGCCACACTTTTTATTGCTGCACTTCCTAGGTGTGTTGATACGCTGCTTACATCAGTTTTATTAGTAAACGTTAACATTATCGGCAACAGGAATTGATTTGGTCTATTGGAACCTATAAGTTGTACTAGAAACATGCGGTACTTACCCAATGACGTTCTCGGTGATTCTGACGTCAGACATTTCGGTAATCCACGCTATTCCAGCTTGTTAATCCACTATGACGTAATATCCAAACACAGGTGAAACATAAAACTTATTCCACGATTTTATTAGCCTTGATCCAAGAAGCACGAACCCACTCAACGCCTTGTATATCCACACTTCATCCGTCCGACACACTACTCCAGATAAGAAACCCGTATCCAACCCAGTCGGCATGCAAATACAGCACTACACCCGACTGCCAAGTTCAAGGTATATAAACACTACACAAAATTCCATTCCGGAAAAAAAGCGTAATCCGACTTTTGTACATTTTCATGTCATTTCGATAAACTTGTCTCCCTCGATCCGTTGTGTCTGCTTGGCCGGGCCTGAAAGAAACGAAATGTGATACGTTGTTTATTTGCACCAATGTCGATTATCCGTCAGCGATGTTGTTGTTGTTGCATTTACCAGTGCCGTGGTCGCGAGACTTTCACCGCGTCGCAGTCAATCCCAGGACGGCGCCGGCGCTAAATTACATCCCCCATGGTGTCGCCCACGTCAACCTGCCCTGACGTTCAACACACGTCATTTCCGACGCCGCTGACTGTAACATAATCGGAGTTTTAGCCTAAAACCTTTGAACTTAATTGATTCTATTATGGGATATTTTTTTTTCTTTCTTTCTTCCACGTGTAATGATAAAAATGCAGGTGATATGAGGTCATTACGTTGGACTCATTCAGCTATTTTATACATACAGAGCTACCTTCAGTGTAGTTCACCAAGATAAAGTTAACGTTTATTTTGTTTAACGACACCACTTGAGCACATTGATTAATTAATCATCGGCTATTGGATGTCAAACAGAACATTATTTGTCTGTATTACCAGACGGTTTTAACGGGTTTTTTTTTTTTTTTTTTTTGGGAGTGTGTGTGTGCTATTATTAAAATAAATAAATAATAACGACACCACTAGAGAACATTGATTAATTAATCATCAGCTATCGGATGCCAAACATTTGGTAATTTTGACATTATAGTCATCAGAGGAAACCCGCTATATTTTTCTTAATGCAGTAAGGGATCTTTTATATGCACTTTCCCACAGACAGGAAAGCACATACCACCGCCTTTGACCAGTTGTGGTGCACTGGTTGGAACGAGAAAAAATCCAATCAGTTGAATGGATCCACCGAGGTGGTTCGATCCTGCAACGCAAGCACCCCAAGCGAGCACCCAACCGACTGATCTGAACCCCGCCCTAGTTCATCAAGATAAACATCTACGAAACAATAGCAAAGAACACTATCGTATTTCTTGGATAGGAAAGAAGTGTTTTATTTAACGACGCACTCAGCACATTTTATTTACGGTTATATGACGTCAGACATATGGTTAAGGACCACACAGATTTTGTTAGAGGAAACCCGCTGTCGCCACTACATGGACTACTCTTTCCGATTAGCAGCAAGGGATCTTTTATTTGCGCTTCCCACAGGCAGGATAGCACAAATCATGGCCTTTGTTGAACCAGTTATGGATCACTGGTCGGTGCAAGTGGTTTACATCTACCCGTTGAGCCTTGCGGAGCACTCACTCAGGGTTTGGAGTCGGTATCTGGATTAAAAATCCCATGCCTCGACTGGGATCCGAACCCAGTACCTACCAGCCTGTTGATCGATGGCCTAACCACGACGCCACCGAGGCCGGTCTCTTGGTGCATATCTGCGTCGTAGAACCGCTCGTGTTTTGTTTGATATTCATCTTCAACGATAATCGAGCGGGAGAGACGTAGCCCAGTCGTAAAGTGTGCGTGGTCGGTCTAGGATCGATCCCAGTCGGTGGGTCCATTGGGATATTTTTTGGTTTCAGCCAGTACACCACGACTGGTATATCAAAGGCTGTGGTATGTACTATCCAGTATGAGGGATAGTGCATATATAAGATCCAATGAAAAATAAAATGTAGCGGGTTTCCTCTCTAAGATTATATGTCAAAATTACCAAATGTTTGACATCCAATGGCCGATGATTAATAAATCAATGTACTCTAGTGGTGTCGTTAAAGAAAACAGACTGACTTTTCGTTATTACGACATAACTGGAGTGAAAATATCAGACTATAGCGATACAACTGATAAAGTTGTGACTAACTATTTTGTTTTCCTCCATAATTATTCATAAAATGACGCTTTGATCCCTCACTGTGGTCACGTGTAGTAACAATTGTGAAAAACAACAAACGAACAACAATAAAAACAAAAAAACAACAACATATTAACAACAATTGTGTTGTTATCATTATAGTTATTATTATTATTATTATTATTATTATTATTATTAATTAATTAATTAATTTATTTTCTTAATTGTTTATTATTATTTATTTTATTCCTTTCTTTTCCCCCTCTTTATTTCGAGGGATAGGGGTGGGAATCCGGCGATCGTCTTGTTCAGAGATGCATTGAATCTGTCTATCTATATGTCTGTCTCTCCGTCTGCCTATCTGTCTATATGTCTGTATGTCTGCCTATATGTATGTCTGTTGTCTGTCTATATGTCTGTATGACTGTCTGTCTGTTTTTATCTTTTATTTATAAATATCATCATTAAAAAACCCCTCTAAATTTACTAATGCTTCAAATAAAAATTATGTAAATATAAAGAACAAATACAAAAACATACATAAATTCATTCATCCAGCAAGCCATACGTATATGCGTTCGTACCGAATCGTTTATAAGGATTAGTTTGTGGCTGTGGTTTTTGCTTTGTTTTGTTTTATTTATTTTTTCTTGGGTAAGCCTCAAACAGTTTTATTATTGAAAAAAAAATTTAATACCAGTAGGCCTATACTATAAAAGAAAGAAATGTTTTATTTAACGACGCACTCAACACATTTTATTTACGGTTATATGGCGTCAGACATATGGTTAAGGACCACACAGATTTTGAGAGGAAACCCGCTGTCGCCACATAGTCTACTCCTTTACGACAGGCAGCAAGGCATCTTTTTATCTGCGCTTCCCACAGGCAGGATAGCACAAACCATGGCCTTTGTTGAACCAGTTATGGATCACTGGTCGGTGCAAGTGGTTTACACCTACCCACTGAGCCTTGCGGAGCACTCACTCAGGGTTTGGAGTCAGTATCTGGATTAAAAACCCCATGCCTCGACTGGGATCCGAACCCAGTACCTACCAGCCTGTAGACCGATGGCTAACCACGACGCCACCGAGGCCGGTACCTATACTATAAATACACTAACTATAAATGAGTGAATAAATGAATGGATGGATGAATGGATGGATGGATGTTTAACGACACCCCAACACAACAAATACATCGGCTATTGGGCGTCAAACTCGGGTATAAATGAGTAAATGATTGGATGATTTTATTATGTTGTTCTAACTACCCCCACCCCAATCAAAGCCACCACCCCCCCCAAAAAAAACAAAAAAACAAAAAAAACACAAAAAAACCCACCCCAAAACAAACCAAAAACAAAACCAAAGCAAAACAAAACAAGAAAACCAAACAGCATAAAAACAACTTAATTACTATTTTAAAGGAAAAATATGTATATTTCTATTATTGTGTATTTGGAAAACATGTATGTTTCAACAATTAGAAAACATGTATATTACAATTATTATGTAACGGAAAAACATGTATGTTTCAACAACTAGAAAACATGTATACTAGTATTGCAATTGTGTAACGGAAGAAACATGTATATTTCATAGTTTAAAAACATGTATATTTCAGTTATTATTTAACGGAAAAACACATATGTTTCACCTGTTAGAAAGCATGTATATTGATATTATTGTGTATTGGGAAAACATGTATATTTCAACAATTAGAAACGATGTCTATTTCAGTTATTGTTCCCACTGAGCACATTTCGTGTTTACTTACCACAGTGTATGATCCCGACATCACCGTATTAACGCGGACTCCAGACAATATGCATGTATTTAAATAGTAGTATATCCGCATGGGAGTGAAATTTAAACAAGCGTAATGCACTCCCCTGCTGGAGTGAATAGACAAACACTTTCTCTTTGAAATGTACACAGGAACTGTCGACTGTTGAACCGTGCCTCGTCGACTGGAACTGGAATTAGCATAGATTTCTATGGCCGGCTGTTGAAGCGTAACACCGAATAAAGACTCGTGTAATAGCGGTTGTAGAAAATAAAAAGGCAGACGGAGATAACAGACTACACAAACGGAATTACCCCCCCCCCCCCCTCCCCCTCGCCGCTTCCCTCCCCCTCGCCGCTTCCCTCCCCCCACAACCCTAGTAGTTAAGCACACAATGACGACAAGTGAAACCGACAACAGCCTGCTTTAAAAGTGACAAAGGACTACAAAGTAAACGGACAATAGGTACAAGAGGAACGCTATTGTACTGGTGTTCTGTGCTCTCCCCCTTTCAAAGGCAAATCAATTTGCCAGCAAACCGGGCTAGATGCCTCTGTTCGGGTGTGAACCCCATTGAATCTAATTGAAAAGGGTAGAAGAAAATCTTAAAAGCTTGAATCCAATTACAGAGGAATTTTAAAACGACTTTTCACCGCCGATTGCGAGTCGTCACCAGCGAAGCTATGTGGAGATAACACGGACCGTGTTGGGGTTTATCGGATAACACTTTAAAAACGGGCTTCAATAGTCGCTGGTTATCGCACTTTGTATTGTACATTTCCACCTCATGTAAAAGGGCAAACTTTACCTTTTACCTTAGCGGCTTGCCCATCTAAATTTAATCCGCTATAACAATGTTTTCTTGGGTTTTGTGTGTGTGTGTGTGTGTGTGTTGTTTTTTCTTTTTATTGTTGTGAGGGAGGATGTTTGCCATTTTAATTGTATTTATTTTATTTTATTTTTTAAAGGTTATTATTTAATATACAAGTTTATCTGTTGTTACCTTACTAAACGGAACCTTATTTGAAATATCTTTAAAATGAATACATAAACTACATAACAAGTAAGACAAATTTCATACATGGCTTCTGTTTACTCGATGGTCAAAAACATTTTCATTGGTCGGCTGTTGACAAATACAACTAATAGTCAAACGTCTTAGTAATAGCACAAAATTGTAGATAATACCGAGTTCTGTTGAAATGGAGAATGCAGAATAATAAACTCGGTTTAATAAACTCGGGATTTAAAAATATAGAAAATTTAAACTATATTCAGAAATGGTTGCTTCCAAAAAAATAATGATAGCGAATTTAAAATAATTACGGATATTTGGCATTAATTCCGGAATTCTGGATATGGATTAAAAATTCCGGATTTTTCCGTAAAGGCCGTGGTGTGTGCTATCCTGTCTGTAGGATGGTGCATATAAAAAAATCCCTTGCTACTAACGGAAACAATATAGCGGGTTTCCTCTCTAAGACTATATGTAAGAATTACCAAATGTTTGACATCCAATAGCCTATGATTAACAAGCATGTTAAGAGTTAAAGAACCATAACTCAAAATAGGGTAAATGGCCATGAAAGTGAAACTTGATATGTTACAGTATATGATAAACCTATGCACCTTTTTTCTCAAGGTACATGTATTACAACCAAAACAATCAATATATATATTTTTTTTTAATTAAAACTAATTTTCGTATCTCCTAAGTTCAAGGGCCATAATTCTGTCAAATACGGATAAATCGTATGACAGACAGGACGGAGAGGGAACCTATACTCCCCTTCGGTTGGACAAGTAGGGCAGTAATAAATCAATGTGCTCTAGTGGTGTCGTTAAACTGAATTACCGAATGTGTTTCTTATCATTCTAGGCGGGACGTTGCTCAGTGGTACAGCGCTCGCTTGATGCGCAGTCGGCCTGGGATCCATCCTCGTCGGTGGGCCCATTGGGCTATTTCTCGTTTCAGCCAGTGCACCACAACTGGTATATCAAAGGCCGTGGTATGTACTACCCTGTCTGTGGGATGGTGCATATAAAGATCCCTTGCTACTAATGAAAAAATGAAGTGGCGACAGCGGGTTTCCTCTCTCAATATCTGTGTGCTTCGTTAAATAAAACATTTCCTTGCTTTCTTATTATTGTTCTGCTTTTTATAAATAACTCAAACCGTTCGTTTTTTCGTACGTAGGCACGCGTGCAGGAAAATGTGATGTCCGGGATGGTGGTGCTGGTGTGGAGTGTGTGTGTTGGGGGGAGGGGGGAGGGGGGAGGGGAGAGTGGGAGGGGGACTAGACTGTGACGAACGAAATTATTGGAAAGTAAAATCCAGTTTCGGCTACTCTGAACATTAGGATGACCTAAAACCTAGTGCATTTCGAGACAGTGACATCCTAAGCAAGACAATGTACAGTGTTGAAAGTTTAAGCTTAGTTCTTAAAGTAGCTCTATAAATCGGAAACATTTTTACAAAGACAGAAAAATGAGGATAGTCTCTTTAATTGAAAACAGGGCCCGAAATTAAGGACAGCACCGACGACCGTAGTTGCGAGTTGAATTCCGGTGGATAAAAATTATTGCTATCAGTTGAAGGGTTAATATTTTTTTTTTTTAATATTTTTTTTTTATTTATTATTATTTTTTTTTTTTTTATATTTGTTACAAAAGTTACTGGATTAAAATTATAGTAGGCAGGGCTAACAATTTCCGTACGAGAGCATTTTGCATTTGACAAAAACATTTCGAAATTGCCGCATACGTAGAAATAGGCCTACGGGCTCCCAATTTTGTAGTGTGTGTGTGTGTGGGGGGGGGGGGGGGGGGGGTCGAGACCTATCAAATAAATAGTTTCCTTAACGGCTCCCCCCTCCTCCCCCCGCATTAATAAACTACAGATATTTAGCAAATCGTTTTAGCATGATCGCTAAAGCACATTGATTTATTAATCACTGATTATTGGATGTCAAACATTTGGTAATTTTGACACATAGTGTTAGAGAGGACACTCACTACATTTTTTCATTAGTAGCAAGGGATCTTTGATATGCACCATCCCACAGACAGGATAGCACATACCACAGCATTTGATATACCAGTCGTGGAGCACTGGCTGAAACAAGAAGTAGCCCAACCGACGGAGATGGATCCTAGACCGAACGCTTTACCACTGGACTACGTTATTCAATTTATTTTCGTGCTTATATCCAATTAAGGTTCAAGCACGCTGTCCTGGGCACACACACCTCAGCTATCCGGACTGTTAATTGTTAGTGGTTAGTGAGAGAGAAGAGCTTGTACTGGTCTTACACCTGTCCACCGAGTCGTTAAAACTCGCTCTGGATGGTAGCCGGTACCCGGCTGCGAACCCAGTACCTAACAGCTTTTGTCCGATGGCTTAATTACGACACGATCGCGGCCGGTAGTGTTGTACAACGACGACGAAGACGACGACAACGTGCGTCTGCTACGTAGAAAACCGCCGCCAGCTTTGGTCATCAAAATCCACTAGCATCCTTATTAACCGATCGTGTTTAAATCAAATACAATCCTAATTCCTGAATCCTCTAACCAATAACAAGGCCCGGGGCCAAAAGCCCCGCGACTAGTCTCGCGCTGTTCCGCGCGCTCTGCTACGCGATCGGCGCTCAATTTCACTTGACAGCCGTCGCGTGACAGCGTCCATTCCGGAGTAATTGGCGACACGCTCCCGCTATTTGTCTTAAAGGGCCATGATCCAATTGACTATTGATTGCCCCTTTAAGAGAGCTACCACCGTCGCGTTCACTGCAATACTGACATTTAATTTTAACATATGTTCGTGCTTATGTCCAATTAAGGTTCAAGCACGCTGTTCTGGACACACACATCAGCTATGTGGGCCGTCTGTCCAGGACAGTGGGTTAGTTGTTAGATGGTTAGTAGTTAGTGAAAAAGAAGAGAGTGTAGTGGCCTTACAACTACCCATTGAGCCCTTATGAACTCGCTGTGGGTTGGAGCAGGTATTGGGCTGCGAACCCTGTACCTACCAGCCTGTAGTCCGATGGCTTAACCATTGCGCCACTGAGGCCGGTACAATACTGACAGACAGACAGATAGTTTAGTAAAGTCTCACCCAATCTATACAACATCTAGAGCATTTTGATATATTAATAATCAGCTATTGCATGTCAAACATATAGTTTTAGAGAGGAAGCACGCTACATTATTTTCACTAGTATGACAGGATAGCACACACCACGGCCTTTGATATGATATTTTATTATATAACATTTAGTGAAATATCTTAAAATATCAGTGAAATAAAAGTGTTATCAGTTACTCAGTGACGATAACACATTTAAGTGTGAAAATTTCACTGTCTCACTCTAAAATGTGTTATTGTCATATCCAACCAATGTTTCCCAACGGCAAAGCGCTTTCCTGATGCGTGGTCGGTCTAGAATTGATCCCCGTTGGGTTATGTCAAACATACATTAGTAGCAAGGGATCTTCTATATGCATCATCCCATAGACAGGATAGCACATGCCACGTCCTTGGGAGAAAAAAAAAGGAAAATGTAGCGCCTTTCCTCTCTGACTATATGTTAGAATTACCAAATTTATGACACCCAATTGTCGATCCGACGCCATATAACCGTAAATAAAATGCGTTGAGTGCGTCGTCAAATAAACCGTTTCCATTTCCCCAATTGTCGATGATTAATAAATCAACGTGTTCTAGTGGTGTCGTAAAACTGTAAAGTATTTTTTGTAAGCAAGATGGAAAAGTGAAGAAAGTAAATGTTTTATACTCATCCACTCAGAGAAAAGTTCAGTTTCAGTTAAACGACACCACTAGAGCACACTAATTTATTTATCATCAGCTATTGGATGTCAAACCTTTGCTAATTACAGAGGAAACCCGCTGCATAGTTCCATTAGTAGCAAGGGATATTTTATATGCGCCATCCCACAAACAGGATAGCACATACCACAGTCGTGGTGCACTGGCTGAAACGACAAATACCCCAATGTGTCCACCGACGGGGATGGATCCCACACCAACCGCGCATCAAGCGAGCGCTTTACCACTTGGCTACATCCCGCCAATGTTTGATCCTAGCAGTGCACTCACTCTGGGTTGGAGCCGATAGACCTACTGACATGAAAAATCCTCTATTGCCTCAGGTGGGATACGAACCCAGTACCTACAAGCCTTAAGTCCGATGGCATAAACATGACACCACCAAGGCCGGTTTTAAAATTAAAGTTTAACATAAAAATGTACGCCATCGACGACGTCAATTTCGTCGCTTTCGGAAAATTAAATCCTATATCTCGCCTTTTTACTTCTTAACGGCGAGACCAAAATCAAGTTACAATTAAAGGCATATTGTCACAGACCAGTGACCTATTTAATGGTCTAACAAAGTATTACCTGATTGATTTGTCCCTAAATGTACTTTATTAAACCATCTTCATAACCACCATACTCCATTTATTAATGATATTTTGTAAAAATAATTGTATTATGGCAATGGTCCATAATTCAAAAACTAAAATTCCCGAGAGGGTTGACATGGATTTCACTCCATGATGGTTCAGTTAAGGTGATGTGATAGCTAGATTTGGTTTCCAACAATTAATGTAATTTTTATTTATTACCCATTTTTAGAGAAATAAAGTCCTTAAATCCGTGACAGTATGCCGTTAAATCAACTAATGTTCAAATGTTTGTTAAACAAACTTTTTTTTTTCTTTTAACGCTTCCGAATAACCTTGATTTATAAGTGCACATAAATTAACACCACCTCCCCTGGCCATCGCCATCCCGTGTCTGTTAAAGTGTTCACCCTCCCGTGTCTTTCCTCCTTAGATCTCTTTCAACGGGGTGCCCGGGTGCTGTGAAAAGTTAAAAGTTGAGTGTGAGACTGTTTAGTCATACTTGATCGCGGTATGAATACAGCGACATCTTGCGGGGCAGAGAACCCGCTGATTTGACGACCCCTACGACAATGATCTGTTTACAAACCGTAAAATGATGTCTACACCCGTCGAGTCGAACAAATAGCGACATGTTAACTGGTTCAGCGTGTATATTTAAGTGTGGAATTAAGTGAATCGTTCGCGCTCTTTTGGGGAATGGTAGTTTTCAACTTTTCGTAAGTCTTTTTGTTTTGTTTTGACAAAAAAAGAGAGAGATAAAAACAGAAATAGAGAGGAAGAGAAAGATGGACAGAAACAGAGACGTACAGAGACAGATAGGGAGAAAAAGAGATAAAAACAAAAATAGACAGAGAGAAAGAGGAAAATGGACAGCGGGAGAGAGAGAGAGAGAGAGAGAGAGAGAGAGAGAGAGAGAGAGAGAGAGAGAGAGAGAGAGAGAGAGAGAGAGAGACAGAGACAGAGACAGAGAGACAGACAGACAGAGACAGAGAGAGACAGAGACAGATAGAGACAGCTAGGGAGAAAAAGAGATAGAAACAGAAATAGACAGAGGAAGAGAAAAATGGACAGCGGGCGAGTGGAGAGAGAGAGAGAGAGAGAGAGAGAGAGAGAGAGAGAGAGAGAGAGAGAGAGAGAGAGAGAGAGAGAGAGAGAGAGAGAGATAGATCAGGCAGTATACAACTTGAAAGATTGAACAACATCAGTATAAAATGCAATGACTATGTTCAGAGCAGTGGTGGTGGTGTGGTTTTTTTGTTTTGTTTTTTTAACGACACCACTAGAACATATTGATTAATGAATTACCGGCTATTGGATGTGAAACATTTTATAATTCTGACATATAGTCTTAGAGAGGGAACCCGCAACATGTTTTCCCTTAGAAGCAAGAGATTTAAACATATGCACTTTCCCACAGACAGAAAAGCATATACAATAGCCTTTGTCCAGTTGTGGTACACTAGTTAGAACGAGAAAAAAAACCCAATCAGTTCAATGGGAGTTGAAGCAATAAAGGGATACGTTTAGAAGGCCGAGCACTCGCAGTCGCTCGCTGCCCTGCATTTTGTGACCAAGGTTAAATGAATGCGATAGGACTGGGCGGAACGAAACAAAACAAATTGACCTCGGAACACGCCCCATAAAATAAAAGATGGGGAAGGAAATGAAAGAAAGAAAAAAGAAAGAAATGTTTTATTTAACGACGCACTCAACACATTTTATTTACGGTTATATGGCGTCAGACATGGTTAAGGACCACACAGATTTTGAGAGGAAACCCGCTGTCGCCACTACATGGGCTACTCTTTCCGATTAGCAGCAAGGGATCTTTTATTTGCGCTTCCCACATGCAGGATAGCACAAACCATGGCCTATGTTGAACCAGTTATGGATCAATGGTCGGTGCAAGTTGTTTACACCTACCCATTGAGCCTTGCGGAGCACTCACTCAGGGTTTGGAATCGGTATTTGGATTACAAATCCCATGCCTCGACTGGGATCCGAACCCAGTACCTACCAGCCTGTAGACCGATGGCCTAACCACGACGCCACCGAGGCCGGTA